>NC_063357.1:31236743-31355521 GCF_021869965.1 Rhincodon typus | reverse complement strand
AGGCTGACGTTTCGGGCCTAGACCCTTCGTCAGCCTCTCTGCTCCTATGATGCTGCTTGGCCTGCTGTGTTCATCCAGCCCTGCACCTTGTTGTCTCGGATTCTCCAGCATCTGCAGTTCCTACTATCTCTGATTCACCTTTTGAGTAATGTGTCCAGTTCCAATCATAGGTGGCAGTAAAGGCCAACAAGAATAAACTCTTTTGTCTAGGGTTAGAGTTATTGGGAAAGACTGGAGACACAGGTTTTAAGCCTGGTAGGCAATGAAGGAGGTAAACCTGGGCTGGGATTTAAAGTTGAAATAAGTTTGTTTGCAGGCAGAGCTATTTGATCAGATGAGAGGGTACAGGATAGAGACCCTATCACCTTCCCAAATTGTTCCAAACAGTCAAGGTCGAAGCAGGTAGAGTAAAGTGTGGTCTTTTGTCTCAAAGTCAATTGAGGATCTTAAGTAGCCTATAAGAGCTTCATCTTGCTGCTGCGGTTATTCAACCAATGGTGGCCAGGAGACCACCATCTTGTGGAGGCTGCCAGCAAACCCAGTTGTGCTTGACAGATTTTGGGGGTGGGGGTGTCCTTTGTTCTCAGGCACTCAGTACCCAATCAAGGGACTAGATATTGGGAAGGGGAAGGTTTGCAGGAAGACATGTCGTTTATCCTCATTGTTGACACCCTTTCCACTTTGCTGGCAAGCCCCTCCCACAATTCCCATCTGTCCACACTCACTCGTGTCTGGGCATCCATTGCTCTGTCTCCTGCAGGTTTCAGTGTATTATCAGCACAGGACATCACTATTGGAGAGTGCCAGACTCTGATAGGTCAGATCACAATTGTGGACAAGAATTTCACCCTACTGGGGCCTTAATCTATTCAGAGACCAGCTGCTGCCCCAATTGGTGCCTGATTATCTGATAACTGCATCAGGCTTCCTAAAGAGAAGAGACATTGGGAGGCCCCAGTGAAGGTGAAACCCTTTTCACAATTAGTAAATTCTTTCCACCCAAAGATCCTTTAATCGAAGAGTAGGGCAAGGGCATAACAATTCAAACTAATAACATGCAAATTTAAAAAGGACTCGAGGTTCTTCAAACAAATAGTACTTCACAACAAGAACAGACTTCCAAATAGAGCAGCACACTTGAAAACCTGGAGTCACTTGTAACAACTGAATTACAAAAGCAAAGTTCTGTTGATGCTGAGAATCTGAGAAAAAACAGAAGATACTAGAAATATTCAGCAGGTCAGGTTCAGAGAGGGAGAAAGAAGTAGGATTAACATTTCAGTTATTTGAACGAAGAAAAGTTAGAGGAAGTGGTGGAGGCTAGTGCAATTACAACAACAAAAGGCATCTGGATGGGTACATGAATAGGAAGAGTTTAGAGGGATATGGGTCAAATGCTGGCAAATGGGACTAGATTAGTTTAGGATATCAGCATAGACGAGTTTAACTAAGGGTTTGTTTCCATGCTGTACATCTCTATGATTCTGCATGTAATAGATTTTGAGAAACTGAAAGGGGAGAGGATGAACAAAAGGGAAGGTTTGTGGTAAAATGGAGTGCTGGAACATGAAACGACAAAGGTTTCATGGTGCAAGAAAAAAAAGTGATAATTGGATAAGTAAAGAAATAAAAAGATGTTTCCAGAAGAGGAATGACAAGATAGCAATCACCTGAATTTGGAAAGAAAGGAGAGACAAAAATTTACCAAGAAGCTTGAAACAAAATGAGGCAGAGGTTACACAGAAAATGGATGTTGACAGCAGAATCTGTCAGTTCTTTATGGATGAATGTATAAGATTATTAGTTTACTAAATAGAACAAAAGAACATCTACTTATATTATTAGAAACTAACAACCATTGTTATTAGAAGTTCATCTTGGTAATAGGGTAGAATTGAAAAGCTTAGCACCAGGGCACAGCATAGAATGATGCGAAAGGCCTTTTTTGATTTCAAAAACATACTTTATTCATTAAAAAAAAGCATCTATAAGTACATACAAAGGTTCTAAATCAGTTCTTTAGTCTTTGCAGAAAAAAAAGGAAATAAATCATTGGTATTTTGATATTTCTCAGAGCTTCTCTGCAGTTGCAGAATCAAAAGCATTTTCTACTTGTGCAGGAAACTATTTATTTCGGTTTTGAGGCAACAAGAGAGTCTAACAACTGAACAGACCTCTTGGAACATACTAAAAATTTTAAACTAACTGTGGAAAACCAGCTGAGATCTGGAAGGTTTCTTGTTTAGGCCAAAGGTAAGATTGTCTCTCACAACGAGATAAGAGACCACGGGACGTAAAAGCCTTGAAATAAAGTGGCAAATACGGGGAGCATTACATAATTATGTGAAGTTACTAACTGTCACATGCACTATTCCCAGCTGGTCAAGAAAAATACACTCAACCATTCCCTTCAGGGGAGCTGATGGTGGCACAGTGTATTGTTAATGTGCTAGCAATCCAGCGGTCCAGGCTACTGCATATGAGTTTGAATCCTATGGTGAAATTTGAATTCAATAAATTTCTGGAATTCATTTAAAAAGCTTGCCTAATAGTGGCCATGTTAACCACTGTTGATTCTTGTAAAAACTCATCTGGTTCTCTAACACCCTTTAAAGAAGGAAATTGCTATCCTTCCCTGTCTGCTGTATATGTAACTCTAGACCAGCAACAATTGGTTTACTCTTAACCACCTCAGGGCAATTGAGAATAGGCAATAAATGCTGGCCTCGTCACAGACACCCACATTCTATGAACAAATAAAAGTTTTAAAAATTCACAAGGCTGAAGATGACTGGAGAAAGGCAAAGGCTAATAGGATATGAGTCAGGATAAAACAGGGTCCTCTGATTAGATGTATACAGCAGGGAAATTAAGAAATGAGAAAATGTGACAAGGGTGAGAAAGAGATACATAAGGACAAAAAGTTACACACAGGGAAATCATCATGCAGTGCCCGCTTTATCATGATACAGAAAGTATGTAGCCTTCATTGGACTTTAAATGACTGATGTAGTTTGCCGGAGGAATTAATAAACGTATTCTGAGATTAACTCATAAATGTTGTTTCATGTGGTCAGTACTGTCATTCTCATAACATTTCAGGGCTCAAAATCCCTGAAAGTAAGGAATGAATTATAAAAGACCAAATGGCTTTGCTCATCTTATTTGTCAGATGCAGTGATCAGGCATATTGCCATAATGATAATTGCAAACATACAATTAAGAACTTAAGTGGAGCAATGATTCCTTTCCCAAATTATGTGGCAGACTTTTAATGCCTTAGGGCAACTTGGATAGTAGTAAATGCTGATTCATCCACATCCCAAGATCAAATTAAAAGAATAATATCTTTCAAATGAGCTATTTCTCAAGTAGGCATAAATATTTTTATTTATTTGTGGGACATTGGTTTTGCTGGCTGCCCAGCATTTCTTGCCCACCCCTAGATGCCATTGAGAAGGTGGTGGTGAGTTACTGTCTTGAACCGCTGCAGTCCACGTGCTGTGAGTTGGCCCACAATGCCCTTAGGGAGGGAATTCCAGGACTTTGACCCAGCAACTGTGAAAGAACAATATATTTCCAAGTCAGGGTCATGATTGGCTTGGAAGGGAACTTGCAGGTAGTGGTGTTCCCATGTATCTGCTGCTCTTGTCCTTCTAGAAAGAAGAGGTCATGGGTTTGGAAGGTACTGTGTAAGGAGCCTTGGTGAATTTCTGTACTGCATCTTGTAGATAGTATGCTGAGAATTGGTGGTGGGGAGTGTGGATGTGCTGCCAATCAAGTGGGTTGCTTTGTCCTTGGATATTCTCAACCTTCTTGAGTGTTGTTGGAGCTGCACCCATCAAGGCATCTGAGGAGTATTCCATCACACTCATGACTCATGCTGGTAGATTGTGGACAGGCTTTGGGGAGTCAGGAAGTGAGTTACTCGCTGCAGCGTTCCTAGCCTCTGTCCTGCTTTTTAGCCTCTGTGTTTATGTGGTGAGCCCAGCTGAGTTTCTGGTCAATAACGCCAGGGATGTTGAGATTGGGCTTCAGTGATTGCAATATCATTGAGGGGCAGTGGTTAGATTGTCTCTTATTGATGATGGTCATTGCCTTGCATTTGTGTGGTGTGCATGCTATTTGCCACTTGTCAGCCCAAGCCTGGACATTTTCCAAATCCTGTTACATTTGAACATGGACTGCTTCAATATCTGAAGAGTAGCAAATAGACTGAACATTGTGCAATCATTGGTGAACATCCCCACTTTTGACGCTGTGATGAAGGGAAAGTCATTGATGAAGCTGTTGAAGATGGTTGGGTCTAGGACACTACCCTGAGGAACTCCTGCAGAGATGTCCTGGAGCTGACAAACCTCCAATAACCACAACTATCTTCGTATGTGTCAGGCATGACTTCAAACATTATCATTGTATTATTCAAAAACAAGAGACAAAACTTTTAGTTCTCTCAGGACGGTGACTTGAAAGAAATTCGGGGATTTACATATACATATTAATCAAGTAAAACCTTCTAACTGGTTAAAGATTTACAGCATCTTAGGTTTGTTTAATACATCCTCATCAGTGGTGTGATACTTTGGCCTTTTACTGATAAATTCTGTCTGATACTACTTCTCTCACTGACACCTGAGGAAGGGGTCAGGCTTCAAAAGCTTGTGTTTTCAAATAAACCTGTTGGACTATAACCTGGTGCTGTGTGATTTCTGACCAGAGGATGAACATTGCATTTCACAGCTGACTTGTGCTGTCCATTCTTCACTTATTTACTTGCTGGTCTCACAGCTTCAAAGCAAAACCATGCATTGTGGCACCATGGACAAAAAGCAAAATACAGGAGATCCTGGATCTGAATCAAGTCTTGACAAAGGTCTGCCCTCAACAATTCAAGCATTTTCTGTTTAGCTCCAGGACACTATGGATCTCATGCAAGGCTTGGGTTTATTATACACAGTTAGTATGGCAGGGCATGAGGAAAACAATGATTAACGATTGATATCATCCCGTATTAGGATCTATCAGTCCACAGTATGCAACTTTGACACATGCAAGGAAACTGATGATGATTTTGTTGAAAGTGATGCCATCTAGTGGTCACATCCAAGCCATTTGTATTCACAGATTTTTTAATCAACCTGTTCAGAGATGTTGCGACACACTTCTGGAATGATGAAGGGTATGGGCCCGAAACGTCAGCCTTCCTGCTCCTATGATGCTGCTTGGTCTGCTGTGTTCATCCAGCTCTACACCTTGTTATCTAAGACTTGAACCCAGATCTCTTGCTCTAGAAGTAGGACCCTACCACTGGGCTACAAGACACCTCGACATATGTTTATATAGTGTTGTTAACATAGCACAATGCTCCAAAGTGCTTTATAATTGAATTACAAAATCAATCATGATATTGAGTCAGAAAAGCAAATTTGGGGTAAATGACCGAAAGAATGGTAATGGAGGTAGGTTTTAAGCAATACCTAAGGAGAGAGAGCAAAGTGGAGAGGAAAGAGCTATGGGGATGGATTCCTAAAGCTTGGGGTTGAGGCGATGAACACCAAACATAGACAAACATACTAATTAAAGAAGAAAACAGAAAACTTTCTGTAATAATTGGAACCAGGTGGACTTTACTGACAATGAGATCCCTGATTGGGGTTGTTAACCTGGGCCAATCAGGGAGCCTTGGCTGACAGATATTACAGAGGATTCAGAGAGTCTCCTAACATCAGGGACTGACTCCGAGCTGGCTGGTCAGAGCCCATGTACTGTGCATGTGTAAATAAAGGGAGACTTGGTGACAAGGTACTGGCCCCTGTTCAGTTATTTCAGTGGCGACAGGAGAAAACAGTGCATGCCTGAAGAACAATCATTTGCAACAGTCATCTTTGAGTTGTGGTAAGCACTTCTGGCATCATGCCTTTATTTGGCGAGTTTGATTCGTTTGATCCTACTGTCGAAGACTGGACCCAGTATGTTGGAAGTTTGTAATATTTTGTCGAAGGAATCATCAAACTAGTGTAGTTTGCAGAATAGGCAGCACTGGTCATACCAATTGTGAAACCTGACAGCTCGGTTCACCTTTGTGAGGATTTTAAGCAAAGAGTAAACTGCATCTTGCAGCTGGATAAATACCAATCCCTAGAATAGAGAAGTTCTAATCCACACTAACAGGGCTGTGGGGGAGATGTGGTGGGGGGTGTGTGTGTGTGTGTGGGTGTGTGTCGTCATTCAAGAAGCTGGAAATGAGCCACGCCTAACCGCAATTGCAACCAGATGAGGAGTCCCAGAAATACACCACAATTAACACCCATAAGGGTTTATACCAATACACAAGACTGCCATTTGGGGTATCATCAGCCTGTGCCGTTTTCCACAGACCATAGAGAACACTTTACAAGGGCTACCCCAGGTTGTCATTTATTTGGATGATGAGCTAATAACTGGGAAGATCAATAAAGAACAGTTGGAGAACTTAGACATAGTGCTAAAATGTTTCTCCCAGGCGGGTGTACACCTTAGAAGGGAAAAATGTATGTTCCAGGCACTCCAAGTGACCTACTTGGATTGCAGAGTCGACAAAACTGGATTACACTCATTGGAAGATAAAGTGAGGGTGATCAAAGGTGTCCGCTCCCACTTCTTACCAGAGCTTAGGTCTTTCCTTGGGTTGGTGAATTATTATGGGAAATTCATATGTAACCTGGCCTCCATCTTGGCACCCTTACACCCACTATTGAAAAAGGGTCAGCCTTGGAAATAATCGCGTAGCCAAGAAGTAGCCTTTAGGGAAGTGAAAAAGCAGTTAGCGACATCGAAGGTTTTGGCCCATTAATGTCTGAAGCGAGAGGTAGTACGATGCTACCCGTACAGTATTGCGATAGTGTTGGATCACCGGTGGTCCCATGGAGAGGAACACCCAATAGCGCATGCTTCCCAGACTTTGGCTGATGCTGAACGGCAAATGCATCTAGATAGAGAAGGAAGGCTTGGCAGTCATCTTTAGGGTGAGAAAGTTCCACCAATACCTTAACGGATGTGAATTTGTCATAGTAATGGACCACAAACCCCTGTCAGGACTACTTAAAGAAGACAAGGCGGTATCACCCATAGCTTCTGGTCGAATTCAGTGGTGGGCCCTTATTCACAGTGCATACAATGACAAGTTAGACCACCGTACAGGAGGCCAAGTGGCTAATGTGGATGCCTTGAGCTGCATCCGACTGTCAGATTCTCCACTGGTGGTGCCTCCCTTGGAAGAGTCTGTTCTGGTTTTAAACTTTCTGGACACCCTTCTGGTCACTGCTCACAATATCCGACCGTGGATACAAGAAGATCCCGTCCTGGTGAAACTGAAATAGTTGGTGGTAATGAAGAAAACAGAAGGGCCATCACAACGAGAATTGAAACTTTTCAAGATCTGTTGAGATCAGATCACTGTAGAGGATACCATATCACTATGGGGAGCAAGAGTGATTGTCCCCAGTAAAAGTCCTTGCCACATACTGGCTGAACTCCACCAAGGTCAGCCACGGGTCTCCAAAATGAAGATGTTGGCAAGAAATTATGTCTGGTGGCCAGGATTGGGTGCTGACATAACTGCGTTGTTGGGGCAGTGCCCAGAGTGCCAACAAGGACAAAAGTTACTGCCGCCAGCATCCCCACTTCATTTGAATGGCTGGGTAAACCCAGGATTCGGTTACACTTCAACTATACAGATTCTTTCATGAGCTTAATTTTCTTGGTCATTGTGAATGCCTATTCAAAGTAGTTGGACATGCATAGAGTTCATTTGTTGAACTCAGTGATGCCAATTGAAGAACCGTGAGCATTGTCTGCAATACATGGACTCTTGGAGGTATTTGTCACGGACAATGGGACATCATTTACCGGCAAGGAATTCGAGTATTTCCTAAAGTTGATAATGGCAATTGGCATGTTTGGACAGTTCCATACTGTCCACCGTCCAATGGCCTGGTGGAAAGAGCAGTCCAAACATTGAAGGCTGGTTTAAATAAACAGCCTACAGCAGTCACTCGATACCAACTGGTCCGGTTCCTGTTTGATTATAGGACCATCCCTCACGCAACTGCAGGGGTGTGGAGAAGACTCCGCACCAGGTTATATCTGATATTCTCCAGCCTGGTGGGGACGGTGAAATGGCAGCAGGAACACCAATGTTGGCCACATGCTTCCTCTAAGCGAGCGAGACCGTTTACTTCAGGGGATGAAGTTTAGTGCTGGAATCATGGAAATGGCCCTGCATGGGAATGAGGCCAGATCAATGCAAGGTCAAGGCCCATGACATACAATGTTCAGGTAGGTGAGACAGTCCTGAACAAACATGTGGATCACCTGAAAGCTGCTACCTCGCAAATGGGTCAGGAGCAAAACATAACTGGCCCCTCAGAACAGCCAGAAGGCCTGTTAGAAACCGTAGGTTCACCCCCTCCTTCGAGTGTCGAGGAAGGCTCAGAGTGCAAGATGAATATAACCTCAAAACCATTACCACCGCAAGAAGAGGAGGAAATTTTCCTGAGACGCTCCAGATGCAAGATGCGAGCTACAGACCAGTACACACCGCTCATGTCCGAGTTGAGTCAGGAACCAGACCTGGGGCAAACATGTCCCAGGAGAAGCTACCAGAGGAAGACCAGGCCTACATCCCCAGATTTGGGGGTAAGGAATGTAGTGACTGGAACCAGGTGGATCTTGTTGACTATGAGATCCTGATTGGGATTGTTAACCTGGACAAATCAGGGAGCCTGGCTGACAGATATAAACAGGGGATTCTCTCCCTCTCCACTTTCTTTACATAAATATCGGGCTTTGCCTGTGACTGGTTCACTGGCCACATGGGTGTTTTCCTGGCATTGGAAATACTGAATAAAGTTTTTTTGCATAAAACAAAAACAGGAGATTCAGAGAGTCTCCTGATTTCAGAGACTGACTCCGAGCTGGCTGGTCACAGCCAGTGTACTGTGTACATGTAGATAAAAGGTGACTTGGTGATGGGATACCAGCCTCTGTGCAGTTGTTTCACTTCCTGTGCAATGATAAATTGAAAAGAACATATTTGTCAAATAATGGTTGGTTGTTGAAGAAAAAAGGACAGGATAAGAAATGGTCCATATGCTTCCAGCATTGTATCCTTACACATATAGATGTTTCACTATCCACAGATATTGTCACCGAGATTTTCAAACACATTCCTTTCAGATGTCAAGTGCAATCTATCCAGAAGCCTTTAAGATGAACCTCAAATCAAATCAAATCAAAATGTAATAGTTCATCTTTCCTTGTTCTCCAATCCAGCATCGTCATTTCAAAAATTACAGAAGTTTCAAAATGCAAGACCTTCATCCATACAAAGTTCCACATCCATCACTGCCATACTCCCACACTCCATATATTTTTCAGCAAACTGACTTCAACTATCTCATACTTATTTTCAAATCAGTCCATGCCCTTACTCCACTGATATCATTTCCTCCAACTTTGCAAGTCATGTCATGCAAAGTGTTTCAGTTTTTCAGTCACCTGATTGAATCCTAAAAAAAGGATTTCTCAGAAGGTGGCAAAATGCTGAGATGGAATCCTTATCACTTCACAGGCTGTTCCACCACCAAATTCCAAAACATTACGAGAATAGTAACAGATCCTGGCAGCCATAAACTCAGATACGTGACTGCAAATAAATCCAGCAATTATCAACCTTGCCTTAAATCTTGTGATGTCAAGTGGATTTGAAGAGAAATGTGTTCCATAGTGTCCTTTCAATTAATGGTTAAAAGATAAAATGATCACACCAAATGCCAAAATGGCTAGTAAAATGACTGCTGTACCTGCGTATAGGCAGACAGGGTTGGTGACAACAGCTGACCACAATAGGTTTCAAAATGCGTCTTTGCATGCACTGCTGCTGTCACCATAATCTGGGTGCAGTGACATGCCATTACATGTGCAGACGTCCCCACTTTTATTCATTTTTCAAAGAGACAACCAAAGCCCCATCTGACCTCGTCCACTTCCTCTCGCCCTTCCTTCCAACTGCTCTCACTGATTCACACTAGGGTAGGGTCTGGCACAGGTGACAGCACCAGTTGGCCAATATTGTTCCCTTTTGGTACTTGCTCTTTCAACCTTGCTGAATGTCTAAATCTAAGTTATTGTATGGCCAGTAAACACACTCTGCTCTGTTGCTTTTCATCTAAACTTTGGCGTTGTTAATCTTCCTAAAGTTTTCTAGGAAAAAGCTCCAGGGCACTACAGAAATAACTTGGTTTTAAAAAATCCTAGGCACAACAAAAATGGTCAGTTTCCCATTTCATTTGAAAAACTTTCACTTATTGTATTCCATAATTACCAATAATTCTGTCACTTCTGTCACACAGAGACAATATTTCAACATTTATGTTACCAATAATATGTCTGAGTCAATTGTATATACTGATCATAAACCCTTAAAGTTTATGGAAACATTTAATGGTGAAAATTCCAGACTATTTATGTGGAGCTTATTATTGCAGCAATGCAATTTGAAAATTATACATGTGGCAGGACATGATTGCCACAGCATTGTCACTACTCTGATGAAGGATGACAGAGGTGTTCAATAGGAGAAGAAATGGATTGAAATGAACGTAAGAATTGAATGTTTGCATGCTTAGAGTCAATGTAATGTATATGTATTGTAGTTTAATAATAGCATAAAACTGAGGGCTTTTAAAAATGAAGCTATCTTTGTATATTGATGGTTCATATTTTTAAGGGGGGAGGTGTGACGACACTTAAGGCTTTAAGAGATGTATTTAGGCCTTTTTTTATGAAGAGAGGTTGAGACAGAGGTGAAAGCAATCTATTCCCAAGCAATAAAGTACACAGCTTGTGAGGTCTTGGGATTTTTTAAAGTTGGAACAATAGAAGCTGCCTGAAGGGGTGGGGTCAAGCTCCCACAGAACAAGAATTTTAATTTAACTTTCAGTAGCTATGGGGTTGGGAAATTCATTTACATCTATCCCTGCTACCAAAATACTTGAGTTCTCTCCCTCTTTCAGAGTTTTCTCCTGATTTCTTTCTTCCTGGACTGGAGAATTACATGTGAGACAATCTATTTTACTGATTATAATTTACTGATACAAGGGTGTGTTTATGGGAAGTTACTATATTGGAACAATTAGAATCATAGAATCCCTACAGTGTGGAAACAGGCCATTCGGCCCAACAAGTCCACACCATCTCTCTGGGGAGCATCCCACTCCATCTCACCTCCCTATCCTATCCCTTGTAACCTTGCGTTTTTTCCCATGGCTAATCCATCTAACCAACACATCCCTGGACACTATGGGCAAGTTAGCATGGCCAATCCACCTAACCTGAACACCTTTGGACTGTAGGAAGAAACCAGAACACCCAGAGGAAGCCCACGCAGACACAAGGAGAACGTGCAAACTCTACACTGTCAGCCGAGGCAAGAATTGAACCCAGGTCCCTGGAGCTGTAAGGCAGCAGTGCTAACCACTGAGCCGCCATGATGCTTAGTAATTAAATAATCTACTATTCTGTCAAGTTTTCCGATAGAATTAAGTTATTCCAATTCTTCTTTCTTTTGTTTGTATTTTAACTATCCTGTAAGAATAAAGTGTGTTTTGCCTGGTAGTTTGACCAATCAAATTACATCTGGAACACAACACCTTACACTTCGAATTAGAATTAGCTTTATTGTAACATGTGCTCACATGAGTACAGTGAAAAGTTTATATGTAGCCACTAACAGCAACATTTTAGGTACAAAGGTACCTGGGAACAGATTCTTAATTACAAATTCTCAGGAAAAAATTAGAAAAATAAAGAAATATAATGTCCATCATTACAGACCTTTGTGCCATCTTAGGTACAAAAGTACAAAACCATTGAAATAAATTAGAAAAATAAGAGTATAAAGTTCAGAATAAAAAGCCTTCAAACCCAGCCCTCTCCATCACCTACCCTCCAGAACTTGCTTTTAAAAATAAGAAAAGGTTGAAGTCTAGGCTATCTTAATACATTTTGAGGGAATTTAGTCTGGTCCATTACAATCTGAAATGAGCAAGGTTTTAAAGAACATAGTTCAAAAGTCTTTGGATTCAAAAGGAGGAGCAGACAATTACTTCAATGAAAGACTGCCACGTTAACTTTAACAAAGAATCTATCAAGCCAGATTTCATTCTGGCATCTGATTTGTTCAGTAGTAACATCAGCTGGGATCATAACAACAGCACAAAGACTTTCAAAACACGTATTGCATCTGCGTGCATACTGTAATTTTGTCAAGTACCACATAATAGTCGTATCTAGAATGCACCTTTTTTTTGTAATTAACAATTTAAAAAATGGGAACTTGAGTTAGGGTTGTCAGCTCTGGTTAGACTTTATCCTGGCCGTGTCTTCAGAAACTACCTATTCCCACCATTAAAATGATGCTTCGCTGATCCAGGCCAATTGGGAAGCATTGACTGGGGATGCCATAGTGCTAAAGGGTTTGGATGGTGAAGAATTTGTCAAATGTGTTCAAGAAAATTTTCTTTATCAATATGTGGATGCTTCTATTGGAGAAGGAGCAAAACTAGACCTTCTTTTGGGCATAAGGCAGGTGACTGAAGTAAAAGTGGGGGATCACTTTGGGATCAAGGTCATAAATCTATTAGTTTCAAAATGGTTTTGGAAAATGATAAGCCTTCCTTAAAAGTTAAAATTTTTAATTGGATTAAGGCAAATTTTAATGGTATGAGACAAGAACTTTAAAAAGTTGATTGTAGTAGATTGTTTGCAGGTAAAAGGACAGCTGACAAGTGGGAGACTTTCAAGAGTGTGATGACAAGAGTTCAGAGGCATTTTGTTCCTATTAGAGTGAAAGGTAAGGTTGGAAAGATTAAGGAACAGTGGATGAATAAACATATTGAAGTTCTAGTTAAGAATAAATGAGGATCTTATTTTAGATATCGACAACTTGGTTCAATTGAATCTCTTAATCAAAATAAAGACTGCTGGGGCATTCTTAAGAAAGAAATCAGGAAGGCAAAGAGGAGATATGAGATAGCATTGGCAGATAAGATTAAGGATAACCCAGAGAGATTCTACAAATATATTAAGAGCAAGAGGGTAACTAGAGAGAGGATGGGCCTCTTAAAGACAAAGAAGATCATCTTTGATTTGAACCCCAGGAGATGGGAGAAATACTAAATGAATATTTTGCATTAGTTTTTCCGTGAAGAAAGAAATTGAGTCCAGAGAATGCAGAAAAATAAACTTTGATGTTTTAAAAACAGTTCATGTTACTGAAGTGGAAGTTCAGGAAGTCTTAGAGAATATAAAGGTGGATAAATCTCTGGGATCTGATCTAATGTATCCCAGAATGCTGTGGGAAGGGAGGAAATTACAAGACCCCTTGCAGAAATATTTGCATCATCTATAACTACAAGTGAGGTGCCTAATGACTGGAGGATGGCTAATGTTGTATCTTTGTTTAAGAAAGGCTGTCAGGAGAAACCGGGAACTATAAACCTGTGAGTCTGACTTCGGTTGTGGATAAATTGTTGGAGGTGATTATAAAAGGATTTGTGGACATTTAGACAGGCAAGAATTGATTAGGGATAGTCAGCATGATTTTGTGAGGAAAATAGTGTCTCAAACTTGACTTGAGTTTTTTGAGGAATATACCAAAAAGATCAATAGACGTTGTTTATTTGGATTTTAGTAAAGCCTTTGACAAGGATCCTCATGGTAGACTAATTAGTAAAGTTAGGTCACATGGGATTTAGAGTGAGCTTGCCAATCAGATACATAATTGACTTAACGGCAGGAGATAGAGAGTGATGGTGGATGGTTGCTTTTCGGACTGGAGGCCTGTCACCAGCAGTGTTCTGCAGGGATCAGTTCTGGGACCCCTTTTGTTTGGCATTTATATAAATGATTTGGTTAGTAACTTTGCAGATGACACCAAAATTGATGGCATAAACAGATAGTGAAGAAGCTTTTCTAAGATTACAAAGGGATCTTGATCAAATGGGTCAATGGGCTGAAAAATGGCAGATGGAGTTCAATCTGGATAAATGCAAGGTATTGCGTTTTGGTAAACAAACAAGGGTAAGGCTCATACAATTAATTATAGGGCTTTGGGTAGTGTTTTAGAACAAAGAGACCTAGGGGTGCAGGTACATAATTCTTTGGTGTTTACGTCACATACAGACAGGGTGGTTAAAAAGGCATTTGGCACGCTTGCCTTCATTGCTCAGTCCCTTGAGTATGGAAGTTGGAAAGTCATTTGAGGTTGTACAGGACATTGGAGAGGCCTCTTCTAGAATACTGTGTCCAATTCTAGTCGCCCAATTATAGGAAGGATATTATCGAGCTGGAGAGGGTTCATAAGAGATTTACCAGGATGTTATAGGGTATGGAAGGTTTGAGTTGTAAAGAAAAGGCTGGATAAGCTTGGGAACCTTGCAGTATCAATGTGGACTTCACAAGCTTCAAAATCTCCCCTCCCCCGACCACATCCCAAAACCAGCCCAGCTCATCCCCACCTCCCGAACATGTCCGTCCTTTCTCCCAACTATCCACTCCTCCCACCTCAAGCCCCACCCCCATCTCCTACCTACTAGCCTCATCCCGCCTCCTTGAGCTGTCCATTTTCCCTGGACTGACCTACCCCCACCCTAACTCCTCACCTACACTCACCCTTACTGGCTCCATCCCCTATTTCTGAAGAAGGGTCCAGACCGAAACGTCAGCTTTCCTGCTCCTCTGATGCTGCTTGGCCTACTGTGTTCATCCAGCTCTACACCTTGTTATCTCAGATTCTCCAGCATCGGCAGTTCCCACTATCCCTTATCGCTGGATAAGCTGGGATTTTTTCCACTGGAGCATAAGAGATTGAAAGGCAACTGATAGAAGTTTATAAAATAATGAGTGGTAGGGAGTTAATGGTAGTTGTCTTTTCCCTAGCATGGGGGATTTCAAGATCAGGGGGCACATTGGTAAGGTGAGAGGAGAAAGATTTAAAAAATACATAAAAGGCAATTTTTTTACACAGAGGAAGTAGTGGTTGTGGGTACAAATACAACGTTATTTAGATAGATACATGAATAGGAGAGGTTTAGAGGGTGCAGGGAGGGGGACAAGTTTAGTTTGGGATTATGTTCAGCATGGACTGGTTGGACCAAAGAGTCTGTTTTCATGCTGTATGACTCTAAATAGCCTCTTCGTCAGCTATTTCTCTGGACTCAGTCAACAGTCTTTTTTCCTCGTGCCCTATATTTACTACACCTGACAAACAGATGTGTTAAAGAAATGGTCAGAAGATCCACACCCACAGCAATGTCCTCGAAATGATCCTGGTACACAGGCCTGTCCTGGAACAGTGGATGATGCAGGCGCAGATTCCTCACCTCACCGACAGGGAGCGCAGTGGGAACGCGGTGACGTCATCACTACGCGCCGGTTGACCCTGGTAACGGCTTATGGTTGTGCAATGCGCGCCCTGTTGTTGAAAAATGGTGGTTGGGCCGGGTCGCTAGGGAGATGTCTCCCGGTCCGGGCTCCGGCCCTTGGCCGGTTCATACAGGACACCACGCTGAAGTAAGTGTGGACGCAGATACATTCATACCCAGGCCCCCAGTTGTCGCGCCGCTCTCCTGATCCCTCGCAGCTTAAACGCGACTTTACCCGGGCAGGTCCAGCTCAGTATCGCTTGTGGGGTGGTCCATGAGTGGGTCTGTTAGCCGCAGAAGCATGGGGTTTGGGGTCAGGTGTTAGGGATGGATTTCTAAGTTTGTAATGACCAGTTTGTATGTTTACAGTGCACAAGATGTGGAGATCTGAGATCTTGTGTGGCCATTTATCCAGTTTCTGGTGAATCACTTGTTAACTGATCAGTCTAGTACCAGACTGCTTTATGCTTCATTATTTCATTTTGGTCATGATAGAAAATCAAGGGGAATGGCAAGATTATTCCTGAGCTGACCATTCTGCTGCAACAATGAACTGGCTGCAGAGTATGTTTTTGCTTTTTTGGGCTATGTGTAGGCTTTGTAATGGGAGGTTTGTGATGGCATTATTTCTGTGCAGCGTGATGATGATGATATACTTTTCTTCACATAGCGCAGGTGGCTGGTATTCTCACCATGGGACAGTGTTGACTGCATTAAGAACTGAAGTTTATTTTTCTTTAATCTTTTTGGCATTAGCCATTTGAAGTTGCCATTGTTATGGTTTAATTATGTAGTCCTCGTTCATGTGCTAATGATAAGGTGAAATTTGTTACAGATTGTGAGTTAATTAATTAATATTATCCTGCTTTCTCTAGACCAATGGACCTTGCCCATGATGTAATACATGGCAGAAATACAGAAACTCCGTTGGTCTTCCTTCATGGACTCTTTGGCAATAAATCAAACTTTCATTCAATAGCGAAGGCATTGTCTAAGCGGACAGGCAGAATGGTGAGTTATAGGAGAACTGTGCTCTGATTCAACGACTTTCTTTCCCAAAACTCTAGGTTTGAATGTGACACTAACTACCCACTGCTTTTACAACCTCTTTTTATGGAGTGAAAGTCTGACTAATGCAGAGAGTGTGATTATGTGAGCACATCTCAGTTCAATCATTCAGTGTACTTTATGAAAGGCGTAAAGCCAGATCTTCTGTGTATTTACAATCATTTCATGCCTCTTCTCTAACAAGGTGGTGACAGTGGATAACCGTAACCATGGCGATAGCGGACACAATCCAGTGATGACTTACGAAGCAATGAGCTTTGATTTTCAGAATTTGTTCAACATTTTACAGTTTCCAAAGTGTATTATGATTGGCCATAGCATGGGTGGCAAAATTGCAATGACGACAGCACTGCTAAAGGTATGTGTGATTGATGGCAATGAATATATCTGGTTATCATTCACTTTGGTAAATTGCATGTAGTGTAAGACATTTTCCCTTTTGGCTAAGACCTTTAGTAACATTAAACTGTAGAAAAGTTCCCAGATTATGATGTCCTTGTGCTGAGTTTATTTAGCTGAGTTAGTTCAACATTTGAGTGGCCAGTTGAGCGTTTGGTTCCCTGGAAGGTTGATGAAAAAGATCAGCTAAGTTTTCTAATAAGTAAAGGCGTGGATGTCAGGTGAAAATAGAGCAGTTTACCAGGTTGTTTGTCTTTGGGAGCATTCTAGCTAAGTCTGTTCTTAACTGTAACAAACAACATCAGAAATTGCTAGAGAAGCTCAACAGGTTTGGCAGCATCTGGGGTGGCACAATGACTCAGTGGTTAGCACTGCTGCCTCACAGCTCCAGGGACCTGGGTTCAATTCCAGCCTCGGGTGACTGTCTGTATGGAGTTTGCGCATTCTCCCCATGACTGCATGGCTTTCTTCCGGGTGCTCTGGTTTCCTCCCACAGTCCAAAGAAGTGCAGGTTAGGTGGATTAGCCATATGAAATTCCCATAGTGTTTGGGAATTTAGTAGTCTAGGTGGATTAGCCATGGGAAATGCAGGGTATGGAGGTGGGTCTCGGTGCAATGCTTTTTGGAGGATCAGTGCAGACTTGAGGGGCCAAATGACCTCTTCCGCACTGTAGGAATTCTATTCTATTATCTGTGGAGAGAGAGAGTTAACATTGCAAATCCAGTGACCCAAAAAGAAGTGAGTAGGCAAACAATGGGATTTTTGACAGTAAGCTAGGGAATGAGAGAAGCTGGAGAGTAGTTGAAAATGGGTAACCTATATTGAAAGCCTGTACTGATTTGATTACAGGACCCAGGGTTGTGAGGATAAGTGATAGCATGGAAGAAGGTGTTAAAACTCAATGTTGAGTCTTGATGGTTGTAAGGTGCCTAAGCAGAAGGTGAGATGATGTCCATTCATCTCATCCATATCTGATATTCAGACATGCACATTTATTGCAGTGATTACTGATGAACAATCAACAAAAAAACTGATCTTTTTTTTTTCTCCTAGCCTAAGTACACTGATGCCAGTTTCATCAGCTGTTTTGTTGCTCTGACTGGCATCAGTGAACTCAGCACAAAGTAAACATTTTACCTAGAACCAGTTGATTTGTATTAGGCAGTACATTTAACTTGCTGAAACATTAAAGGTGAGCATTTTAAACTTGCCTTATGACATAGAGCGGTGATAATGTTCTGTTATCTCTGCTTAGCCAGAACTGATCGAAAAGCTTGTTGTAGTGGACGTCACTCCCGGGCAGACCACCTCGCGTACACCTTTCTTAAAATATATTGCTGCCATGAGGGCAGTAACTGTGGTTAATGACTTGCCAAGGTCCGCTGCACGAAAACAAGCTGAGCAACAGCTCCAACCATACATCAAGGTAAAAGGTCACCAGTCATTTCTGTGGTAGTTTAGACAAGTAATATTTGAATGTGCAGAGCAGCACCAGGTGGGACAGCTGAAAGGGTCCACTTGCAAAACAAGGCAGCCATCTAGAGGATTCAATTTTTGTTTAACCTCTTCAACATAGAGACTAAAATTTAAATTATTCCTTTTCATGCACAGTAGATCTGTGGTAAGTTACGGTCGAGTTGTCGTATCCTTGGGCATAGCTTGGGTTAGTTTCACATTACAATCACCTTCCTGAGCCTAGATGAGATATTCTTTCATAATTTCTTCCTGTGAGGAATTCTCTTTGCCTGTTGCATCCCTCCTGTCCAGAGTATGTGGTGGGTTATTTTTGCATTGATTTGTTCCTCCCCACTTCCCCTAAAAATAAGTTCTGTGCTGCATTATTCTTCCTTTTTTTTTTGATTACTGGAATATTGCTGCTGTTTTTTCCAATTGTCTCTGTCTTGCTGTTCAGTGATTGCCAGGATAAAACTTTCACAGAGCTTAGTAATTTTATGGTCTGAACACCACTCCCCATGTTCTTAATCAACGCCTACCCCCTACCCGCTACTCACAGCCCTACCCCTGCTACACTCCGGGCTTTGTCGTCATATGGGCTGCTTTCAGCGCTGCCAAGCTGTTTTCACCTACTATGGTTCCCATTATCATTTGTTTTTCTCTTCTGGCTTGCCATTATCCATCTCTTTATTTTTCTGTCTTTCTCTCCCTCTAGGCACTACCTCCAACTATTCCCTCACTCCTTTACTCCCTCAACACCTGTCTCCATCACGTATACCATCTTTTCCTAGCCCCTACTAGTTTTAATGAAGTGTCTTTGGACCTGAAATGTTGACTCTGCTTTCCCATCACGGATGCTGCCAGACCTGCTGAGTTTCTCCAGCAATTTCTGTTTTTGTTTAAGATTTCACAGCAATTATTTGGGAACTACCCTGAATAACTGTGCAAGCCCAGGACTGCTAATAGGTTATTCAATCAGTTTTGGATCTTGGATGAGATTTTGTTGTGAATGTCTTACACAGATGGATGAATGACTGTGTGAGTGGGGTAGCTGAGGTACCCATCAGTGGAGCAATCACAGCTCAACTATTTCCACCTAATAAATCATTCCTCAATGAAAGTCTTGCTTTTGGGAGAGCAGGGAAGAAAAGAAAATCCTCTGCATTGTGACTGATGTTCAGTGGCTTAAATCAGAGTACCTCTGAGCTCTGCCATAGATGGAATTTTTGTGGTGGCTATTCTACCTTGTTTAATAAAAGAAATTAAACTTTGTTTAGCAATCTTTGTGTTATCTCTTTCTCAAGGTGGTAGTTTGAGTTTTTGATTATTTTTATGGTAGAAGTGATAGATTCTTGAAAAGCAAATTTGTGAAAGATACGGGGATATAGAGGTGGCAGGAATGTGGAGGTGAGATTAAAATCAAATAAACCCCCATGACCTTTTTCAATGGTGTACCTGGTTTAAGGGCCAAGTAGTTCAATCCTGTTCCAAATTTGTATGTTAATATCTGTGCTGTGCAATGTCACCAGTATGATGCTCTCTGTTGACATCATTCCTTTCATTTGTAGGATAATAACATAAGACAATTTCTCTTGACTAATCTGGTGCAACGTGATGGTCGATATGTTTGGAGAGTTAATCTGGAGGCTATTGCAAACCAAATGGATTGTCTTCTGAACTTCCCCAAGTTCAGTAGTCCTTACACTGCCCCAACACTCTTTCTGGGTGGGGGTAATTCTCCCTACATCAGGTAAAAAATTTCCTTAACTTAACCACATTTGCTCATGATCCAGCTATTCAAAAATTTCAACCTTTATTTTGAATGTACTTGGTACATGTTGCACACTCCATACTCACTAGTGCTCGCTTAGATGTATTGGAAAGTCATGCCTGAATGCAGGATTATTAGACCAATTGGAACAACAATTTGTACTGTTGATATAGAACAGCACTCCATAGACTTCCCAGAGGGGAAAAGAAGCATAGAATATTTCATATTTTGTGTTTCTTTAAAGTCGCCATTTGGATATTTCAGTATCCACTGGTGCCCCTTTTTCTTTGGCCGCATTTGCTGCCAATGCAACTTCTGAGGGCTCACTCACTGCAGTTTTCATTTCTCATTTGCCACCTTGGACAATGCCACATTTCCTGTACAATTTCCTGTATTTCATAATGTTAAAAAAATGACTGATGTAAAGTTTTCCCTTAATATTGACCTGCTTTTCAAATCAAAATCGCACAATGCCACAATTTTGGGAAGTTTAATTTCCCCCTTCCTAGGTCACATGATCTGAATCAAGTCTTAGTTCACCTCATCTGGCCTGGTGCTAAGTCTTCATAAAACAAGAATTGAACCAATTACCTTCTAACTTTTTATTTCTTGGTGTTAGGTAATCAAGATTGTGGTGTATTTAAGCATACATAAGTCCATATATTGTCACTGCTAACATTTGCTGCTGTGTTAATTGATTTTTGTGTTTTTTTAAAGTGACAAGGATTATCCCGAGATCAAGCGGTTATTTCCAAATTCTGTTGTTGAACATGTTCCTGGAGCTGGCCATTGGGTCCATGCTGAGAAACCACATGACTTTATAAATGCCATCTGTGCATTCCTGGAAACCAGTTAGCAATGGATAGTGGACTAAATAGGAACACCCTGCAGAGAGGTTCACTACTTGGACTCTGCTAATTGCTTCTATGGTGTTCATTAAGTTCTACAGTTCATTTTGTGAGATGTACATTTGAGGTCAATCAACTGAGCACAAATTGGTGACTCAATGCCACACTATATTTTAAGTACAATAATAAGAAACATGTTGGAACTTAGTACATTTTAACAAGTTTCTGAACGCTAGAAGCAGATAAGGGCTGAGACTTGACATAAAGAATTTTATATCCGTACAATAAATACACTGGGGTAGAATTGGAGAAATTCATTTGCTCTAATCAGGTACTGATGAGTGCTGCAAGATGCAGGCCATTTACATGACTCCAGGGAATCGATGTGAGTGTGTGGCATATTTATTTCCTATTCAGTTTGAATCTGGGATGTATTGGACAAGTGTTGTGAGGACAGAGTAAAGCATTACCTGCTGCAGTTTATTGTCTGTCATCTGCTGATGTTTTCAGTATTCTGTTTCTAAATGATGTTTTGCAAAATCCAATCATAGATTGTATTAAAGCCCATAGACCTGAATTTGTATAAGCTCTATCATTAATGCACTAGCTATAAAATTCCCTTAAATCTTGATTTCATGGATTGGTCTGCAGAACTGTCTGTCCCAGGCTGGGGCTAGCCTATGTATGTCAGGAGTATTGGCTGTATTTTGGTGTTCAATAATAAACATGTTCCTTTCCAGTCAGGTTTCCTGAGATATTGCATTAATGTATTTAGTAGCACTTTTACATTTAGTATACACCACGTGCCCTAAACCCCCCTCAACCGATTAGTCAAGTTCCTGAACCTTTGAACATGCACGAAGATAAGTACATCTTTCCTTCATAAGGTAAAAAGTTAGAAGTCACACAACAGTAGGTTATAGTACAATAGGTTTATTTGAAATCACAAGCTTTTGGAGCGCTGCTTCTTTGTCAAGTGAAGTCATTAGATCATCAGGTAAGGGAGACAGTTGGAGGCATTGAGGGGGTGCCTGTTGCACTCGTTTCAATAGCTACTGGTATAAACCAAACTCTTAGAGACCCAACATTTATAAAATCAGTAACATTGACAGTTATTATAATCACATTCCAGAATTACCTCAAGGAGAGCTGACAACATTAAAAAGATCAGTTACAACTTAGGAGGAACGTGCTGTGATGACAATTACTTCATCTTTAGAACAAAAAAAACAGATTCAACAAGATTGAAAGGGAGAACTGCATCTGCAAGTAGAATGGAAATAAGTTAGCCTAATGGATTGCAAGCTTTATTTTCGTAGATCTGTCTTCAGCAATCATTCATCCATTCCTTATTCCAAGCTCTGAGTACAGGATTTGGGAGTAATATTTGAGAAGTCAGCTCTTAGAGCCAAGGCTGAGGATTTTAGACTGAAATGTGAGCCTATAGAGCAGATGGCCTGAAGGAAACCAAGATCACGGTGACTACGTGAGGCAACCTGTGAGTAATATCAACAGGGCATCTGTCCTTTTGATCCCTGACACAAAAAGAAGTGTAACGTTAGCACACCCGTTCCCCCACATTGTGTGCTGACTGCTGAATTAAGCAGCCTCTTCATTCAGAACCTTAAGATGTTTAATAAAGCTCCTTGTCAATCAGGCTGAGGCCCACGGTAAATTAGTGCTCGTGGAACTGAGATAAATATTTGGATTTAGAAAGGTCAACTAGTGCATTGAACCACAAGGATAGGGCAAGGAAGTATCAGCTTAACAGTCTGTGCACTGGCACTTTTAATGGGAAGTTTATATCCACAAGATATATAAAGACTTTATTACACTTTCTGAATTCAAATCTAATCTATTCCTCCCAATTTTCTCTGCTTGTCTGAAGGAACTGATTCCTTTTGAAATAGAAGACAACCTTTTGATATTAAGCCTTATGACAGTAGTCTTGTTATGTGTGGACAGCGTTAACAAGCAATTTTGCTATTAGACATCAGTGCAAAACCTGATGCTGTCAACCAATATTTGTAAATACAGTTTTTCAGCTGAAATTACTGTTCAAGAGCAGGAAACTGGGTAATTACTTTCCTACATGGAAACCCTAATTATATCATTGAATTGCTGTCCTGACTGAGCAGCTAATGTAAATCAATTCTGCAGCTACTTTGTGACGTAGTGCCATAAACACACAATACCTTTACTTATTGGGGATGGAGGAACTTTGTGTAG
This sequence comes from Rhincodon typus, assembly GCF_021869965.1. NCBI lineage: Eukaryota > Metazoa > Chordata > Chondrichthyes > Orectolobiformes > Rhincodontidae > Rhincodon > Rhincodon typus. Next base: position 31,332,286 of record NC_063357.1, on the reverse strand, counting down.
TAGATATAAAAATGGTTTTTCTACCATCTCACCTCTTGTGATTGTACTTTCTCTGCTCAGATTTAGTCCCTGGATACGAAATTTCAGTATGCTGTTTAACCCCAGTGATTATCATTGAGTCTGCCCAGTCTTTGCCTGTTATTTACCAAAATGTACTTCAAGTTCTGAATAACTATTGAGACTGAGACACATGACTGAGCATCCCTTGTATAATGCAAGGACACTGAGGCAAATTCAAATACTTCTTTTATTGGAGGGGAGAGAAGGTGGTGGTGAGCTGCCTTCTTGAACCGCTGCAGTCCTCCTGCTGTGGGTTGACCCACAAATTAGGAATAGCAGGGAGAAGAAGTCACTGATAGTTGTGATCTATAGGCCACCAAATAATGACATCGTGGTGGGGTGGGCAATAAACATAGAAATAGCTAATGCTTGCAAAAATGGTACAACAATTATCATGGGGGATTTTAATCTACATATCGGTTGGTCAAACCAGGTTGGTCATGGCAGCCTTGAGGAGGGGTTCATAGAATGCATCCACGATAATTTCTTTGAACAATATGTAATGGAACCTACGAGGAAGCAAGCTATCCTAGATCTAGTCCTGTGTAATGAGACAGGAATAATTAATGATCTCACAGTTAGGGATCCTCTCAGAAGGAGCGATCACAGTATGGTCGAATTTAAAATACAAATGGAGCGTGAGAACGTTACATCCAGTACCTATGTCCTGTGCTTAAACAAAGGAGACTATGAAGGAGGGAGATAGTAGGAACTGCAGATGCTGGAGAATCCGAGACAACAAGGTGCAAGGCTGGATGAACACAGCAGGCCAAGCAGCATCATAGGAGCAGAGAGGCTGACGTTTCGGGCCTAGACCCTTCATCAGAAAAGGGGGAGGGGAAGGGGGTTTTGAAATAAATAGGGAGAGAGTGGGAGGCGGATAGAAGAGGGATGGAGGAGAGGATAGGTGGAGAAGAAACAAACAGGTCGAAGAGGCGGGGATGGGGCCAGGAAAGGTGAGTGTAGGTAGGGAGTTAGGAAGGGGATAGGTCAGTCCAGGGAGGACGGACAGGTCAAGGGGGCGGGATGAGGTTGGTCGGTAGGAGATGGAGGTGCGGCTTGAGGTGGGAGGAGGGGATAGGTGGGAGGAAGAACAGGTTAGGGAGGCAGGGACGAGCTGGACTGGTTTTGGGATGCGGTGGGGGGAGGGGAGATTTTGAAACTTGTGAAATCCACATTGATACCATTGGGCTGCAGGGTTCCCAAGCGGAATATGAGTTGCTGTTCCTGCAACCTTCGGGTGGCATCGTTGTGGCACTGCAGGAGGCCCAGGATGGACATGTCGTCTGAGGAATGGGAGGGGGAGTTGAAATGGTTCGCGACTGGGAGGTGCAGTTGTTTGTTGCGAACCGAGCGTAGGTGTTCTGCAAAGCGGTCCCCGAGTCTCCGCTTGGTTTCCCCGATGTAGAGGAAGCCACACCGGGTACAGCGGATGCAGTATACCACATTGGCAGATGTGCAGGTGAACATCTGCTTGATGTGGAAAGTCTTCTTGGGGCCTGGGATGGGGGTGAGGGAGGAGGTATGGGGGCAGGTGTAGCACTTCCTGCGGTTGCAGGGAAAAGTGCCGGGTGTGGTGGAGCTGGAGGGGAGTGTGGAGCGGACGAGGGAGTCACGGAGAGAGTTGTCCCTCCGGAAAGCAGATAAAGGTGGGGAGGGAAAGATGTCTTTGGTGGTGGGGTCGGATTGCAGATGGCGGAAGTGTCGGAGGATGATGCGTTGGATCCGGAGGTTGGTGGGGTGGTACGTGAGGACGAGGGGGATTCTTTTTTGGTTTTTATTGCGTGGACGGGGTGTGAGGGATGAGGTGCGGGAGATGTGGGAGACACGGTTGAGGGCGTTCTCGACCACTGAGGAGGGGAAGTTACGGTCCTTGAAAAACGAGGACAACTGAGATGTACGGGAGTGGAATGCCTCATCCTGGGAGCAGATGCGGCGGAGGCGAAGGAATTGGGAATAGGGGATAGCATTTTTGCAGGAAGGTGGGTGGGAGGAGGAGTATTCTAGGTAGCTGTGGGAGTCGGTGGGCTTGAAATGAATATCGGTTTCTAGGTGGTTGCCCGATATGGAGACAGAGAGGTCCAGGAAGGGGAGAGAGGTGTTAGAGATGGTCCAGGTAAACTTAAGGTTGGGGTGGAAGGTGTTAGTGAAGTGTATGAACTGTTCGAGCTCCTCGTGGGAGCACGAGGCGGCGCCGATACAGTCATCAATGTAACGGAGGAAGAGGTGGGGTTTAGGGCCGGTGTAGGTACGGAAGAGGGATTGTTCCACGTAACCTACAAAGAGGCAGGCGTAGCTTGGGCCCATGCGGGTACCCATGGCTACCCCCTTTGTCTGTAGGAAGTGGGAGGAATTGAAAGAGAAGTTGTTGAGTGTGAGGACGAGTTCGGCTAAGCGGATGAGGGTGTCAGTGGAGGGGGACTGGTCGGGCCTGCGGGACAGGAAGAAGCGGAGGGCCTTAAGGCCATCTGCATGGGGAATGCAGGTGTAGAGGGACTGGACGTCCATGGTAAAGATGAGGTGTTGGGGACCGGGGAATTGGAAGTTCTGGAGGAGGTGGAGGGCGTGGGTGGTGTCACGGACATAGGTAGGGAGTTCCTGGACCAAGGGGGAGAAAATGGAGTCGAGATAGTTGGAGATCAGTTCGGTGGGGCAGGAGCAGGCGGAGACAATGGGTCGACCAGAGCATTCAGGTTTGTGGATTTTGGGAAGGAGATAGAAGCGGGCAGTGCGAGGTTGGGGAACGATGAGGTTGGAGGCCGTGGGTGGGAGGTCACCTGAGGTGATGAGGTTGTGGATGGTTTGGGAGATGATGGTTTGGTGCTCAGGGGTGGGGTCTTGATCAAGGGGGCGGTAGGAGGAGGTGTCGGAGAGTTGGCGTCCGGCCTCGGCGATGTCGAGGTCAGTGCGCCACACTACAACTGCACCTCCCTTGTCCGCAGGTTTTATGGTGAGGTTGGGATTGGAGCGGAGGGAGCGGAGGGCTGCACGTTCTGCGGGGGAGAGGTTGGAGTGGGTGAGAGGGGTGGAGAGGTTGAGGCGATTGATGTCTCGACGGCAGTTGGACTATGAAGGAGGAGTTAGTTAAGGTAGAATGAGAGCAAAAACTTTATGGTGGGTCAATTGAGGACAGTGGAGGACTTTCAAAACGATTTTTCACAGTGCTCAGCAGAAGTATATTCCAGTGAAAAGGAAGAACTGTAGGAAAAGAGGGAGCCAGCCATGGATGTCTAAGGAATTAAAGGAAAGTATCAGATTGAAAAAAAACACATACAAAAAAGCAAAGAGTTGTGGGAAACTAGCAGACTGGGAAATCTTTAAAGGCCAACAGAAAGCCACAAAAAAAGTTATAAAGAAAAGTAAGATAGATTATGAGAGGAAACTAGCTCAGAATATAAAAACAGGCAGCAAAAGTTTCTATAAATATGTAGATCGTAAAAGAGTGGCAAAGGTAAACATTGGTCCTTTAGAGGATGAGAAGGCCAATTTAATAACTGGGAATGAGGAAATAGCCGAGACATTAAACAGTTATTTCGTGTCGGCCTTCACAGTGGAAGACACGAATAACATGCTGAAAACTAATGGCAAGAAGGTTATAGCAGGTGAGGACCTAGAAACTATCATTATCACTAAGGAGGCAGTGCTGGGCAAGCTAATGGGGCTAAAGGTCGACAAGTCTCCTGGCCCTGATGAAATGCATCCCAGGGTACTAAAAGAAGTGATGGGGAAATAGCAAATGCACTAGTAATTATTTATCAAAATTCACTGGACTCTGGGGTAGTTCCTGCAGATTGGAAAACAGCCAATGTGACGCCACTGTTTAAAAAAGGAAGTAGACAAAAAGCAGGTAACTATAGCCAGTTAGCTTAACTTTGGTAGTGGGGAAAATGCTTGAATCTATCATTAAGGAAGAAATAGCAAAACATCTTGGATATAAATTGTCCCATTGGGAACATCCAGCATGGGTTCATGAAGGGGAGGTCATGTTTAACTAATTTGGTAGAATTCTTTGAGGACATTACTTGCATGGTGGACAATGGGGAACCTGTGGATGTGGTGTCTCTGGATTTCCAGAAGGCATTTGACAAGGTGCCACACCAAAGGCTGCTACATAACATAAAGTTTCATGGTATTACAGGTAACGTATTGGCAATGATAGAGGATTGGTTGACCAGTAGAAAGCAGAGTTGGGGTAAATGGGTGTTTTTCTGGTTGGCTGTCAGTGGCTAGTGGTGTGTCTCAGGGATCAGTGTTGGGACCTCAATTGTTTACAATTTACATAGATGATTTGGATTTGGGGACTAAGTGTGGTGTGTCAAAATTTGAAGATGACACTAAAGTGAGTGGTAGAGTAAAGTGAGTGGTAGAGCAAAGTGTGCAGAAGACACTGAAAGTCTGCAGAGGGATATAGATAGTCTAAGTGAGTGGGCAAAGGTCTGGCAAATGGAGTACAATGTTGATAAGTGTGAGGTCATCCATTTTGGTAGGAATAACAGCAAAATGGATTATGTTTTAAATGGTAAAAAATTGCAGCACGCTGCTGTGCAGAGGGACTTGGGTGTCCTTGTGCATGAATCGCTAAAAGTAGGATTGCAGGTGCAGCAGGTAATTAAAAAGGCAAATGGAATTTTGTCTGACATTGCTCGAGGGATGGAGTTTAAAAACAGGGAGGCTATGCTGCAGCTGTATAGAGTCCTGGTGAGGCCACACCTGGAGTACTGTGTGCAGTTTTGGTCTCCTTACTTGAGAAGAGATATACTAGCACTGGAGGGGGTGCAGAGGAGATTCACTCAGTTGATTCCAGAGTTGAGAGGGTTGGATTATGAGGAGAGACTGAGTAGACTGGGATTATACTCATTGGAATTCAGAAGAATGAGGGGAGATCTTCTAGAAACATATAAGATTATGAAGGGAATAGATAAGGTGGAGGCAGGGAGGTTGTTTCTGCTAGCAGGTGAAACTAGGACTAGAGGGTATCGCCTCAAAATAAAGGGAAGCAGATGTAGGACTGAGGTCAGGGGGAACTTCTTCACCCAAAAGGTTGTGAATCTGTGGAATTCCCTGCCCAGTGAAGCGGTTGAAGCTACCTCGCTGAATGTGTTTAAGGCAAGGCTAGATAAATTTTTGAACAGTAAAGGAGTTACGGGTTATGGTGAGTGGGTGGGTAAGTGGAGCTGAGTCTCAAAGATCAGCCATGATCTTATTAAATGGTGGGGCAGGCTCGATTGGCCAGATGGCCTACTCCTGCTCCTAGTTCTTATGTTCTTATGCAATTAGGGAGGGAATTCCAGGAATTTGACCCAATAAAAGTGAAGGAACAGCGATATATTTTCCAAGTCAGGATGGTGAGTGACTTGGAGGGGAACTTGGAGGTGGTGGTGTTTCCATGTATCTGCTGCCGTTGTCCTTCTAGATGGAAGTGGTCGTGGGTTTGGAAGGTGCTGTCTGAGGATCATTAGTGAATTTCTGCAGTGCATCTTGTAGATAGTACACACTGCTGCTACTGAGCTTTGGTGGTGGAGGGAATGGATGCTTGTGGGTGTAGTGCCAACCAAGTGGGCTGCTTTATCCTGGATGGTGTCAAGCTTTTTGAGTGTTGTTGGGGCTGCACTCATCCAGGCAAGTGGGGAGTATTCCATCACGCTCCTGAATTGTGCCTTGTAGATGGTGGACAGGCTTTGAGGAGTCAGGAAGTGCATTACTCGCCACAGTATTCCTAGCTTCTGACCTGCTCTTGTAGCCACTCTGTTAATGTGGTGAGTCCAGTTGAGTTTCTGGTCAATTCTGGTGTACTAACTTAGTACAGGGTATCAAAATGATAATGTTTGTGTGGAAATGATGGTAGAGTGGTAATGTCACTGGATTTTAAATCCAGAAGCTCTGGAGGCTGGCATGGTGGGTTCACAGCAGCTGATTGTTTTTCACAACTAAAATTCAATCTGACTCAGTAATGTCCTTTAGGAAGGGAAATCTGCCACTTTACCTGGAATGGCCTACTTATGACTTTAAATCTATTGAAAAGTATTTGACTTTTAACTGCCTTTTGTAAGGGCCCTGCAAACCAGTCAGATCAAGGGTGGTTAAGGATGGGCAATAAATGTTGTTCTTGCTAGTAGCATTTACAACCTCTGAAAGAATACATTTTAAAAATCCTCCCTAGAATCTGAGTAATTATTTGGCAAGGGAAACAAAGATTATCATAGTTGATAGGAAAGTGGAATTCAAAACACCAATAGATCATCCATGATCTTAATGAATTATGGAACAGGCTCAAGGTTCAACTGGCTACTTTTCCTCCTCATTTGTATGTTAGTATTGTGTCAGAGAAACGTTTTCATTTCAACCACAGGGGAGCAACCTTGACATCAGCATATGTTGGAATAAATTTGGTTTGACTTGTGTAGTGACTTGAATTCATGGCCAGTGAGTGGCAGATTTGGTCTAATTTTCTACACAGATTGAGGTTGGAGGGAGTTTAAATATCTGCAGCTCAGAAACTGTATTTGTCTGCTGTTCCCCTGCACTTGCTACTTGGAAAAGATCAGAGTCATTTACAGCCAGAAGGAAACCATTGACATAGGACATCCATGTTTGCTGTCTACAGACCATTCCCAATCCCCCACTGTGTGTCTTTGCTAGTTATTTGCCTTCAAGTCACATTTCATTTCCTTATGAAATCATCGGTTGCTTAAATATCCATCACCCTCATGGTACCGAGTTCCTGATCATTACCACTCACAACATAAAAAAAGTTCTTCCTTACACAAGAATAGAATCCCTATAGTGTGGAAAGAAGCCATTTGGCTTATTGAGTCTGCACTGACCCTCCAAAAAGCACACCATCCAGACCCCACCCCCATACATTTCCCTTGGCCAGTCCACCTAGCCAGCATATCTCTGAACACTACAGGGCAATTTAGCATGGTCAATCTAACTAACCTGAACATCCTCGAAATGTGGGAGGAAGCTGGAACATCCAGTGAAAATCCACACAGACACAGGGAGAACATGCAAACTCCCCATCAAGGCTATAATCAAACTCGGGTCCCTGGCACTGTGAGGTAGCAGTGCTAACCACTGAGCCACAGTGCTGTCCTTTCCCAAAACTGTAAGATGTAGGAGCAAAAGTAGGTGATCCAGCCCATTGAGTCTGCTATGCATTCAATGAGATTGTGGCTGATCTGATTGTGGAGCCCAGAACTCCACTTTCCAGCCTTACCCCCGTAATCCTTGATCACCTTAATGAATAGAAATCTGTCGAACTCAGCCTTCAATATACTGAATAAAATAGACTTTACAGCTCTCTGTGGTAAAAAATTCCACAAGTTCACTACACTCAGAGAAATTCCTCCACATCTCTGTCCTAACCAGGTAACTCTTTTCTCTGAGTTTATGCCCTCTGTCCTATACTTTCCCAAAAGGGGAAACAACATCTCAGTATCTACTCCTGTCAAGCTCCCTAAGAATCTTAAAATAAAAACTGAAAGAACTATGGATGCTGTAAATCAGGAACAAAACAAGTTGCAGGAAAAGCTCAGTAGGTCTGGCAGAATCTGTGAAGAAAAAATCAGAGTTAATGTTTCGGGTCCGGTGACCTGAAACATTAACTCTGATTTTTTTCTTCACAGATGCTGCCAGACTTGTTGAGCTTTTCCAGCAACTTCTGTTTTGTCCCTAAGAATCTTGACTGAATAAGGTCTTCTCTCATTCTCCTAAACTCTGAGTTCAGGCCTAATCTATTCAATATCTCCTCATGAGAAAATCCCTTACTACCCAATATCAATCTAATGAAACTTCTAAGGACTCTGTCGCATGCAAGTATATCTTTCATTGGATAAGGGGACCAAAATTATTCCCAGTATTCAAAGTGCGGCCTAAATAGTGCCTTTCATACTTTTAGCAAAACGTCCATATTTTTATACTCCATTCCCTTTGAAATATAGATCAACATTCCATTTATCTTCCCTATTATCTGCTGAATTTCGATGTTAGATTTTTGTGATTTATGAACAAGGAACCCTAAAACCTTCTACTCAGTGGCTTTCTGCAAACTTTCTCCAAAATAATCAACTTGTTCTCTTACTAATGTGCACATTCTCGCATGTTCCCAACTTATTTTCCATGTGCTAAGTTTTTGTCCACTTGCTTAACCTTTCTAAATCCCTTTGCAGAACTTTGTATCATCTTTTCCCATCTATTTGTTTGTCAGTTGCAAACTTGGCTATAGTACATTCAGTTCTTCATTCAAGCTATTAATATATCCTGTATGTTATTGTGGCCCTAGTACTGATCTCTGTGGCACTCCACTGTTTCAGGTTGTCATCCTGAAAATGCAGTCTTCACTCCTACTGTCTTCTATTAGTTAACGATCTCCTCTCTGTGCTAAGATTCCATGTTCAACACCATGGGCTTTTATGAAGTAGCCTTGCACAGAGTACCTTAACAAACACCTTTTGGAAATCCAAATATATTTACTCGTCCCCTTTATCAATCCTGCTTGTTACTTCCTCAAAGAATTCTAATAAATTTGTCAGGCATTATTTTCTTCTTCTTGATAATATGCTGACTCTGATTGTATTATGTATTTCTAAATACATTGTTATATCCTTTGTAATGAACTGTAACATTTTTCTAATCATTGATGTTAAGCTAACTGGCCTTTGTTACCTTTTTTGTCTATGTCCCTTTTTGAATAAAGGTGTTAAAATTGGCAGTTTGCCAATCCTCATGGCTTTTTCCAGAATGTAAGGACTCTTGGCAGTTTACTACCAGTGTATCCATTATTTGTGTAGCTACTTTCTTTAATTCTACTTGAATGTACCCATCAAGTATCCAAATGGGTACAAAATTGGCTTAACGGCAGGAGAAAGAGAGTGATGGTGGAGGCTTGTTTTTCTGATTGGAGGCCTGTGACCAGTGGTGTTCCACACAAATTTGTGTTCGGTTCACTTTTGTTTGTCATTTATAAAAATGATTTAGATGAGAATATAGAAGGCATGGTTAGTAAGTTTGTGGATGACACCAAAATTGGTGGCATAGTAGATTCAGATCTTGATCAATTGGGTCAATAGGCTGAGGAGTAGCAGATGGAATTTGGATAAATTTGAGATATTGCATTTTGGTAAAACAAGGGCAGTGCTTGTACAATTAAAAATAGGGCCCGGGGTAATGTTGTGGAACAGAGAGACCTAGGTGTGAAGGTACATAATTCTTTGAAATTTGCATCATATAGATAGAGTGGTTAAGAAGGTGTTTAGCACACTTGCCTACATTGCTCAGACCTTTGAGTGTAGGAGTTGGGAGTGTCATGTTGAGTTTGTGTAGGATGTTGATGAGGCCTCTTGTGGAGTACTGTGTCCAGTTCTGGTCTTCCTGTTATAGGAAGGATATTAAGCTGGAGGGGGTTCAGAAGAGATTTACCAGGATGATGCCGAGAATGGATGGTTTGAGTTATAAGGAAAGGCTGAATAGACTTTTTTTTAACTGGAGTGTAGGAAGTTGAGGGCGGACCTTTTTAGAGGTTTATAAAAGTATGAGGGGTATGGACAAGGTGAATGGCAGGTGTCTTTTCCCTAGGGTAGGGAATTTCAAGACTAGGGGGCATATTTTTAAGGTGAGAGGAGTAATACTTTAAAAAGACATGACTGGCAGTTTTTTTGCACAGAGTGGTATGTGTGTGGGATGAATTGTCACAGGAAGTGATGGATGTGTGTACAGTTACAATGTTTAAAAGACATTTAAGTAAGTACATGAATAAGAAATGTTTGGAGGGATATGTGCAAGTGGGACTAGTTTAGTTTGGGATTATGGTCGACATGGACTGTTTGGACCAAAGGGTCTGTTTCCATGCTGTATGACTGTAGGTCCAGAGGACTTATCATTGTCCTCTCAGCCTTTAATGCCATTAGTTTCCCTAGTATCTTTTCTCTGGTAATAGTTGTATTTATTTCTTCTGCCCCTTTTGGCCCTTATTAGATATCGTTGGTATTCTATTCATGATTCTACCTTGAAAATTGAGGCGAAGTTTATTCAACTCCTCTGCTATTTCTGGTTTCCGATTATTATTTCCCAAGCCTCATTTTCTAAGGGGCTAATGTTCACTTTGTCCTCTCTTTTTTTAAATTTATATGTAATATATATTTAAAGAAGCTCTTGCTATCTATTTTACCCACAAAAATTATTTTCATCCCTTTTTAGTTATCTCTTGTTGGTTTTAAAAACTTTCCTAATCCCCTAGTTTTTCTTTTAATATGATGCTATCCTTAATGTCCTTTGTTAATCATGGCTAATTTGTCCCCTTCTCAGAAATCTTTTCTTTCCTAATTGTATCTTATTGTGAAGGGGATATCTTTCTTGTGACTCATTAATTATTTTGTGAAATGGCTGCCATTGTTTCTCAATCATATTTTCTGCTAAACTCTTTTCCCAGTCTACTCTGGCTAACTCTGGGCTTTTTCCTGTGTAATTTCTCTTATTTACATTTAGCACAGTTGTTTCTGACCCATGTTCCTCACTCTCAAATAGAATGCTAAATTCTACCATGTTATGGTCAGTTTCCTAATTTATTAAATTTGCCTTATTGCATGTGACCAGATTCAAAAAACCCTGGTCTCTGGTTGTTTCCACAATATATTGTTCTAGGAAACTGTCCTGTTTTTTGCTTGTGGCTTCCTCTGCCAATTTGATTTTCCTAATCTACCAGAAGATTCAAGTCACCCATGATTAATATATTTCCTTTTTCACATGTCATTATTTCCTGATTTATTCTCTGTCTTACAGTATAGCTAGTGCTAGGGAGCATATGAACCACTCCTCCCAATGTCATCTTCCCTTGTTATTTTTTCCTCCACCCATATGGAATCTACATTTTCCAATCAAAGATTATTTCTTGCTATCGTAATTATTCCATCTCATATCAACAAAGCCCATCTCTTTTGCTTCCTGTCTGTTTTTTTGAAAAGTCAAATACCCTTGAGTATGTAGTTTCCAGTTTTGATTTTCTTGAATCTCTGTAACAGCTCTAAGATCAGACCTCGTGACCTCTATTTGTGTCGGTATTCAGGATAAAATAAACGAATTAATATGTGCTTTTAAGTAAAGAGCCATTAATTTTGCCCTTTTATCCTTTTTGACCTTATTTGCTGCTCTTTTTCTACTGCTGCACACTCTGCCCCCGTCCCACTCTGAATATTGTTATCAAAATAGCTGCCCTGCAGTGCTGTCCTGTCATTTTGCTTTATAAATCTGTTTCCCCTATTTCAAACCTTCCCCACATTGAATTAGTTTTAAGCACTCTGTACAGCCCTAGTAAGTTGATTCGCTAAGATACTGGCCCTTGCACAGTTCAAGTGAAGCCTGTCCCATCAGAATAGCTTCTTTCTACTGCAGTATTGGTGCCAGTGCCCCATGAACTAAAACTCATTCCACCCAAACCAATCTTTGAACCATGTATTTAACACCTTCATTTTATTTACTCTATGCCTATTTGCCTTGACTGAAGCAGTAATCCCAAAATTATTACCTTAGAAAACAAGGTGTAGATAAGGATGAACACAGCAGGCCAAGCAGCATTAGCGGAGCAGAAAGGCTGACGTTTCGAGCCTAGACCCAGTTCTGAAGAAGGGTCTAGTTCCGAAACGTCAGCCTTCCTGCTCCTCTGATGCTGCTTGGCCTGCTGTGTTCATCCAGCTCTACACCTTGTTATCTCAGATTCTTCAGCATCTGCAGTTCCTACTATCTCTGAAACAACCTTATTACATTAGAAGTTTGTTTTATAGATGACCCCCTAATAATTCAGATTCTTTCAACAGAAAGACCTTTGAGGTTTTGGAGTAGATCTGTAGCTCGGGTTGTGGGTGTTGAAGTTGATTGGCTCGCCGAGCTGGTTTGTTGTTTCGCAGATGTTTCGTTACCATGCTTGGTAACATCCTCAGTGCAGCCTCTGATGAAGCGTTGGTGTGTTTTCCCACCTGGTTTTTAAACTCTGGGGTCCGTTGAGATGGATTGCCTCACTTCCTAGTCTTATCAATGTTGTTGCAGAAATGTGGATGGCAACAACTGAATCCCTCCCTTCCCTCTCCAAGTTCCTCTCCAGCCCTGAGGAGGTGTCCTTAACTCTGACACCAGGCAGACAACACAACCTTTGGAACTCATGCTCACAGCTACAAAGAACAGTATCTATCTCCCTAATTATATTGGCCCTTCCCACTACCCTGAGTCTTTACCCCCCTCCTGAGTGTCTCCCTGTATCGCAGTGCCATGGTCAGTTTGCTCATCCTTCCTGCAGTCACAACTATTATCCATACAATTTGCTGAAATCTTGTAACTGCTAGATAACGACAGGGCTGAGGCTCGTTGAGCATTATCCCCCAGGTCCACATTCTTGCTTCAAATGCAGTCATACTCTCCTGTTCCTGTTGACAGACGAATTTGAATTACTTAGTGTGAGGTGTCTGACACCTCCTAAAACAAAGTATCTAGGTAGCTGTCCCCTTCCCTGATGTTGTGCAATGTCTGCAGCTTGGACTCCAGCTCCTCAACTCAGATCCAAAGTTCCTCGATCTGCAAACATTTATTACAGAGATGTTTACTCTGGACTACCTTGATGTCCAGCAACTGCCACATACTACAGCAGCAACACATCACATGTCCTGCCATCACTAGAAACATACAATTATAATGTGTGAAAAGAGGGCATTCAGCCCATCAAGTATGTACCAACCATTCGAAGAGCATCCCACCCAGATTCATGACCTCACATTTTAGTGTATCCAGTACACCTAACCTGTGCGTCTATCAACTGTGGGAGGAAACTGGAGACCCGGCAGAAACCTACACAGTCCCGGGGAGAACATGCAAACTCCACAAAGGCAGTCACCCAAGGCTAGAATGGAATCTGGGTCCTTGGTGCTGTGAGGCAACAGTGCTAATTACTGAGTCACCATGCCACTATTGTATTTTATTTAAATTATTAATTAATTACTCAGAATCTCTGTTTTACACTTGATTGCAATTATTTTTCTTTCTTTAAAACAAAACGCCAGTATCAATCTTACACTTGACGAACTATTTTTAAGGGAAGCAAACACTAGAAACCTAAATACAAATTGAAGCATACTGTTATTTTAAAGCCTATAAATATTTGCCAATTCCAGTTACTAATCAGCAGCTTTCCCTGCACTTACATCATATTGTGATTCAAGACATCACTCCACTGCTGCTCTCACAGCAAGTCAACATCTTGATCCAAGCCTTTTATCTTCTCCATTCACTTTTTACTCTGGAGACGTTACTTTTTGCAGTAAACCTTACTTAAAATAGCTCTTTCCTCCTTTGATTCAGATTCTCACTTTGAATCATTCCTCCAGCATCTCTTACCGAAAACCTTAAATCTCTGTTCTTGGGTCTTTGTACTATCAGCTAATGGGCACAGATTTTCCTGAGCTACCTTCTCCCAAATTGTCATGACCTTGAACACACTATCAAATCTCCCCTCAATATCTTTTGCTGTAAGTTAGCTCTGTCAGTTAGCAGCAAAACGGCATGATGAACTTTTCCTAATATCAGTACACTCAGCCAATGAAGGCCATCAGTTTAACTGGGACAAGGTAATCATAATACCCCAAACCAAACATTGACACGCACGGGAATTCCTAGAGGCATGGTTCTCAACCCGTAATACAATCAACAAACATATAGAATTGGACCCCATATACAAACCCATACAGAACAAAACCGGAAATGACACTACTCACCATAACAGACCGGACAGTATAAATTCCAAGCGGAGTAGAACAACATCACTTCATCGGAGGCCTCACTGATGATGTCACCTAGCATGGTGATGAAACGCCTGAACGAAAACAAGCCAGCTCGGTGAGAAAGTCAACGACTTCACCTACAACCCGAGCTACAAATCTTTGCTAAAACTCTCGAGGGCATACGTTTAAAGTGAGAGGGCAAAGATTTAAAAGGGACCTAAGGGGCAACTTTTTCACACAGAGGGTGGTGCGTTTATGGAATGTCAGAGGAAGTTGTGGAGGCTGGTACAATTACAAGATTTAAAAGGCACCTAGATGGATTTGTGAATAGGAAGGGTTTAGAGGGATATGTGCTAAATGCTAGTAAATGGGACTAGATTTATCTAGGATATCTTGTCAGCATAGACGAGTTGGACTGAAGAGACTGTTTCTGTTCAGTACATCTCTATGATTGTATTTGCTTGTGGTAAATACAGGTTGAGGACCAGAATTCTGTTCATATATGATTTCAGTTTATACTCATGTGCTTGTAGTCTGTTTTTACTCCTTTTAGTTTGCATTTATCATAAATCATGGAGTGAAAATTACTAATAGGATACTATCGATGGTGGCCCAAAACATCCAATGGATCTCCAACTCTACCAGGGCATTGATCTGGTTAATGTTCAGCTAATTACACCTGTCTCGAATAGACATAATTGCACACCCATTAATTTTCCAAATAATTTTTTGCTTTGCAGTCTGCATCTAGAAAGAAAGTGTTACAGCAGAAGAATTTCATCAGACTTTGCGTCACTAATTGAGTTTAATTCTTGACATATTATAGCTGACCTCATTGAACACAATGGTCCTACCATATCTCCCCATATTACAACTAATGGCAGGGAGGGTAGATTTAGGTTCCAGTGTTTTGTGCTGTGTCCACTTACTTTCTGTAGAATTGAGAGATGTTAGTATCTCAGATCAATTATCTTGTAATCTGTGATTTTCATTTTTGTTTTTAGTGAAGAACTTTTGGCCCTTTCACTTTTAAATTATTTCTTTACTCCCTCGCTGACTAACATGGGATGCTGACCAAAGTGATTCAAAATCCATTGCAGGCAATGATATAATAAAGACTGATTGACTGACGGCATAAATGTGAACATAATAATTATCAGTATAACTTTGAGAGATCCATTTATTTAACTCAGTGTTTCAAATACCTAATTCTCTACTTTTGATTTGTTTTGCAAGGACACCTTTAAATATTTTAATACCTATTAGGCTGCATTGTAGCACCAATCGAAGTGCCTAGGTGGGACCAGGCATCAGGATAGCAGTGTTGCTGCAGTTTCTGGTTTTCTAGCTTTATCGGCTGTAACCTTTTGTTCTTGATTTGCTCACTGTTAATGCCGATTGAAGGCTTGTTCGAGTCCTGAAATGCTGGTGTGCTGTATTGCATAAAGTAACCATGAAGTTGCCCCTTCCCGCAATAATAACAAAGATATCATCAAACAGAGAGACCGAAATGTTCAGAAAAATAATTCTTTGAAGTTTGTGTCACATGTAGACATGGTGGTTAAGACATTTAGCACATTTGCCTTCATTACTCAGATCTTTGAGTACAGGAGTTGGGAGATCATGTTGCTGTTTGTATGACTCTAATACTCTATGCTTTGATCAAGTTGCTGGAAAAGCTCAGCAGGTCTGGCAGCGTCTGTGAAGTTAAAAAACAGAGTTAACGTTTCGGGTCCTCAGAACGGGATTTTAGCTATGAAGAAAGGTTGGATAGAGGGGCAACTTGACAGAAGTTTATAAGATTGTGAATGGCATGGATAAGTCGAAAGTATGAGGCTTTTTCCCAGGTTGGAGGGGTTAATTATGAGGGAATACAGGTTCAGGGTGCTGAGGTGGGGGAGTTGGCAGGGGAGTTTGAAAGGGATGTGCAAGGCAAGCTTTTCACACAAGGGTGGTGAGCATCTGGAACGCTCTGCCAGAGGAGGTGGTGGAAGAAGACACAATAGCGGCATTCAAGAAGCACCTGGACGAACACATGAATAAAAAGGGAATAGAGGGATACGAGTTCTGGAAGTCGGTGCAGGCTCAAAGGGCCAAGGGACCTGTTCCTGCACGTATTGTGGCGTTAGCTTGAACATAAAGTATAAACGCTACCAAAAAGGTAAAGCACAACCTGAATTCCATAACATACACGCATACATTAACATACCAGCAAACAGAAGAATTTACAGAGGAAGGTGTTCTGGTTCAAAAGTGAATGAATTATACATTCTGATCTTGATGTTTTGTAAGAGGATGCACCTGAGCTAGTTGTTCTCCAAGAAATGGTCATTTAACCTGCAATCAGTTCTTTTCCCAGTGGAAAAGACACTTGAAGTTCTTTTTATTTTAAAATTTTCTATCTCTGTGATGTATTCCAGCATGTAACAGATAGGGTTCCAGCATGAGAATCATATAGTGAGAGAGAGAGGGCACCTAGAATTCTAAAAAGAACCTATCTTCTTGGTGTTACTGTTTTCTGAAGCAAAACCACAACCCTATAATCACAGCGTGTCACAGGAAGGGCAATTTGACGTATGAAAACAGACTTTAGCCCACAATGCGGACCTTCCATATTTAACAAAGAATTTGGATGATCTGTTGTCAGAATTTACCAGTTATCCTTTGATATGAATGGACAGTTTCAATCCTTCTATTTGCATGATGGGGTTTTGAGGTGGTCTTTGATCCAGCAATGCCTGTGGGGTCAAGAAATCACCTCCCTGGAGACATTTGAAGGTCTCATTGTGAGGCATACATTCCAAATGAAGTATTTAAAATCCAGCTAAGTACCTTTGAGATGGTCTTTTCAGGGTAGTGTAAGACAGTTTCAAGGCAGTGGATAGTTCTGTTAATTTACATGCAACAATAGGTGCCATGTTATTTAGACATTCCTAAATAATTTTTATGGAGTTTGGCTATTTTCAGGTCAGGTGATTGGCAGCCATTTACAATGTCCACGTTCATTTTAAATTGTTTCCTTTCTAACAAAAGTCCAAAGATTTTAAGTTAGTTGATGAGATTTAAATATTAAAAATCTGGATTTTATATCATCATGACAACATGAATGCTTCAATATTGTGCTGGACCAGGGAAACAAATATCAATAAGTGAATAGCAAAGGTGGTTAAAGATAATTGTTAATCAACATGTTTAGAGATGTTATGACACATCTCTGGAGCTGGTGGGATTTAAACCAGACCTCCTGGCCCAGCAGTAGGGACACTACTGCACCACTAAATCCCTCAACAGAAGTGGTTTGACTGTAATTGAGTTCACTAAGTTCAGATGGCTTGATTGCTTCTTCTTAAAACTAAATATATATATCCAAAACCAATGGCCCTCAAACATTTTTGGCTGAGCAGCCATGTTCAACAGGGTAATAAACATACACCCACAATCTAAATTATAATACTGATTAATACTTATGTATACTCATTCAGGTATGTGAGCCTCATTAGTGGGCGAGCATTTATTGCCCATTGTGGTTGAGAAGATTGTGATGAGTTGTCTTCTGGAACCACTGCAGTTCATTTGGCATTGATATGCCCACAGTGCTGTAAGGGAGGGAGTTCTAGCATTTTGACTATTGACAGTTGAAGAATGGTGATACGTTTCCAAGTCAGGATGGTGAACGGCATGGAGGGAAACTTCCAGGCTGTGGTGTTCCCATGTGCTTGCTACTCTTGGCCTTCTATGTGATATTGGTCATGCGTTTGGAAGGTGCTGAGTCAAAAGCCTTGGTGAATTTAGAATCCCTACAGTGTGTAAACAGGCCATTTGGCCCATCAAGTACACACCGACCCTCTGAAGAACGTCCCACCCAATCCCCGTAACCCTGCATTTCCCATAGCTTATGCATCTAGCCTACAGGTCCCTGGATCCTATGGGCAAATTTAGCCGGTGAGACGAAACCGGAATACCCAGAGGAAACCCATGCAGACACAGGGAGAAAATGCAAACTTCACACAGAGAGTCGCCAGAGGGAGGAATCAAATCCAGGTCCCTGAAGCTGTGAGGTAGCAGTGCTAACCACTGTGCTACGGAGTTATCCCTATGCAGGTCATCTTATAGATGGTATACAGCTCTACTATTATGCATTAGCAATGAAGGAAGTGAATGTTTGTGGACGTAGCACTAATCGAACCAATGATTTATCCTGAATAGTGTCAAACTTCTTGCGTGTAGTTGGAGCTGCAATCGTCCAGGCCAGTGTAGAGTATTTCATCACATTCCTGACTTGTGCTTTGTACCGGTGGACAAGCTTTGGGGAGTCAGGAGCTGAATTACTTATTGTAGGATTCCTAGCCTCTGATCTGTTGTTGTAACCACAGTATTTATAATCGGGAGTCCAGTTCAGTTTCTAGTTAATGATTGCACCCATAATGTTGATAGATGGGATTCACAATGTTAATGCCATTAAAAATCAAGGGATGATGGTTAGATTCTCTCTGTCTCTAATTGGAGATGGTCTTTACCTGGCAGGAAAACAAAGTATTCGAGAAACTCAGTGGGTCTGGCAGCACCTGTGGAGAGAGAAACAGAGTTAATGTTTTAAGTCTGATATGTCTTCTTCAGAACTGGACTTTTCTTCATTGCCTAGCAATTGTGTGGCACAAATATCACTCGCCACTTGTCAGATCAAGTCTGGATATTGTCCAGGTCCTCCTTCATTTAGACATGGACTACTTCATTATATGAGAAGTTGTGCAATCATCAGCAAACGTCCTCATACTAACCTTATGATGGAGAGAAGATCGTTGAAGCAGTTGAAGATGGTTCAACCTAAGACACTGTCCCAAGTACCTGGAGAGCACAGATCACGGAAGGGTGACTTGGACAGACTGGCTGAGTGGGCAAATGCTTGGCAAATGCAATATAATGTGGTTAAATGTGAGGTTATCCACTTTGTTTGCAAAAACAGGAAGGCAGATTATTATCTGAATGGCAGCAGTTTAGGAAAAGGTGAGGTGCAATGAGACCTGGGTGTTATGGTGGAATAGTTGCTGAAGGTTGGCATGCCAGTGCAGCAGGTGGTGAGGAAGGCTAATGGCATGCTGGCCTTCATAGCGAGAGGATTGGAATAAGGATGTCTTGCTGCACTTATACAGGGCCTAGGTGAGGTTGATCCTTGAGTATTGTGTGCAGTTTTGGTCTCCTAGTCTAAGGAAGGATGTAGGGGGAGGTGATGGCCTAGTGGTATCATCTGTTAATCCAGAGACCCAAATAACATTCCAGGGACCTGGGTTTGAATCCCCCCATGGCAGATGGTGGAATTTGAATTCAATAAAACATCTGGAATTAAGAATCTAATGATGACCATGAATCCATTGTTGATTGTTGGGAAAACCCATCTGGTTCACTAATTTCCTTTAGGGAAGGAAACTGCCATCCTTACCTGGTCTGGCCTACTTGTGACTCCAGACCCACAGCAATGTGGTTGACTCTGAACTGCCCTCTGGGCAATTAAGGATGGGCAATAAGTGCTGCCTAGCCAGTGATGCCCTCATCCTGTTAATGAATAATTTTTTAAAAAATTCTTGCTATTGAGGGAGTCCAGCAAATGTTCACCAGACTGATTCTCAGGATGGCAGGAGTGACATATGAGAAAAGACTGGATCAACTGGGCTTATACTCGCTATAATTCCGAAGAATTGGGGGAGGGGGTGCGCAGAATCTCATAGAAACACATAAAATCCTAATGGGACTGGACAGGCTAGATGCAGGAAGAATGTTCCTGAAGTGGGGAAGTCCAGGACCAGGCATCACAGTCTAAGAATAAGGGATAAGCCATTCAGGACTGAGATGAGGAAACAGTTCTTCATTCAAAGTTGTGAATCTGTAGAATTCTCTCCAACAGGAAGCTGTTGGGGCCGGTTCATTAGATATATCCAAGAGGGGGCTGGATGTGGCCCTTGTGGCTGAAGGAATCAAGGGGTATGGAGACAAAGCGGCAATGGGATACTGAGAGTGCATGATGAGCCATAATCATATTGAATGGCCTACTCCTGCACCTATTTTCTGTTTCTCTATTTCTTTCCCAGCTGAACAGATTGTTTGTAGGTGTTTTTATCAATGATTGGCTATATTGGTTGCCACGTAGATGTTTACAGGCTCAAAACGGGTTACTATTTTGTGTTTTTAAGAAAAAATTAAAAAAAATACATTTCCAGCTCTCCAATTCTATTTGAGTGCTCACCTGAATATGACATTCCTGGGAATGTTTTACAGATCTCTTGAAACTCAGGCTAATTTCTCAGTGTCATGTAATCACACAAGGAATTCACTGTATTATGACATGGTGGAAGGTTTAAATAAATCAAACTGACAGCTTTTCCACAGTTACGAAACTGGACCCAACTGGAGATTAATGTAAGTGAAAATGTTCAACAGGTTAGGAAGCATTATAATTGCATTACAATCTCTCACAATGGTCTTAAAGAACTTGCATTCTTTGTGATGTTTATATTCTCTTGAAGCTCTTCACAGCAAATGGATTATTTTTGAAGTGCAATTTCCTGTTGCGTAAGTAAACAGCAACCATTTTATACACAGTAACATCACACGAAATGCAAATGAGCTGAAATACCAGTTAATCTAATTTAGGTGGATTGCTTGAGCAATATTTTAAATTATAACCTCTTTGCAGAGAATACTTTGTCCCATCAAGCCTGTCCAGGTTATTTGAAAGTGATCCATAAATTCCAATCCACATAGATTATAATTCCTTTCCCTTCAAGTATTTCACCAATTCCTTTTGGAAAGTCAATCTGCTTCCAAACTTCTTTCAGATAGTGCGTTCCAGATCACAACAACTTGCTACAGTTAAAGAAAACAATCCTCATGGTGCCTCTGATTCTTTTGTCAATCAATTCAAACTTGTGTCTTCCAGTTACCAACCCTTCTGCCAATGGAAACAGTTTCTCCTTATTTACTGTACAAAACTATTCATAATTTGGAACCTCATGGATCTCCTCATAACTTTCCATCTTTAAGAAAACACCAGCTCCTCTCATCTCTCTACATACATTAAAACTTTCATTCCTTTTACTGTTCTATAAAAAAATGTTTGGACTCAGAATATCTAAGGCTTTGACAGCCTTTCTAAAGTTTGGTGGCTAGAAGTTTTTTTTGAATTTGTGGGATGCGGGTGCTGTTGGCTGGGCCAGGATTTACTGCCAAGCTTAGGTGTCCCTGAGAAGGTGGTGAGCTGTCTTCTTGAATGGCTGCAGTGCATTTGGTATATGTGGAACTGCAATATTGTTCGGGAGAAAGTTCCAGGAATTTGACCCAGCGACAGTGAAGGAATGGCGACATATTTCCAAGGCAGGATGGTGAGTGGCTTGGAGGGAAACTTGCAGATGGTGGTGTTCCCATGCATCTGCTGCCCTTCCAGATTGTTGTGATTTTGGGTTTGAAAGGTGTTGTCTAAGTAGCTCTGGAGAATTTCTTGCAGATAGTATGCTGCTACTCAGCTTTGGTGGTGGGGTAACTGAATACTTGTGGATGTGATACCAGTCAAGCAGACTGTTTTGTCCTGGAAGACATCAAGTTTTTTTGTGTTACTCCTGACTTGTGCCTTTTAGATGGTAGACTGGTGTTAGGCAGTCAGGAGGTACTTTACTCACTACAGGATTCCTAGGCTCTGACTTGCTCTTCTAATTACTGTATTTAAAAGCGAGTCCAGTTGAGTTTGTGGTAAATGGTAACTCCCAGGATATTGAACATAATACTTGAATATTTTATAAAGGTTGAACATAACCAACTTACTTTTGAATGTTATTCACCTGTTATTAAAGCCATAGATCCCCAGATGTTTTCTTGCCAGCCTTCTCAATTTATCCTGCCAAGGTTTGTGAACATGAACTCCCTCGGCCTATCAAGATCATGAAATGCACCTGCCCCCAACTTGTCCCTCCTATCTCTCCAGTATCCCCTTTAAGGTTGTACAAGTCTGTTTATATTGCCTTTCTTCACTCTTCCTACCAAAATATATCACTTCACACTCTCTGCATTAAATTACATCCGCCATATGTCTGCCCATTTCACTAGTTTGTTTATCCCTTCTGACATCTGCTACTATCCTTTTCATTGTTTGCTGCATTTTGAAGTTTTGTGTCATCTACAGACTTTGAAATGACGTTGTGTATGTCAAATATTAATGTATATCAAAAACAGCAGTAGTCCTAACACTGTGAGAATGCCACTATCCAGTCTGAAGAAAATTTCATCATCTCTGACCTATTTTCTTCCTCTCTGTTCCATGGTCAACTTTGCATCCATGCTGCCACTGTCCTTTCTTTCCCAAAAACCTTGCGTTTGCTTCCAGGCCACCAGGTGGTCATTTGTCAAACACCTTTTTTGCAAATGATCAATGTAAACATCAACTGCTGCTATCATTCCTCTCCATTGCATCATCAAATAGCTCAAAGACACCTTGTGTTTAACAGATCTGTGCTGACCTTCATTTGTTATCTATTACTTTTCTAAGTCCCAATTAATTTGTTCCTGATTATTGTTCCTAAAATTTTCCTCACCACCTTTTCTTTCTTATTTTCCTTTACTCATTCATGGGATATGAGTGTTGCTGACAAGTCAAGATCTTTTCTCTCAGAAAAGGTGCTAATGAGCAACCATCTTGAACTGTTAAAGTTCATAGGACGGCAGTACTTTTAGGTAGAGTGCCAAGATTTTGACCTAGAGTCAATGACTGAACAACTTCTTATTTTCAAAGCTGAACGATGTGGCATGGAGGGAAACCTATATAAAATAGGAGCAGAAATAGACAGTTCAGATTCTTAGGGTAGCACGGTGGCTCTGTGGTTAGCACTGCTGCCTCACAGCGCCAGGGACTCGAGTTCGATTCCATCCTCAGGCGACTGCCTGTGTGGAGTTTGCACATTCTCCCCATGTCTGCTGGGTTTCGTCCAGGTGCTCCGGTTTCCTCCCACAGTCCAAAGATGTATAGGCTAGGTGGACTGGCCATGCTAAATTGCCCATAGTGTTCAGGGATGTGCAGATTAGGTGGGTTAAAGGGCGATGGCTCTGGTTGGGATGTTCTGAGGGTTGATGTGGACATTTTGGGCCAAAGGGCCTGTTTCCACACTGTAGGGATTCTATGAGCTTAAGCCTGCTCCATCATTAAGTCAAATCACAACTGATTTGTTTGTGTTTAGAATTACACATTCCCAACTTGTTTATTCTCTGTAACACAGCATCCGAACCTCCGTTTTCCAGTTTATATTTCAAATAAAATATTTTTAGAGCTTGCACAGGTAAAGCAGAATTTACAGGACTATCATTTCAAATTTCAGTGCAACAGTTTGGAAGTTTAACAACTGGTCCTGATCTGGTGATTGTGTACTCACATGAAGAGGTATACTTTGTTTACTGCTTTGACTTGTTTGAAAATTTGGTTATCTTCCTTCTGATTGTTCTCGCTGAATATTACCACAGATTCATCATCAGGGTGTTCATCCTAACACTCTCCATGCATGGTTGATATGTTGTTCTTTGGCCTGAGCTAGTTTCTGTTCCTTTGCAATGTAGCACCATAATCAGTAATGGTTCCATATAGTTAGGGCTGGTTGCATATTCTAGAAACCTCTGCCAGTGTCCGAGTATTTGCATTTGTATTTCTACTCACTCCACCCAGTACATTTTTGATAGTTCTTTCCCTGCTCACTCATTGTGCATCTCTCATTTGCCTCTGCCTTTGAGGGACAATGTCATGTGTCTCGGTAATAGGTAAGCAAGTGATTGCTGGACAAGATCATTCATACTTGCCTTCAAGCTTAAATGCTGTTGAAGATGGAAATCCTTCTTCCATTGGTGTTGTACAAAATGCAGCAATTCAATGCAAAAATCTTGTTTTGTTGCTTGATTGGATAGTGCATTCCATATTTTCTGCTGGACAGTCTGAACATGGATAGTCTGATGGCAATGTGATATGGGTCATTGCCCACTAAGTATACATCTTGAAATAGTTTGCCGGTGAATTGTCAGACACTACCCTTGAGAAATGCTAAATAAAATTAAAATAGCACTGATCAGGCCAAGGACAAGTGTGTTGCTAAATTGTCAGACAATGGGAAATATAGTGAAATGATCCCACACAAGGATATTATCTTTACTATACACTCAGAACAGGTCTGTTGCTGCCTTTGTCTAAGGATAGATGGAACATCAGGTAGATGAAGAGGCTCCTTCTGCCTCTAGAATTGATACTTATAGCATGTCTCGCACTCGTTCAAAAGACATTTCATATCCTGATTTATCCCTGGCTAGTACCCAGATTCACACGCTAGCCAGGTTGTGATTTCAATACCTATGTATCCCTGATGTAACATGGACATTCTATCATGACATAATGCTTTTGGTATGAGGACTTTGTTGCCCTTGGAAATTACTTCCCATGATGTACCAAGTTTTTCCCTGCATTGGCAAAATGGACAAAACTTCTAATGTATCTCAATTCTGACAAGCTATTCCTGGATAATGGTCCCTTGTAACCCTTACAGTTTGTCATCTTCAGCTAATGTTGATTGTAACTGTTCATACCGTACTAACCAAAGTATCACAGATCTTGACCTTCGTCTTCAAATCTACAAACTCATAGTCAAGAGAATTAAAGGATATGTAAAGAGGACTATCTTTGACTTTGTGTGAGTTGGGTAGTCTGTTCAGCATGTAATCCTCATAAACCTGGCTTATATTCACTACCAATTCTTATCCTGCCATCTTGACAAGTAGTTACTGCAAATGTGCCAATATACTCATTAGTGATTTGTGCCAGATCATTTTTAAATGCTTATGATTTCAATGGTGAACTTTTCACCAAATAAGGATGTGGGAATCCACATGGTGCCAAATATCAAAGCTAATGTCTTGCTCTCTATATTGGAAGAGTTGGCTTGCACAGGTGACAAAATTTATGAACCAAATGCAATAGGTATTTTCATCTTGTAAAATGATATAAAGATCTTAAATTTCATATTGAGTCAAATCACTTGAAACATGCTGCTCTATTGTAACCAGATCAAGAGAGAGATCGAGTGCCCACTGTTATTTTAGTTACGCTTGTGTTTGTAACTTCAGTCTCTTTATTTTTAAATAAATGTAAGGGAGGGAGACTATAAGAAACTACAAGCCAACTACAGAGAAAATGTTAGAAAATATTATTGAAGAAATTGTAGCAGGTCACTTGGATAAGTTCAACGTAACCAGGCAGAGTCAACATACATTTCTGAAAGGGGTAGCATAATTGACAAATCTATTGCAGTTAGCATACATTGATGATAAAGGGAATGGTGGATATATTGTATTCAGATTTCCAGAATCCATTTTGAAGATGTCACATCTAAGGTGGAAAATGAAAGCTCATGGTATAAGGGGCAGTATATTGGCATAAATGGAAGACTGGCTGGTTAACAGGAATCAGAGAGTAGATATAAATGGGGTTTTTCAGGTTGGCATGATATAACAAGTGGTATACCACCGGAATTGGTGCTGGGATCGCAACTGTTTACAATGGACAGCATGGTGGAACAGTGGTTAGCACTGCTTCCTCATGATGCCAGGGAGCCAGATTTGATTCCACCCTCGGGCGACTGTCTGTGTGTTGTTTGCACGTTCTCCCTGTGTCTGCATGGATTTCTTCCAGGTACTCCAGTTTCCTCCCACAGCCCAAAAATGTGCAAGTTAAATAGATTAGCCATGCGAACTTACCCATAGTGTTCAGGCATATGTAGGTTAGGTACATTAGCCATGGGAAATGCAGGGTTGCAGGGATAGGGTAAGGGGGTGGGTCTGGGTGGGATTCTCTTCAGAGGGTTGGTGTGGACTTGTTGGGCTGAATGGCCTGTTTCCACGCTGTAGAGACTCTATAAATAAAAAATTGTCAATGATTTATTGCAAGAGGAATTGAATACAAAAGTGAGGAGGTCATCCTTCAGTTATGCAGGAAACTGGTGAGACCAGATTTGAAAAACTGTTAACTCTGTTGGTCATCTTACATAAGAAAGGATGTAAATACGTTGGTGGTAGTTCAGAAAAGGTCTACCAGACTGATACCTGAAATGAGCATGTTCTCTACTGAGGAAAGGTTGGACAGTTTGGGCTTGTATCTGCTGGAGTTTAGAGGATTAAGATGTGACTGGATTGAAATAAATAAGATCCTGAATTTGTACTTGCTCATCAACAAGGAGAATTTGGATACCTATACTTCTCAATTTCTCACCATTTAGGAAATATTTTGTCTTTCCGTATTTTCTACCTCACTTATTCATGTTATATTCCATCCGTCATGTTATAGCCCACTCACTTAACTACTTCAAGTCCACCTTGTAGCCTCTTCGCATCTCCTTATAATTTGTTTCACACTTGCTCCACTTCATTTCCTAGAGTTATGTCTTGCACCGTTTCCATTTTCACTGAGCTGGAACTACCTTTGATCAAAGAAACATTGGTATACGTTTCAGGAATTCTCCCACATAGCATGCTCTTTACCCTCAACATTGTTACTATGCTAGTTTATATTAGAGTAATTGAAACTTAGCAGATCTGGCAGCATCTATGGAGACAGAAACAGAACAGAAGTTGCACCTTATTGACTACCTTCTGGAAATCTAAATACAAAAAGTTTTGTGCTGGACTTGAAACATTAACTATCTCTTTCTCCACAGATGCTTCAAATCTGCTGAATTTCTCCAGTAGCTTTTTTTTTATTCATTTCAGGTTTTCAGCATCTGCAGTAGTTTGCTTTTATTAAGATAATTGAAGTCTTTCATTGTCACAGCTGTAGAGCTGTTGTATCTTTCTGTAATATCTCTGTATTTGTTTATCTCTCCTCTTCACATATTTTGGTGGGCTGAAATGTATGCTCAATAGTGTGATTGCTTCTTAATTCTGACTAAATTGATTCCGTGTCTGACTTCTTAAATGTCATCATCGTTTTTGAATATTCTTTAGTTTTGTGATTGATACTGCCACCGGTTTCCCATTCTCTGCCTCGCCTAAATTTCAAAGAATCAAGAATGTTATTTCACAATTCTCATTTCCCTTGATACATGATAACTTGATGATGATGATGAAAAGTAAACAGATGGAACTGCTTTACATGCGTTGATGAGTCAGGGATAACACTTCTTCAGATTTAGAGGACAACATGTGCCATTGTGCCTGCCTGTGCGAAGTCATACATATCCAGTCACTCAAACATAGAATGTGAAGGACAGTAGGCACTCGTGTGGTGCCCCGACCTAAAGCAGTTTCTCAGAATGACATTTGAGCCAATGCACAGTTTCTTCATAAATGTATTGGGTGACAAGACTAATGAGTAGAGCTCAGTGCAACTTTTACACGTTATTTTAACAAACGTATTGAATGCAGCTTTTGGTGCGTTGGTAACAAAGCTGCCATCATAATTGCATTCCAATACATGACTTATTCTTTATTTCTTCTTTTAACTGTTGTCCGAATCTCTTGCTGGTATTTTGAGGTTATTGAATTTTTGGAGACCTAGTCTGTGCCCAAAGATTAGGAACAAAAGTTTTGCACCATGTGAATCTTTCTAGGGATACTGCTGCGGCAGTTTCAAGATGCAGTACATACTGGGTTGCATCAGGATATGATCATAGAAACCCCACAGTGTGGGGACAGACTTGTCAGCCCAACCCCTGAACGCTATATTTCCCATAGCTAATGCACATAACCTACACATCCCTGAACACTGCAGATGATTTAGCA
Source organism: Rhincodon typus (assembly GCF_021869965.1). Taxonomy (NCBI): domain Eukaryota; kingdom Metazoa; phylum Chordata; class Chondrichthyes; order Orectolobiformes; family Rhincodontidae; genus Rhincodon; species Rhincodon typus. Next base: position 31,304,681 of record NC_063357.1, on the reverse strand, counting down.
TTGCCAATCCACCTAATGTACACATCTTCAGACTGTGGAAACCCACACAGATATGGGGAGAACATACAAACTCCCTACAGACAATCACCCAAGGCTGGAATCAAACCTGGGTCCTTGGTGCTGTGAGGCAGCAGTGCTAAGTGCTAACCACTAAGCCACCATGCCACTCCAATTGTGCAACCTATTGTCAGTTCACTTGAATCTTTATGCACCACAGCATATGGTTTAATTTACTCAATACAAAAACAAATCACTCATAAATGTGTACAATTTATTTTCAGTGGGCCATCTATACCACAAAGCCAGATTCAAAAGTGCAACAATGGTGGTGTCTCCTCTTTCTAATGGAGATTTCAATATTGTATCCTAACTGAGCTGCATCAGCAGAGGGAGCTTTTCCTTGGAAGTTACTTCAATTTTTTGAGCATTTATACCACTGCTGTCTCTGTTCTGTGAAGTTGCTACTTGCATTATTCAAATAAACGTTGAACTGGGAGACTGAAAACAGCCAGAAACGGTGAGATATATGCATTAACTTAAACTTCTGTATGGGTATATTTTGGTGACAACAGTAAATATGAAAAAGCATCAACAGCAAAGCTTTCAAGGTTAACCAACTCAAGAAATAAGGATTATTTACTATGGTCAAAGCAAAGCAGAAACTTAATATTGTCAATATTTAGTTTCAGATATACTCTGCAGATGTTTTCCTTCTTCATTCTTCTTGCCTTCTTTCCTCACTGGGATATAGTTCCACAAGCTTTTGAAGTTTACACATGGAAAACTGGCAGAGTGTTTTGGTTGTTTTTATTTTAAAAAAAGCAACAGAGTCAGTCGTGATTCCTACTTTGTCGAGAGCCACATATGCACCAGTACAATAGTCATGAGATGATAATCGCAAGTAGAACCTATGCTGGTTCCCTCCCCGTCATCATACATGTTTAGGATAATATCAGGCAGTCACAACAAACAGACCACGCCTGCAAAGCAGTCACCCATTCAGGCAATAGAGATCAAATGTTGATACTTCAAAATTAGCAAGGGGTAAACTAAATATTATATGAAGAAATCCAGCTTTAAAAGCATGTAGATTCCACTGGGATTAGAAAAGTAAATCTCTCTATAAGCACACCATGAGTAAAATTCTAAGGAGATTCAGAATACAGAAAGAAAACCACAGAAGTTAGTTAATGATTCCCTATTCCTCCTGCACTAGTGAGGAACAAACCCTGTCTGCACCCCTGAGTGAGCAATTAATGAATCAACATGAACTTCCATTTTTATGCTGTAAAATCATTGAAAAAGTTAGTTGGAGGTGTAATTTGATTTTTAATGCAGTACAAATGTCATAATTACTGCTAAATACCTCAATACCACTGGAACTTTTATTTGTGGAATGCATGCTTAATATTATGATAAATGATGACCACAATTGTTTTAAATGGTTTTAAAGTTTATTCAGATTGATATTTTAGCTCCTATTTAAATCTGATCATAGCAATGTTACACCCACATCACTGTAGGCATGAATTTATTTTAAAAATGAACACAACTTTTAAAAGTAGAATGGAAAGTGGACAATTTACCTTGAAACACAATGGAATGAAAGAGGATCAGGTGACCTTCCTCCTTGTCTACAAAAATACATGGAACTGCTTAAGACAGGAAGAAGCCTGCACGTCTTGACAAAACATTCAAGTATACATGACCTTTGAGAACTCTCCCAAGAATGCAGTAAAAATGCAATAGATTGCTCCTGTGGAGTATACAGGTACTGTAGTTCCTGAATATTTACAGAAACTGAGGTATAATGGTCACAAAGACCTTGTGGCTGTGGGATGTGAGCAGACTTGAAGCCACAGTCTCTGATCAGCTATGATTTTATTGAATGGTGAAGCAAGTTTACAGGATCAAGTCACTTTTTCCTGCTTCAAGTTTATTTACGTCTATGTTCATAAATTAAATTCTAAAGAAAATGTGAAGAAAAACTGCTGTAGCACAAAGTGCAAATGGTTGAGTTTCAAATCCTATTGTGTGTCAGTGCTATCGTCCTCTGGGTACGTTTGTGTGGACAATGGGAATGTGGCCACTTTATGAAAACCATTTATGATAACACTATTAACATAGAGCTTGACTTATATTACCCAACATAATATACAGCACTCAGGCTGTCAGTCAGTCCAGGAGACTGAAAGACTCAAAAGAAAGAGATCCCCCAGCAAAGAGAGAATCCTACAAAGAAATGCAGTAATGGACAGAGAAGTGGAGCTATCCCAGATTTATACGACTACCTGAATAGTTGTATCTTCACTACAGTTCAACACCTCCAGCTGGCCAGAAACTTACTTTTTAAGGAGTAAGCTTCAGTGAGTTCATTGGTGGAAACTTCCACCATCCATTTTCTTTAGTGAACAGAACATAAACCATTAGGCCAGCAATATTTCCAGTTTCCTTCTTGAAACTAAGTGATATGGTGATTTGTTGGTTTCTTAAACAGCAAAGTGCATGCTATCTTTCTCTTTCGAATCACCTTTTCTCTGTGTGTGTTGTGCAAGTCACACTGTGATGATTACATCCAACCGTTGAGAAATAAGTCTGTAGGTGTGAGGCTGGAAAAGCACAGCAAGTTAGACAGCATCCAAGGAGCAGGTAAGTGCACGCTTCAGGCCAAAACCCTTCTTCAGCACCAGGGAGGGGAGGGGGGAGTCCAGGAATAAATGGAGGGGGGGGGGAGGGGTGGGATGTGGTTGGACTGGGGGTCAGGTAGGAGAGATGATGGTAGGTGAATGCAAGGAGGATGTTATTGTGATTGGTCCATGGGAGGAGTGGAGCGGATAGATGAGTAGGTCAGGTTTTGGTCATGTCAGGAGGGAGAGGGCTGGACATGGGATAGGGCTGGGAGTGGAGGGGTTTTGAAGCTGGTAAAGTCAACATTAAGGCCATTGGGCTGTAAGCTTCCAAGTTGTACCTTCAGTTTACGTTTGGCCTCACTCCGTCAGTGGAGGAGGCAAAGGATGGACTATTTCTGACACCTCCCTCCCCTTCCTGGACCTCTGTCTTCATCTCTTGGAAATGGACTGACCTCCGACATCCATTTCAAACCCACTGATTTCCACAACTACCTCGACTACACCTCCTCTCACCCACCCTCCTGCAAGAATGCTATCCTATGCTCCCAATTCCTCTGCCACATGTACTCCCAGGATGAGGTGTTCAACTCCAGGACATCCCAGATATTCTCCTACTTTAGGGACTGTAATTTCCCTCCTCTGTAATTAAGGATGTTCTCAACCACACCTCCTCCATGTCCCACACTTCTGCCCTCAAACCCTCCCTCCCAACAGCAATAACGATAAAGTCCCCTTAGTTCTCATGTGCCCCTCCACCAACCTTCAGATTCAAAGCATCCTCCTCCAACATTTCCACCACCAAAAAGATATTTCCTTCCCCACCTCTGTCCGCCTTCCGCATGGACCATGCATTCCATGACTTCCTTATCAGCTTTACACTCCCCACCAATTCCTCTACTATACCTGGTACCATTCCCGGCAACTACAAGAGGTGCAACACTTGTCCCTACACCTCCCCCCTCACCTCTGTCCAAGGCGCAAAACAATCCTTCCAGATCCAGCAGAGATTCACTTGCACTTATCCATTGCGTCCGTTTCTCCCGATGTGGTCTCCTCTATATCAGAATGACCAAACGCAGAATCAGGGACCGTTTGTGGAGCATCTGTGTTCTACACGCAACAACCAACCTGACCTTCTAGTTACTAGCCATTTTAAATCCCCGTCCCACTCCCCTGACCACATGCCCATCCTTGGCCTCCTCCACTGTCACAGTGAGGCCAAACATAAACTGGAGGAACAGCATCTTGGGAGTTTACATCCCAATGGCCTTGACATTGACCTCACAGGTTTCAAAAATCCCTCCGCCCCGAGCCCAATCCAATGCCCAGCCCTCCCCCTCCTGACCTGACCTAACCTGTCCATCTTCCTACTTACCCATCTGCTCCACTTTTCCCACAGACCAATCACAATAATTCCCTATCTGATCCATCTATCACCATCTCTCTTAACCTTTACCCTGCAGCCCCAACCCCTCCCTCTATTTACTTCTGGGTTCCTCTCCCCCTCCCCAGTCCCGAGAAGGATTTCGGCCAGAAATTTTGACTTTCCTGCTCTTCTGATGCTGTCTGACCTGCTGTGTTTTTTCAGCCTCACACCTATGGACTCTGGCTTTCAGCATCTGTAGTCCTTATTGTCCCTAAGTTACTGTTTAAAAATAAACTTTTATTCTGTTTTTTTGAAACCTACAGGAAGACCAGTCCTGTGTCTGTTCTTGACAGTGGTAGTGTTCAAATCGTTAAAGCATTCCTTTTCTTGAACTACAGTACTGTCGTTATTTAAAAAGTGAAACAAAAGGAGGAACCATCCTCCCATATCTCTCACTAATGGCACCAATCATTGGCCAGAATTCTGTGGTCAGCTGGGCTACAAAAGAGCTCTCAACAGTGACCTTGGAAGGAAAACTGCTCACAAAGAACTAGCAATCTCTGGGAGGGGAATTTCTCCTTTCTCCATGGCAGTTTCAATCTACTGTGAAGAGCCTTGGAATACAGCAGCAGTGATTTCAACAAGGTTACCAATCAAACCAAAATAGTCACAACAAATCAGCAAATTAAAGCACTGAAAGTCCTTCATTTCTAATTTAAACTTTTCAGAAAGCAAAGTAAACACAAGCAAAATTAAAACCAAATAGACTTTAAAAAGAAAGAAATGACTTAAATTATGCAGAATTTTCAAACACTATGAAAGTTTGCAAATATAAACATCATTTCAAGGAAAGCAAAATTGTTAAGCATGCGTTATAATATTAACATAATGTGGAAAAATCTCCTCCTTCAACAACATGCAACTTACCCCAAGGTTTTTAAGAAGATTAGAAAAAGTCTATTCCTGCTTATATAAGGCCCATCGAGCCTTCTGTACCATTCAGTATATTCATGGTTGATTTTCTGCTGTAACTTTCCCAGCAACCCCTTACGGCCCTTGATTCACTGAGAGTGAAACTACAACATTGGAGTGGAAATGCTCATTGCACAACTGCAAAGCAAGTGTCAGCCGGCCTAGCAGGAAGCCAGTGAATTAGCATTGCACGGTGGAGGAGAGCTTGACACCCAATCAGGCAAGTCAAGTGAGGTGTCTGGTGGAAGAGGGCTTAGGCCCGGATCTGGGATTTAGTCATGGACACTCATTTAAAGGAATGGCTGTCTTCAGGTCAATGGCATCTTCAGGAGAATCTATGCTTGGTGGCAGACTCATTGAAGAAAGCAGAGCACATGGCAGATACTGAAGTCATGCAAAAGCAGTAGGTCCTTCACCTGCCTGAATCACATGGTGCCCTTTTCTCTGGACAGTTGACCTCCTCTGTCTCATTTCCCCATTGCTTCCTTGAGAGTGCACAATTCCTATGGGAACAGCAATCTCTAATGTCTCTGTGAGAACGCTCACTCTCCAGAAAAGCCCTGTCTTTAGGGCCCCTTCTTTTTCAGTATTCCCTTATTTGGAATGTCAGTCTAACAATAGCGAAGCACTAAAGTCCACTGTCAGGATCAACAGCAGCTTCTACCTGCAGCCATTTCCTGCTTAGAAACCATTTTAATCCATCCTTTCCCACCTGGTGTTAATCAGTCCCAATGTTTTTCCTGTGAGACTACCAAAAGGATGAAATGGGTTTTGCAGTCAATACCTCTTTAACAAATTCTTTATTAATTGTTTTATTTCAAATTGGCAGCAGGCTCCTGATATTACCTGCTTGCTTTTCTATACTATCAGAGTCTTGTGGAATGACATTGAATTGCCATCAGGACGTCATTGACCTTTATCTTAGATAAGCATCAGGAGGTGACCTGTCCAATTCACAACCATAAAATTCAACACATTTGCACTAGCTTTGAATTTCCAGGTTGTTCAATTCATGTCCAAATTCCCAAAGTTATTGTAGGTTACAGTGAGGTAATGACAGCAAACAATGCCTAGGTCATTTATTTTGTCATCTGAAAAACTAAATTAAAAGTGAAAGACAAAATGTTTTTACTTCCTGGATTGCTAATTATGAGAATACTTCGATATGATTGGCTACTTATCTTACTTGGTGATATTATTGAACAAAAAATGAAGATCTGCAGAGGCTGGAAATCTGACTCAGAAATGGTTGGAGAAACTCAACAGGTCTGGCAGCTTCTGTGGAACGGAAAACGGAGTTAACATTTAGGGTCTAATGACCCTATTTCAGAACTGGAGCTTCTGCAGCTCCTGTGACTATTTTATCTCTACAGATACTGTCAGACTTATTGATTTATTTTTCCAGGCTTTTCTGTTTTTGTTTGATGACATTACTGCTTCTACACTCGGTGATCCACTAGACTTTGCACCATATTTAAACTGACATTGACAAAGGAAAATTGAAACTAGCGAGATTACAAGATCCTTGTGGGCAACTTTCTTTGAAGTCAATAGTCGGTGCTCTTGCTTCACTAATGATCATAAAATTCAGCTCAAGGCCTTTAAACCTAAAGAAAGTTCCAAACACTCTTGCAGTATTACAGACCCAAAGAAGAGATAAAGCCAATAAGATTATTATGAGTGGTTTTAAAGGACGAAAGGGGAGAGAGGCCTTGTCTTTGTCAATTTCATCTAAATCTTATATTCTTGTGCACTCAACACAGATCTCCACTTTATTCCAATGAAAACCGGCTCATTGTTCAATTTAACCTCGTAGCTAAATTCCCTCAAGCCCGGAATCATTCCGACAAATCTCTTCTGCATTTCCGAGGAAGGGCCACCGGACCCGAAACGTTAAATCTGATTTTTCCCCTTCGCAGATGCTGCCAGACCTGCTGAGCTTTTCCAACAACTTCTGTTTCTGTTGCCTTGGGTGTCAAATGTACAGATATATCCGCGTTTCACCAGCAGAAAGCGCGGAGGTTGGGAATTGGTGTGGAGGGGCAGGCATTAACTTTTGGTTGTAACTGATCAAATCCACTTGTTATTGGATGCCGACCGCTGTCTTGTGGAGTAGATGTGTTTTTCTTTCTGACGCCTGATTTGACCTGGGACATGAAAGCGTCTCTGCTGTAGGACTCGGTTATTTGATTTTTGTTTTATTATTTAGACGCTATCCGGGCGTGCCAGCGCTCTCGGTTCCTTTCAAAGGTTGTATGTGGTGGTGTCATTGCAGGTGACTTGGCGGCTTGCCTGGGGCGCCGAGTGCCTCACTGGGTCTGTCAGTCACTAGCTCCTGACGCGGCACTCCCATTGAAAGGCGCGGAGATTGGATGCAGCTCCTGAATTGATCTGGTCCTTCTCATTCTGTCTTGTCTCTCATTCCACCATCTGGCTCCTCTGGGGAAGACGCTCATTTCCATCGGGTTCCCCTATATATAAAAACCAAACAGCTCAGAAGCTGAGTACCAACAGCCCACACTCTCCTGCCAATTTAGCGGAGAATAGTGACTATTCGATCGTGGTGGGCAAAGGCTTCCCCAGTCCCGCGGAGTGTGTTTGCTGAGGACGGGCAGGTAGGCAGGGGCTGTTGCTGGCCTCGGGACCACCCCCCCACTCTTCTCCCTGTATGTCTAGCGGAGGGCTCCTGGAGATGAAAAGCCCCCGTGAGGAGGATTTGTTCCCGTTCGCTCGGGAGCGGCTCGGGGATGTCCCGGCTGAGCTGCTGTCCTTGCTCAGGCAGAGGGAAAAGGAAGTGCAGCTAGCGGCCGAGCTGGGCAAGGCTCTGCTCTCGGAGAACCAGGAGCTGAGAAAGGCGAACGAGCAAATCCACCGGCAGTTCAGCCAGAAACTGGAGGTGAGTGCCCCCCACCCCCCGGAGGGGGGGAAACCTCACACTCTGTATCGACCACTCTACCCAGCCTCACTGTCCCAACGGTCCCTGTAAATTCTGCGTCCAGATTATCTACCACGTCCTGGGGCAGGCGAAAGTAAATCGAAGCTTATTTTATAACTGAGTTACACCAGCCTCTGAGCGCCCCCTCTCCATTTCCAGCAATGATTATTAGAGTTTTTTTTTGTTTGGAATGATTGTGCAGTATGAGGTGGTCGTCCTGCTACTAACTTGAAGCTTTTGGGGAACTTTCATTGACCAAAAGGCGGTAGGTCTCGGAACTAACCTCCGCTGCGTTGAATGTGATTAATGTCCTCACCAAGGGGTGAAATGAGTGCAGATTCCAGTTACCGGGATGGCGGATGGAGTAGTAAAGAAGACCTAGGGCTACCAGCTTAATTGTCGAGTATCTCCCGAAAATCCACAGTGAGTCTCCCAGACCAAGTTAGTGTGGATGGAACAAAAACAGAAGTTGCTGGAAAAGCTCAGCAGGTCTGGCAGCATGAAGCAAAAAATCCCGAGTTAACGTTCCGGCTCCTGTGACCCTGCCTCAGAACTCCGAACCCGACCCGAAACGTTAACTCTGACTTTTTTTAATGTATTCTTGCTGCCAGAACTGCTGAGCTTTTCCAGCAATTTCTGTTCTTGTTCCTGATTTACAGGATCCGCAGTCCCTTTCGGATTTTATTTAGTGTGGATGGAATCTTGCTCAGAGTGTATGGATTTGGTTCAGTGCATCCGTGTCTCGCGTGATCTCCTGCTTCTGCACTTAGCTATTCCACCATTCCAAGCGTTACCGCTTCGTCTGAACTAGAATTAATTCCCAGAGGCTGGGAAAATCTGGTCTGCATCTCCAGTATTTGCCATTTAATTTAAAATTTTCAGTTTCTCTCCATCTCTGAGGCTTAAATTGGTTAGACTTGTCACAGTCTTGATGAAACTGTCTTTGGAAAATAGAGGACATGAAAACATTTATTTTCTATCCCACATACAGGCTTCGGGATTTCTAACGAGCAAACTGGGCACTGAGAGTTTTGATGTGACGAAAGGCATTAGCAAGTTATCTGCATTTTTTTTAAAAAAAATGCATTTGGAATAGTTGGCAATTCTAATCTCTAATCTCTTTTTAGTGAATTCTAAAAATTTGCTTTTTATGTAAAACGCTGGCTTAAACATTTTTTTGTGCTGACATTTTTTGTGAGCTATTTCGTGAGACGGCGGTGGTCATGCAGGTGGTTCAGAACTCCAGTTTGCTCCTTACTTGTCTTGGTTAGCCCTGTCAGCTCCATCCCTAACAAAAGTTTTTCTGTTCCATTATGTTAATGGCCAAATGTCGCTCCAGCTATCAACAAAATACCGTCAGTAATTTATTAACACAATGTGAAGATACAAACTATAATATTCGTTGTTGATCTGTGGAGGAGAAAAACGAGCAGCTGTGAATTAAATATACTGCCATCTTCCATACATTATTACAGTCGCCGTCAGTTTCCTTGTGGCTAGTTTCCGCGGGCTCTTAGAATAAATATTTGTTGAAAACTCTTTTGTTTTAAAGGCTACAATGAAAAGATACGTAACAAACTCTCCAGTCTTGGTGTAGCTAGTAAAAGAAGAAAACACCGGGACAAGAGTGATTCTGCTAATTGAGCGTATTCTGCTTGAAGTTTCTGCAATCCACCATCTACTTCGGAAATTTTAGCAGCTTCACCAACGATTTGGCTCGGTGGTTAGCACTGCTGCCTCACAGCGCCAGGTACCGGGTTTGATCCCAGCCTCGGGCGACTCTCTGTTGAGTTTGTACGTTCTCCCCGTGTCCGTGTGGGTTTCCTCCCACAGCCCAAAGACGTGGAGGTTAGGCTATATTGCCCACAGTGTCCAAGGGTGTGTAGGTTAGGTGGATTAGCCATGGTGAGGGTGGGGGGATGCTGTATGGAGGGGTGGGGGCAGACTTATTGGGCTGAATGGCCTATTTCCGCACTGTAGGGATTCGGTGATATCATAAGCGGGACACGTGATTTTCAGTGGTACTAAATTAACTGGAAATGATACCCACGGACACATCAGCACTAGAGTGCACCCTTTCATGTTCAACAACGTTGGTACAGATGTGGCTCATTTTGACTCTGTAGCTGGAGGAGGAGGTGGAGGTGGATAGATGCAATGCACGTGGTTTCAAATTCCTCACTGTTACAGAAGCTGGACTGCTTCTCTTCCTGGGATGGGGAATATCCGAGGATGGACATGTCCAGACTGTGTCACCATAAGAGTTACACAAGTCTGATGACACAGAAAGTGGCCATTCAGTCTCTTGTATTTACACTGGCTCTTCAAATGAGCGTCGTGACTAGGTGCCATTCTCCTGCTTCAGCCTCATACCCTTACATAATATATTTTATCCATTGTTTTTTGTTGCTGGGTGGCCTGAGGAATCATAATGAAGTCCAATCCAGCCTGATGGATTCTACAAGCAGCCTCAATGAAGCAAAAAAATCAAAGACAATATCAACACTAAATTTTTAAAAAACTGAAAGAATTGTGGATGCTGGAAATCTGAAACAAAAATAAATTGCTGGAAAAGCTCAGCAGGTCTGTTGGCATCTGTGGAGAGAAAGCAAAAATTAACATTTTGGGTCAGAACAAATAACCATTTATTTGCCTAATTTGCAGACGTTCAAACACAAGTGTTTTGGAGGTGGAAGGCCATAGGACCAAAAAGCCCCTTCTTTTTATATATATAAACTATTTTCCCACCTATCCTATCACCCTATTCACTTTCTACGGACCAACTATTGATTTTTAAATCAATTTGCCTCTTTGTTTTAGTATCTATTTTACAAAGGACTTGGAGCAAATTTAGTTAACTTGAAACTTTAAAGTAATTATGTTCAGACAAGATTTTATAAAATGAGACAGACACGTAGCTAATGAGCTAGCCTTTGATGTTTCCTTCCCTCTTGGGAAAAATATAATGACAATTGATAAACATATCACCCAGGTTCTTTCTGGTACTTTCCAATAGTGAAGAGAGAGAGGAAAAGGACAGCGGTGTATCAGTGAGGTCCAGCATGGGCAGTAATGTCAGTCAGCTTTTAAACAGAAAGTTATGGACAAATTTTGACCTAGTTGAGAAGGAAAATGGAGAATAGTTTAGGGTCAGTGAGGTTAGATGACGTAGTGGTACAGGGAAGGGCAGCATATATCTTCTTTGTATTATTATGCAATACAAATTGCTCTGTCTGAATGAAATGAATCTGATCATAACTGTGGTTCTGTATTTCCACTTGCTGTAAAACAACATACCTTAGCCTTTTGTATGTGACATCTTCCTAGCAAGTAGTTCTTTGGCACACCTACTAAAAGATTGGAGAGACACATCAAAAGACGTAAATATAAAATTAGTTGATACCAGCAATGTACCCTTTGATCTCACTATATTCTAGTAAGATATTGTGGAGTTTGAGTAAACTAATGAAGCTCGAGCCATGGCACGTCCTGTATCCAAAAGAATATCTAAGACAAAAGCCTTGTAACACTATTTCCTTCTAATGTCTTGCATAAATTTTACCCTTAATGTATTCAATCTTCTTATTCCTAACTTGTTCAATTCTAACTTGTGTTGCTGAGATAGGAACACTTCCTTGCTTGTCTAGATTAATTTTATTGACTCCCTTCATAACCTGGCAAATGTGAATTAGTTTACCAAAGTAATAAATGCTATTTTTCTTCTCCTTTTCCTGGAATTCCTTGATTGTAATAAATCGCCTTTTATAAAAGTTGATTTGGAAGACTACGGAGCATTACCTGATTTCCAAGAATTAGATCATGTGGAGCAAATACGTAAGAGGTTTGTATTGCCTGGATTTTGGGATGATTTGTATGTTAGGGTAGACAGAGGGAAATCTTTCCTGCTGGTGGGGTGTCTGTTTATTTTTTATGGAATCTCTACAGTGTGGAAACAGGCCATTCAGCCCAACAAGTCCACACCGTCTAGTACAAAATAACATCAAACGCAGTATCAGACTATTCAGAAGATAAGTTTTTTTGCCATAAATTATGGAAAGTATTGAATTCACTCTCGCCAAAAGTGGTAGATGCTAACTCAAAGTTTTAAAATCTGTGATTGATGTGCTCTTGGCCAACGAAAATGATAAAGCTTATGGAGCCAAGGTGGATGGATTAAATTAAGATAAAGATTGCCATGACTTCACTGAATGGTGGAAAAGACTTGAAGGTTCTTTAGCTTATTCTTGTTCCCCTGTTCCTGAGACATAGTGAGTTGCCCTTAATTCATTTCGGTTGTAGCTTCCTCATTAAGTTTTGGAGGTTTGTCACATGTAATCTTGCCACTCCAAAGCCACTGATTTATTAGTTTACAAATAATCTTCAAATTTGATCCTCATGGCTAATCCACCAATTTATCTAGAATTGAATAAGTCCAATCATAATAATCTAGTAATTATTGTTGCACTATTAACACACACCATTTTGTTTGGACTGGATGTTGGATGAATTAATGAATAAATGGTTGCTTTCACTTACAATTAAAATGCACAAATGAATAGATTAAAAAGCCAAAGAGTTTTAAAAAACAAAAACAGATTACTTCACAACAGAAGTTGTTTGTGCAGTTTGGCACTATGTGCAGTGCTCAGGGAATGTCAAATGTTTGTGTAATGATGAAAGAAGCGTCCAATTTGTTTCATTGGGTTTGGATAGAAGGCACCTTGATGGATAACCTTACCAGAACATAATACCATTAAGGAAATGGAAAAGGTAAATCTGGAATTAAAGAGTAGGACAAAGTTCATACTAACAAGAAGGCATCTTTTTAAAAAAAGTAAAGAAACTCTTCACATAAAAAGAACAATTTCCATCTAGACCAGACCTCCAGGATCAATACTGGATGTGCTCATTCTTAAATGATTAATAATGAAACAACTGGATGCTGTACTACAAGAGCAAATAGTTTTCTGGATAATGGGGTTATGATAGGCCAAATTACTTTCCTTGTCCATAATTATCTCATAATTAATAATCATTGAGAAGTTCATGTTCACAGTTTGCTCCAAGATCACACATTGTTCTGATGAAAGTAGTTTTTGGTAACAAATATGGACATGATCCATTCTTCTGTTTACCATCTCCTGCATCCAACATATAATAACAATAATACTTTAACATTGTTATTTGCTTGAGCCTCTACATTTCCAATTATTTTCCTTCAGGAACTGGAACAGGAGAAATACTCATCACATCTGAAACATGAGGGGAGGAGGAGTGAATGGGAGGCTCAAGTTGCAGAGCTGGAAATTGATCTACAACAGTTACAGCTAGAGCTCCAGAAACAGCAGCAATATCTACGTGAGGTTGAGAAGGTTAAAATAGACATGGAATGTGATCTAAGTGAACAAAACCAGAGGCTGGTGGAGCAACTAAACAAAGTAAGACTTGGATATATTAAGTATGAGTCTTGTTAACTATTGTGATTTTGACCAACAAACTTTCCAGTGAATTACATCAATTGCTGGGTTGTGCTAAATGTAGTCTCTTCAGGGATCTTTGTTACTTTTCATCTTTTTTGATTCCTCCTAAAACTACTTGGTTCCATTACTGTGGATGTTCTATACATACATGGGAAGACCCCATGCTTTCTGCTCAATCCCTGAGTAACTTACTCATAAACTTATTGTGTGTCTGTGACTTTCATCCAGCAATTATTGGTGACATGATCAGGAAAGACTGAAAAGTGCATCACAAATGGAGGACATTTATTACAATGTTAGCAAGTAGTACATAGCTACAGGGAAGTAGCTGAAGTCTATGGTCAGATTCCATGGACTAAGTCCCTGAGCTAAATAGAGAATACACAGGAGAGGATACTGAACACAGAATCAATTTTGTAATAATGAGATCTATTAGCCACTGAGCAAAAGACCCTTAATTTTGTTTCAAGGCATGCATGCATTCCTCTGTGAGCTGCATTTTCATTAAATGTTTATGTCCAAGATCTGAGTGAAACTCACTAGGTAATCCTCCCGTATCAGGAGTCAAAGCAGAAGAACTAGTTGGTAGTTAGTCTGCATGTAGATAATCAGGTTTAAATAAGTTTTGAAGAAGTATTATTTTAAAGAACAGCTCAAAGAGTAATTAAAATATATCAACATGTATAGGTTGGCCATTCAGCCTGTCAATCATATTCTGCTACTTAGGTCTGATCTGTACCTTTAAAGCACTTTAGCTTTTCTTAAAACATAACCCCTAATATTTAAATTGAAGAAAAATGTACCCATTTCATTATTGAAAATTTCAATTGAAGCAGTGGTTACAACTTTTTGTAGGAGATTTCTATTACCTTTCATTTAAAAAAAAGTATTTTCAGAAAGTGACTGCATTTAACTCTAGTAATCTAACCTGGTTGTTATATGCACAGTTGCAAATCACTTCCGTAGGAATTTTTAAATTTAGACTTTCAAGTACTTGAAATAGCTCAATTAACAACACAGCTTCCTTAACCAATATTTCAGAACTTCAATTTCCCTGTCTTCTCTCAGTTGTTTGAGCTAACTGAAATAATCAAGTGTTATTCATGTTTTTGTAACCTATGGACTCATTATCCCAAAGTTCTCCTACATGATTGCCCATCTTCATTTTCTGTACACTTCATCTATGCTAAAACTGTGCTGACTATTCATTACATTACACAAACTATTAGCCTTATCCCACATTAGGTCCTGGCCCCTAAACATTTAAATTTAAAATTCTCAGCTTTGTATTTAACTCTCTTCATATCTCCACAATGTTAATTTTCTTTGGTGCTATTAAAAATAACCAGCCAGTTCCACATGTTCTCAAATATACACAAGCTTGGAAAAAAAATCTTAATCAATATGTTTTTATCTTAACTGTGTTATAACTGCTCACAGAAAGAAGAGGAGGTGTACTTGTTCTGATGACAGACTGTACTGTGCAGGCTCCAGAAAATTCCATTTACCTGTAAAAAGACAGACAGGCTTATCTAGTAAGCTAAAGGAGAAATGTAGATTACACAAGCAGAAAAGGGTAATAGTTCCTTTTGCTTTAAAGTGCAGTTTGATCCTAAACAGTCTGAATGGGTGCAATCGTGCATGTGGAGTAAATGGAACATAAGGAAATGAGTTTTAATTAAGTGCATTCCAGTAGAGATTCCATCATTAACTCCCATTAGAGAATGGACATTTTGAAGAGAGTAATTTTGCTCTCATGCTGGCATCTTCCTGGCAGTCCTGTCTGACTAACCAGTCTCTCTCGAGTTTCTGTGTTGGCTTTAATCATGAATTTTTATTGATGTGAAGTCCACTGAGCGTGGGTTGCACAATATGTTATTGTACTGGAAAAACCTTCAGTAACGTCATTGTGTTTAATACTTTTTGGCCTTGATTAATTCTGTGAGCGTCATCTCACAAAGCTGCTAGCATTACATTCCCCCACCCAGTGGTGTAATGTAAACTTTCCTCAGGCAATTCTCTGACCTTTTTTTAACTATTATGGCAAGTTTAAAATAATGTAGGTGTGGTTCCTGGGGGAATTTTGTGTGTTCCGAGAAGTACTGTATTAGAATAGTAAAGGACAGATACTTAATGCTGGCAACAGATTGCCCAATTCACACACCAACTGCTGTATAATTGTGAGGCATTAATTTAAACTGATTTACAATTTGGAGGAAATGCACCTTTCTCCTTTATAATGTCATCAAATACTTTTCAGTTCTGCCTGAAATTAAACCGCAACAAAACTCCTGAATTGGAGTCAAAAACAAAAACAAAGTTGCTGGAAAAGCTCAGCAGGTCTGGCAACATCTGTGAAGGAAAAAACAGAGTTAATGTTTCGGGTCCGGTGACTGTTTTCTCCTTCACAGATGCTGCCAGACCTGCTGAGCTTTTTTTGTTTTTGTTCCTGACTTACAGCTTCCGCAGTTCTTTCGGTTGTTATCCTGAATTGGAGTGTATGTTATGATTTCAAGTATACTTGTACATAACACAGACATTGAATTCAAAACAGCAGAAGAAGCTACATCTGTTTTGCTGCTTACCTTGTATCCAGTGTGGTCTGTTCTCATTGTAAGTGTGAGGGCTGTATCTAGCGCACGTTATACTCAATGCCCACTATGTACACAGGCTGTGTGCTGAACCCCCATTGTGTGCTTTTTGTACTGGTACTAGTGTGGGGTGTATCTCCAGTGTGTATAGTATCTGCTGTACCCAGTATATCTTGTGCTTGCCATACTCTATGCTGTGTGTACCATATTTGCTGTACACTAATTAACGTGTGTGTTACATCTGCTATATATGGCTAATCAGCTCTTTTTTTTTTGCCATTTATCTTGGCACACCTTTAAATGCCTCTAACTGTGTCTTTGCTAACCACTGGTCTCACATCTGATGGAGTCATAGATATTTCCTGAGCTGCACACCCTTGAATGCCACAAGAGAGCGTGACCGTGATGGTAAGGGAGCATCAGCAAACTGTTACTTTATCAGGCTGTTCCCAAGTG
Source organism: Rhincodon typus (assembly GCF_021869965.1). Classification (NCBI taxonomy): domain Eukaryota; kingdom Metazoa; phylum Chordata; class Chondrichthyes; order Orectolobiformes; family Rhincodontidae; genus Rhincodon; species Rhincodon typus. The sequence goes on along the minus strand of NC_063357.1, from coordinate 31,288,251 downwards.
CTTTGTGTTCCTGAGAACTGATTCTCAGTTTTCAAAGCTTTCACAGTTCAAAAACTTTTGGCCTGAGTAGTTGAATCAGATGTCAACAGTTACAAAGCAGTGAATGTCTCTAAATACCAAGTCAGTCTTTCTAATCAGTGCTTTACTGGGGATCTTATATTTTAAGAAATTTGAATCTTCTTGCAGTGAAATGGTGAAAGGTGCTTTGGTACATCTCAGAGGTACTATTTGCAATAAAATTTAGTGCAGTAACATATCCAAGCACAACACTGAATTGAGAGCACCCCACCAACCCCAACTTTCCAAATAAAAAGTAAGATTAATTCCAATTAATTTGCTATTGTAGTTATGATTGAGGATAACAAGAGAATTTGCTATTCTTTAAATATTGTATGGGACTTTTTTAAGCAAAAGAAGGTGCAATGTTTAATTCCATTAGTGCTGGAAAAAGAAAGACTTGGGGTCAAAGCTATTTGTCTTGCTCTCATCAGGACAGGTCACAAGAATGCCAAATTTCTAAGGGAGCAACAACTTATATCACATGAAAAAATGGCGATGGCTGGTTGGCATATTGACTCTGGTTAAGGTGTTGCCATGGAGAATGAACCAGGGAATAGTTATTCTCCCATGCTATTGTTTAAATCAAAATAGGTGCAATCTTGAAGACATGCAGAGGAAAAGTGCCTTTGTATGTAGCCTTGAGCAAGCATAAATGAGCCATATTACAAGGCCAACTAATAATCTTAAATTGGTTGTTAGTGTAATTCTTAACAACTCCAGTTGTTCGGTAAGCACTATTCAATCACAGAATCGCATCTGATGTTAACTATTAGGTTCTAAACTTTACAAACACCAGCTATTGAGTATTAGCAGCAATCTGCCTTACGTGAACAATCAAAGGGTCATTTTGTCATAACTGTTTGATATGATCATGTCCTGTGAGATAAGCCATGAGCAGACCATTGCTCACTGTGTATCATGTATGCTCATGAGTGACTTTCAGCTCTGAAAAGTGCCCAGTTTACTTTTGATTACCCCAGAAGAATAAGGCATCTCAATTTTGAGCAACAGGTGAAGCTAGCCGGTTCACATTATTACAGTGTAAAAGCAACATGAATGGTATCCTCCATGAACAGAATGCTGCTGCCAATTCAAAAAAATGTTCTGTCTACCACGAGTAATGTAGTTTATGAATTTCATTACTGATATGATGCTAAGTGTGTGGTTTAGATGTCCCTATGACTGGTAGATTACATGCTGTTTGATACACATTTGGGTGGTACATGGGGAGATGTGATGTAGGAATAGTTTCACATAGAGGTGTGGTGTGGGGGTAGATAGCTGCAGAGGTGTAGTTTAAGGGCAGATACCTGTAGAAGTGTGATGTAAGGGTAGGTATTTGTAAACATGGGATGCAGGGTCAGATGCCTGTAAAGGTGTGATATATAGGGGCAGAAATGCTTAGGGACTGGATCAGGTACTGATAGCGGGTGATGCAGGCGCTGCGTTTTATTTATAAGCACAGCTGATGATCCTTGCCGCAGCTATAAAAGATGGACTGAATGACAAAAATGTCATGTGTTGAAGGAAAAGTACTGATCAGAATAGACTGGAAAATAATAAAATGTTTTGATAATCACTTATTTTCTTGGTATTGATCTTGCTGGGTGTGTTTTCAGTGACACCTGCTTAGCCGGTTTTAAGCAGATACTGCGGCTGTGCCTTCAAATAAATGTTACATAGTTTTTTTTGTCTTGCTTTCCTAAAACCACTTCACTTTTGGGTCTGCTCCGTACTGTACAGAGTCCTTAAGATAACATAAGATGTTCTTGAGGTAGGATGAAGCCAGTGATGTTGGGTGCTGTTGTTTTCTGTAATGGGAGATATACGGAGTTAAAAAGAATGTAAGAACTGCAGAAACTTTTGTGGCAGGTCATGAAATGGGGGTACTGACTGGGGTGATTTTAAAAAAAAAAGTGGGGTAGGGACTTTGAGAGATGTTGTGCGAACATTACCCAGCAGCACAGGATTTGTTACATTCACAGGAACAGTGTTGTTCTCTGTTCAACCACTGTATCATGTTTTGTCTTGCAACTGCATTCATAACCTGTGTGGTCACTGTACCCATTTGTTATTTGGTTACTTTCTTTTTATTTCAATTGTCTTTTTGATCTTCTAGAATGCGCTGATTCATGCTGAGTTTTGGTTCTGCTGATGCATCTCCAGGACCTCATCCATTAAAGTTTCTTCACAGCAAGAGTCAACAGGTGGAATGCACAGTTGAAATAGACCTAGTCCATATCTGACAGAACCAAGGGCCCTATTCCCTGTAAGAACCATTGACTGGTGCTGTAGTGCAAACATGCTGGTTGAGTTTTAAGATTTCCTACCCCAGGAATACTGAGCTTAGTTGAAGCATTTCAATTACTACCCTAACTAAAATCAGTTAACCCAGTGCAGATTAGACATTGGACATGGCATCAACAATTTGCATGGCCCAGTGTTACACAAATGCTCACACATCAATATGGCATGGAAACAGATCCCTTGGTCCAACTCCCCTGCACTGACCAGATATTCTCATATCCCTCTTAAACCCTTCCTATTCATATACCCATCCAGATGCTTTTTAAATCTTATAGTTGTACCTGTTTCCACCACTTCCTCTGGCAGCTCATTCCATACACACACTACCCTCTGCATGAAAAAGTTGCCCCTCACATTCTTTTTAAATCTTTCCCCTCTCAACTTAAACCTGTGCCCTCTAATTTTGGACTCCCCCCATCCCAGGAAAAAGACCTTGGTTACTCACCCTATCCATGTCCCTCACGATTTTATAAACTTTTTAAAAGGTCAGCTTCTGATGCACCAGGGGAAAAAGCCCCAGCCTATTTAGCCTCTTCCTATAGCTCAAATCCTCCAGTCCCAGCAACGTCCTTGTAAATCTTTTCTGCATCCTCTGAAGTTTGACAACATCCTTCCTATAGCACAGCGACCAAAACTGTACACAGTATTCTAAAAGCAGCCTCACCAACGTCCTATACAGCTGCACATGATGTCCCAACTCCTACGTTCAATGTTCTGACCAATGAAGGCAAGTGTGCCAAACACCACCTTCACCACCCTGTCTAGCTATGACTCTACTTTCAAGGAACTATGAACCTGCACCCCAAGGTCTCTTTGTTCAGCAACATTCCCAGGGCCTTGCCATTAAATGTATAAGTCCTGTCCTGGTTTGCCTTTCCAAAGTACAACACCTCACATTTATCTAAATTAAACTCGATTTGCAACTCTTTAGCCCATTGGTCCATCTGATCAAGGTTCCATTGTACTCTGAGGTAACCTTCTTTGCTGTCCATTACACCACCTATTTTCGTGTTATTTGTAAACTTACTAACCATGCCTCCTATATTCAAATCATTTATATAAATGATGAAAAGCAGTGGACCCAGCACCAAACCTGTGGCACACTGCTGGTCACAGGCCTCCAGTCTGAAAAGCGACTCTTCAGCACCACCCTCTGTCTTCTACTTTCATGCCAATTTTGTATCCAACTGGCTAGGTCCCCTGAATTCCGTGTGATCTAACCTTATTAACCAGTCTACCATGCAGAACCTTGTTGACTGCTTTGCTGAAATCCATGTAGACAACATCCATTGCTCTGCCTTCATCAATATTTGTCACCTGTCCAAAAAACTCAAAGTTGGTGAGACACGATTTCCAATGCACAAAACCATTTGACTATCCCTAATCAGTCCTTGCCTTTCCAAATGCATGTAAATCCTGTTCCTCAGAAACCTCTTCAACAACTTACCCACTGCTAATGTAAGGCTCACTGGTCTATAGTTCCCTGGCTTTTCCTTGCAGCGTTCTTAAATAATGGAGCATTTGGCTATAGATGATACAAATATCTCAGCAAGAAGCCCAGCAACCATTTCCTATCTTCCCACAAATTTCTGGGAAATACCTGATCAGGTCCTGGGGATTTATCTACCTTTGTGTTTTCAGACCTCCAGCACTACCTCTTTTGTAAAATGAACTCTTTTCAAGACATCACTATTTATTTCTCAAAGTTCCCACGCTTCCATGTCCTTCTCCACAGTAAATACTGATATGAAGTATTTGTTTAGTGTCTCACCCATCTCTTGTGATTCCACACCTAGATGGACATGTTGATCTTTAAGGGGCCCTATTCTCTCCCTGGTTACTCTTTTTTTTTTGCCCAGAATGTACTTAGAGTCTCTTTTGGATTCTCCTTAACTCTATTTGCCAAAGGTATCTCGTGTTCCTTTTTTTTGGCTTCCTGATTTCCCTCTTAAGTATACGCTTACTGCCCTTATTCTCCTTGAGGATTCACTCAATCCCAGCTGTCTATAACTGACATATGCCTCATTCTTATTCTTGACCACCGCCTTAATTTCTCTAGTCATCCAGCATTCACTACATCTATCAGCTTTGTCCTTTACACTAATGGGAACATACTGTCTCTGAACTCTCTAACTCATTTTTAAAGGCCTCCCACTTCTCAACAGTCCTGTACCTAGGAATAGTCTCCCTGTATCAACTTTTGAAAGTTCCTGTCTAATACCATCAAAATTGACCTTCCTCCAATTTAGAACTTCAACTTTTTGATCAGTTCTGTCTTTTCCATAATTATTTTAAAACTAATAGAATTATGATAACTTGCCCCAAAGTGCTCCCCCACTGACACCTCAGTCACTTGCCCTGCCTTTTCTCCCAAGAGAAGGTCAAATATTGCACTTTCTCCAGTAGGTGCATCCACATATTGAATAAGAGAGTTTTCTTGTACCCACTTAGCAAATTCCTCCCCATCCAAGCCTTCAACACTGTGACAGACCCAGTCTGTATTTGAAAAATTTGAAAAAAAGCACTCCTACTCCTACTCTCTCTAGCACATGGCACTAGTAGTAGTCCAGATATTACTACTCTCAGGACCTATTTTGTAACTTCCTGCCTAGTTTCTTATATTCTCTCTGCAGAACCTTGTCCTTTTCTCTACCCATGTCATTGGCACCAACATGCACAACCTCCTCCTGCTGGTCATTCTCCCCTTTGAGAATATTCTGCACCCTCTCCGAGATGTCCTTGACCCTGGCACCAAGGAGGCAACACACCATCCTGATGTCTCATGACGGCAGCAGAAACGTCTATCTGTGCCCCAAACTGGAGAGTCCCTTATTGCAATCAATCGCTTGGAACCTGACATACCCCTCGCTACAGTACAGCCAGTCATAGTACCAGAAACCTGGCTGTGCATGCTATATTCCTCTGAGAGGCCATTCTGCCCCTACAGTAACCAAAACAGCATACTTGTTTGAGATGTGGATAGCCACAGAAGATTCCTGCACTACCTCGCTACCTCTCCTATCATTCCTAGCAGTCAATCATCTACCTGACTGTATCTGCGGTTTTTCTGCCTTCGTGAAACTGCCATCCCAACTGCCACGCTCTTGTAAACTCCTCACTGCCACTAACAGCCGCTCCAACCGATCCATGCGGTCCAATAGGATTCGCAACCAAACAGACTTCCTGCAGACGTGGTCTCCAGGACCATTCAAAACCTCTCTGATCTCCCAAATCTGACCGGAACAGCGCATAACCCTACAAAAAGCTATTTCTGCCCCTTTCATAGTCTACAGATCCAGAAATTACCTAAAAACAAACACAACACACTTTGCTAGAAACGCAGCGTTAGCACAGTCTTGCAGCTCAAAAACACTTCACTACGACAACGCCATCCTTAATATTAAAAGTCAACCGAGATGCAGATCACAGGGAAAAAAAATCCCCTCAATTTACTAGTATAGATATACAAAAAAGACATTAAGATTTAGAAGTTTTATAAGTCTTAAACATCAAACACTTTGCTGATCAGGCTCAAAAACCAAAAGTCGTCCACTTCTGCTGTAATTTCAGGCGGTATTTTGTTTAAACTCATTGGTACCTCTTGGTAGCCCTGCAACTACACGTGAAACTGGATATTAGACCTCCCGGGGCTATGAAACTGCACTCCTTGTTTGTTATTTCAGTGAAATTCGATCTTCAGAGCCCCTGTGCAATTTCTCGGTCTGACAGCTGTGAAACTACATTTGTTAACTACTTCATAAAAAGCCGATCTCCGAGCTTCATGCAATTCTTCAGTGTCCGACCTTACCACTATTCCTTTATCTTTAGTAGACTTTAATGTTATTTATTGATAAATACAGGCAACAAAGGGTGGAGAGTCAGAGCTGGGAGCATCCACCCAAGGCTAAAAATGCAATGAAAAACATTTATCATCTATTTCAATCTCTTTTCAAGAAATCATGTGTGCAAATTAAATCTTGTTGCTTTGGAAAATTAGTCAGGGAGGAAAGGATGTGATAAATGTACAAACTGCAGTATCTGATTTACATGTTTTTTTTTCCCAGGCAGCAGAAGTGGAGCAGACCCTCACCCATGAGATCAAAACATTAAGGGAGAGGTTTATGGGCAAAGAGTTTCTGGTGAATGAGAATGCAACAAGGACACAGAGCCTTCACGTTGAGGTGAGTGTGATACTTGAGCCCGAGTCTGTGCCAGGGGCTAATGCTGGGCCTATAATCTGGCTGGATAAGGTCAAAAATACAGAAAATAAAAAGATTTTCAATACTTAAGAGTAAGTACACATTACTGCCACTGAAATTTTCCGGCACACCATTTTGAGACAACTGAATAATCAGTTAGCACCTTCTAGGAACAGTTTTTTTACATCCTTGATGGGTGGTTTTATCTTGTGATGTCAGTTAACCCTTTCATGTACTAGCTTTCTTATACAACAGATATAGAGGACTGGGGCCTGGACCCCCTCTTACTGCTGGTATTGACTGAGGCCTGGACTGTCTCCTACTATGAGTATTGACTGGGGCCTTCCACATTAAAGCACTGTTTTTGGGACCTAGGGATTTGGTGCAGTTACTGCCTAAAATTTGGAGACCGAGAATAGTGCTGCCTGAGAAACTGGACTTGCATGCAGTGCTGAAAAAAATTTTTTTACAACAGATACAGATTTTGTAAATATTTGGTGTTCACCTGACTGTGAACTATAGTTCCACTGTTGGCTGCTCGGACTAGAGACAAAAACCCAGTGCGGGCAATTCCTTGGTCACTGTTTTTACTGATATTCATTTTCAGAAATGTTTGACTTTGCTGGGGGTACAGAGGAGAGGGATTTTTCATAAACATTTTAATGATCTTGCGGCACATTGGCCAGGATTTATTGAGGAGTTCCTTAAGAAGACTTTTTTTTAAGGTGGTCAAGGAGACATTTTTTAAAGTAGACACATTGGAGTGTTATTGAATTTCTCATTGTCTTTTAACAGCTAGAGCTGTTGGCTGAGCAGAAACATAATCTGGAGCAGCGAATAGTCACAATACAGAAGGAGAACTTGGCACTAAAGAGCATCATTGACTCCATGCAAGAGGAATTCTCACAGTTACAACAGAAGAACACGGAGCAGCTACTGCAGGTTAGATCCAAAGTTAGACTTCAGGGTCTAGGCCCGAAACGTCAGCCTTCCTGCTCCTGTGATGCTGCTTGGCCTGCTGTGTTCATCCAGCTCTGCACCTTGTTGTCCCTACATCAGAATGGCCTGATTAAGGGTTACTGGACTTGTAACGTTAACTCTGCTTTCTTACCACAGATGTTACCAGACCTGCTGAGTTTCAATGTAATTTCTGCTTTTGTTTCAAACTAAAGATCAGCTTAAGATAAAGGTTCCTAGTTCTATATTTACCACTTGGCTCTGATTGCAGGAAATTTTTCACACTTAGAGTGGATGATAAGATTTTATAAGGGTATAAGCGTCTGCCAGAGTTAAGAAGGAGTACATTTAGCACTGAACAATATGATGATGTCACACAGAAACAGGCAGAGGAACAGCTTTGAATCACAAAGGATCAAACATTGAGGTGTGCCTCAATGCCTATTACACCAATGGAACTTGTACCTATTTACTATCATGTAATAAATGGAGATTTTTAAAAATGAGATATCAAGAGTCCAGAGGCCAAATGTTCCTATTAGTGTGAAGGACAAGGTTGGTAGGTGTAGGAAATGCTGGATGACTAGAGAAATTGAGGCTCTGGTTGAGAAAAAGGAGGCATATTGGCAGGTATGGACAGCTGGGATTGAGTGAATCCCTTGAGGAGTATAAGGGCAGTGGGAGTATATCAAGAGGGAAATCAGGAGGGCAAAAAGGGGACATGACATGGCTTTGGCAAATAGGGTTAAGGAGAATCCAAAGAGATTGTACAAATACATTAAGGGCAAAAGACTGACTAAGGGGAGAATAGGGCCCCTTAAGGATCGACAAGGCCATCTATGCGTGGAACTGCAGGAGATGGGTGAGATACTAAATGAGTATTTCATGTCAGTATTTACTATGGAAAAGCATATGGAATCTAGAGAACTTGGGTAAATAAATAAGTGATTCCTTAAAGTATCTATATTATAGAGGAGGAGGTGCTGGATGTCTTAAGATGCATAAAGGTGGATAAATCCCTAGGACCTGATCAGGTGTATTCCAGAACTTTGTGGCAAGCTAGAGAAGCAATTGCTGGGCTCCTTGCTGAGATATTTGTATCATCGATAGCCACAGGTGAGGTGTTGGACGACAGGAGGTTGGACAGTAAGTTTGCAGGTGACACCAAAATTGGTGCAGTGTACAGCGAATGAGGTTATCTTAGTGTACAACAGGACCTCAATCAGATATGCTGATGGATGGAGGAGTGGCAGATGGAGTTTGATCTAGATAAATGTGAGGTGCTGCATTTTCGTGGGGCAAATCCAGCAGCACATGTACACTTAATGGTAGGCTCCAAACAAAGTGACCTTGGAGTGCAGGCTCATAATTCTTGGCTGAGTTGGACTGAAGAGTCTGTTTCCGTGCTGTACAACTCTATGACTCCAAACTACATTTTGTTTGAGACAAGAGCCTGTTCTCATTATTCCACCAGATGTTTTATTTTTCTTTACAACACTAGTGAAAGCAGGCCTTATGCGGAAGAGGGTGGTGCAGCATATCTCCCAGATAGATCTTACACCATGATGAGCTGTGGTGACAGTTTGTCTTACAATGCCAAAAGACAAAAAAAAAGCTAAGAAATAATTGTATGCAGTGATGGGAGACTTGTTTTCTGAAAGAGAGTGTTCAGAATGAATGAAATAATATCAACTGTGCTTATTTTACAATGTACATACAAAAGTAGCCAAGTTTACAAAAACAAGTACAAGCCTCCCACATGGAGTACCTAAGTCTCTAATTTCTGTCTCTCAGACACACATACATACACAGACACACACGCACACCTAGAGATATAGAACTTTACAAACACAAACAGGCAGCTTCCCGCTGGTGTTGAAAGTCAGTAAGATCCAGCTAATTCTCGAGGGAGGAACTGGGACTTTCAAAAGTTTCCGCTCTTGGGATGGTTGTTCGTACTGAGTGCTTTCATTCACACATTAGGCAGCTTTTCATAGTGCTTCTGTGAGCAAGAACAGTCAACCATGTAGAACTCAAAGGTGAGGCCTACAGACAGCTCAGTTATTTGTGACTATATAAAACTGCTGTTTCATTCACGTGTGAACATTTATTTACTGTTGTTTGTTTGTGTCAATTTTCCAGCCTTCATATTTTTCTGTTTCATTTATTAGTAGCCAGCAATACTGTGTGTATGTGTGTTTTTTTTCTCTGCTGATAAATGCAATCAAAACAAAAACTGGGTACATTTCTAGCAAAGGACTGGACTGGAAATTGTCAGACTAAAAAGACTGTGATGTTAAAAAGCTCAACAGATTCAGCAGTTCTTATGCTGGGAAAGGTTTGGTCACCTTTGAGGATCAGGAAATATCTGTATAGATCAGCATTATAAGGGATTAAGGACGTGGGCAGAGTCCATGATTAGATAAAGTTGTTCCTTGTAAAATTCACCACATTGTGAGACTCTGCTATAATACTAAAACCCTAGGTTTGGTATCAATCTGTACTGCCAGCTGAACATCATACTTTACTTTTGATCCCCTTGGTTTGGAAAAGAAAGTATGAATTTGGACTGATTTTAATAATTATTGAGCCTACTGGAATGTGAGTGTTGAGAAAAGGTTTGGCATTTGCATGATGCCATCTTTAGTTAAGCATGATTTGGACATGTTGAGTAAATGGGGAAATTCATGGCAGATGCAGTATAATGTGGATAAATGTGAGGTTATCCACTTTGGTAGAAAGGCACATTTTTATTATATCTGAATGGCGATAGATTGAGAACTGGGGAGGTGCAATGAAGCCCGGGTGTCCATTTACAATGATGGCTGAAAATAAGCATGTAGGTGCAGCAGATGGTATGTTGGTCTTCATTAGTGAAGTGGATTTGAGTACAGGAGAAAGGGTGGCTTATTTTAACTTTACAGGGCATTGGTAAGACCACACCTGGAGTATTGTGTACACTTTTGGCCTCCTCATCTGAGGAAGGATGCTCAGGCTATAGAGGAAGTGCCACAAAGGTTTGCCAGACTGAGTCCTGAGATGGAAGGATTGACATATAGGGAGATACTGAGTCAATTAGGACTATATTCACCAAGTTAGAAGAATGCAATTCTGACAGAATTAGACGGGGTAAATGCAGAAAGATGACCTCGAGGGACTCCCTGGTCAGAACAAGGGATCACAGTCTAAGGATAAGGAGTAGGCTTCTTAGGACCAAGATTTTGAAGAATTTATTCAGAGACTGGTGACTCTGGAATTATCGGCCACAGGAAACTGTTGAGGCCGAAACGCACGACTTTCCAAAAAGCTATAGACAAAGTTTTTAGAACTATTGGGATCAAAGGTATGGGGAGAAAGCAGGGTCAAGGTACTGAGTTGGATGATCAGTTATGATCATGTAGAATGTCAGAGCAGTCTCAAAGGGCCAAATGCCTAACTCTGCTCGTATATTATGTGTTTTTATCTTAAATAGCTGGTGACACTAGCCTTGCATATCAGGAATGACCATTTGTTCAAGATGTCATCCATAGGATATCTGCCAGAGAGAGTCAGCAACTTCAGGAAGAAGGTGATTAGGTTGGAAGAAGTTGGGGAAGATGAGAACATTTTGGTTGCTGCACAGGAGGAGTTATCTTGACCAACCAGATGACTTCATCTTGGTCCAACCTGTTTTCTCTTTCACCCTATGGAATATCTGGATACATTTACAGTATTAACATATGTTATTGAGAATGTGAGTTTTTTCTGAATGTGGCTGTTCTCTTCATCCTGTAGCTAACCCTGGCACAGGAGAATGTCAGTCAAGTCCAGGACCTGAATCGGCAGCTGCAGAACCAAGTGCAGGAGCTGAGTGAGCAGCTGATGATGCAGGAATCTGCCGATCACAATGATTCCCTTCTCTCTGAAATTGAGCACAATTTGGAGACCAAGGCTCAGACTTGGGAGGCCGAGAAAGATCAGGTATAGGCAACTAATGTTTTGGCTATTTACATTCTCAGATTGTAATATTTAAAATTTTTGTATTTTATAGGACTTTTTCTCTTAGGCGGGGATTGGTTGAACTTGCTGCTTCTAAATGAGTTATCTGGTGTACTTTTCTGTGACTTATCCTAGGTGAAGAATGACATTGTGAAAATCCATCAGCAGTTACTCACCTTGACTGGTGTGAAATGCTGTGACAGTTTGACTGGATGTCAGTTTCACTCTCTGCAAGCAGCCCTTTCACACCTGAAGGATCAGGTCCATAGCCTAATACATGGCCCAGCTGAACAGGTAAGGAGGTTCTTACAATCATTGAGCGCTCAGTTTCATTGGAGAGCTGAATGGAACAACAGGAATGTTTGACAGGCTTCACACTGAGTGAAGCACTGGAATTTCTTTTGGGATGGGACTTCAAATTGAAGCTTTGCTGAGGGAATGAAAGCCTTCTTTGCTTATCCAATGAAAGAGAATTTTCAGAAATCTTAATTTTGGAGAGGAATCTATTAAAACCATCCCTAGCAAAAACATGAGATAACAAGGTGTAGAGCTGGATGAACTCAGCAGGCCAAGCAGCATCAGAGGAGCAGGAAAGCTGACATTTCGGGCCTAGACCCTTCTTCAAAAAATTTTCTTGCTCCTCTGATGCTGCTTGGCCTGCTGTGTTCATCCAGCTCTACACCTTGTTATCTCAGATTCTCCAGGATCGGCAGTTCCTACTATCTCCTAGCAAAAACATCTTTGCTGGAGCAATTTTTAAAACCACAATGTCCCAAAGTACTTTACAGCTAATTAAGTATTTTTGAAACATAGTCACTGTTGTAATGTACGAAATGCAAGCTCCCAGCTTAACATTACATTTAAAACAACAGTCCCTTCAACAGTACTCACTCAGTACTGCACTGGGGCGTGAAAGCCCTGAGGCTTGAAACCACAAACTTCTGACTCACTATCAACTGAGTCACAGCTGACACCACAGTCACTCTTCCGCAGACTTGAGGCATATTGTTGAGAATCGGAAAAAAGGCTTTACATCCACACCTTATTGTTCCAAATGGGATCTAGGAATGCTTCGTGATGACACTGGATGCCTGCAATGGAAACTACTCCTACAAATCTCCCTGTCCTCATCTCTTCTGCAGTTGTGCCTGTGAGGGAGGCGTGTACATTTAAAAGTGGCAAGTTCTATAATCTCAGCCACAGCTCTACCAGATAGATTTGTAAGTTTCTCATTCATTTCACCATTACCCTGATCTGTCAGAAAGGGGAGTGAAATGACAACTGGCCTGTATATCAGTGTGAGAGCTAAATACTGGTTTCAGTGATGTCCTATTAGAAAAGTAGGGAATGTGCTGCATCTAGATGTAGAGTCCTCTTCATTGTCTCGTAAGTCCAGGATCCTCTGTCCCCTCTCTCTCATTACAGCTTCTTCAAGACCAGAATTATGCCTAGTTCCACCCCCACCATCCAGAGAAGTTTTTTTTTAAAAAATTGACATCCATCACCAAATCACCCATTTGACAAACTCAGTAATTAACGAATTACAACAAAACAAAAAATAGAGGAAGGGTAGGGAAAGAGGGATGAGACTAAATTAAAATAGAGTTGGAGGGGGTAATAATGCCCTCCAGACCCATGATGCTCAATTCTGTCTCAATGCCTGAAGGGTTGGGTGGACAATGCATGCTTCCTCTCTAGGGACACATGCACGCAAAAATAACAGGGACCATGCTCAACCAATACAGTTAAGCTTGCTAAAGAAGGTCAAATATCCATTAAAAATTATAGACATCCAGCAGCATCCTTGAGGTCAAGGTTAAGTGCGGGAAGAATGGCGAGTCAGAAAATAAAAAGCTGGTCATTTAGTTGAGTAGCTGAAATGAATCTAATAGGATTGGTCACTGTATGCATGGATGGCTTACCAGCCTCCACTATAGCTGGCAATCCAACAGTTTTCCTCTTGGAGATTATAGACTTAACACTTGTATAAATGTAGCCCTAGTGAATAAAATTAATGTCAAGGTACATGTCTGCTGATATTCTTAGATATCCTTGGGCTACCTCTGATAGATGTTTCTTTAACTATTTCCCATTGTTTGCATAAGGTTCTCACAGAAGGCAGTCAGAAAGAATTGGAGGAGATGCTGAGGAGGGAACAGCAGCAAAACCAGCAGGAACAGGCAATGAAAGAAGAGAAGCAGCAGATAATTGAGGAGCTTCAAAGACAGGTAATGCGTTGAGGTCACCATGCATCACAGACAGGCTCCCTGATTGTTCAATGTGTAACAGAACCAGCTCATGTGGTTTGGAGATGGGCAAAGTCCTAGGGTCAATGCCTGGACAGTGTAGATGGCAAAAGGAAGAGCAAAATCATCCAAGCTTCCTGTTCTCATTCACTGTCCTGTTGAGAAGCTGGACTCTACTGATAAGACACTACTTGGGTTGTCTCTGGCTGCTTCTGTTAAAATTGTAGCTCTGCGGTAAAAGAATGGATTTATGATTTTGCCCAGAATTCCAAACTTTTCACTAATTTACACATAGGTTAATCCTCCAATCATATTGCTCATGACTACACTTTAATATCAGACGACTATTATTGCTAGACTATTAATCCGGTAACTGAACTAATGGTCCTGGGTTCAAATCCCACCATTGTAGATGGTGGAGTTTGAATTCAGTAAAGAATTTGAAATTAAAGGTCTAATGATGACCATGAAACCATTGTCAATTGTTGGGAAAAACCTACCTGCTTCACTAATGTCCTTTAGGGAGGGAAATCTGTCACCTTTACTGGCTTGGCCTACATGTGACTCCAGACCCACATCAATGTTGTTGATTCTTAACTGCCTTCTAGGCAATTAGGGATGGGCAATAAATGCTGGCCCAGCCAGAGACCTACATCCAGTGAGTTGATTAAAAAGAAAGAACTTTTGTATCATTGTCACACGTTATCATCTCCCAGACCAAACTGATCCAAATTAGATTGCTAACTTTGTTCTTGTGTTAGTTTTGTGCTTTGGAAATGGGCTAGATTGAGAACAAGTACTTAGCTGGATGGATATAGACAAAGCCATTTCACATCGACCCCTTAAAGGCAGTATGCTATTAGCCTTAAACTGAGAAGATGAAAGGTCCTCCTCTAAAATATCCATCCAGCTAAGTACTTGTTCATTGTTGGAATTTAATAGTAATCTCCATTTCTGCTGAGCTGTGGAGGTGTGGATGTTGCATTAACTGTTTGGCACAGTGTACACTTCAGGTCATGGCTCGTTTGACTTGGTTTGGGGTGGATGTGGTGAGATAATTCTTGATGCATCGAGACTACAGGTTGTTTTCACTCAGCAATGTGTATGATTGAATCCTCTAGCTGGAGTCGCTAAGCACAGATCTGGTGAATCTCCGGAAGGAAAATGATAGTCTGCGGTGCAGCCTTGAGAATGACTCTGGTCATCGGCATTTCCTGCAGGCAATCCGTGAAAGGGACATTGCGATAACTAAGTGAGTGTTTTGATTTGCTTATCCCTGCTAGTTACAGTCTCTAGCTGTTATATGACCCTTGTTATTGCTGGTGGTGTTGCTTTTGACCATACATTTGTCACCACTAACACTTCCTATTTCCACATCCGCAACACTTCTTCTCGTCTCAGCTCATTAGTTGCTGAAAGCTTCTTCTATGCTTTTGTTACCTCTGGACTTGACTATTGCAAACACTCCTGGCTGGCCTTCCACCATCTATTAACTTGAGGTCATTCAAAACTCTACTGCATGTGTCCTACCTTGCATCAAATCCTATTCACTTGTTACTTCTCTGCTTACTGGCTGATATTCAAGCAATGCCTCAATTTTAAAAGTCTTGTTGGTTTTTATCCTTTTATCTCCTTTTCCTCCTCATTTCCGTAACATTCTCCACACCCACAGTCCCCAGATTATCTGTGCTTATTGCAAACGCCTGATTTGTTCACTTTACCATTAGCCCTCGTGCCTTCAGTTACCAAGAGGCCAAAGTTTGGAATTCCCTCCCTAAATCTCTCCACCTTGCTTCCCTTCTTTCTTCCTTTAAGATACTTCATACAACCTCTTTGTTCAAGCTTTTGATACCTGACCTCATATGGCTTGGTATCAAATTGTATTTAATAATGGCCCAGTAAAATGACTCAGGATATTTTACTACTTGAAAGGCACTATATAAACCTAAAATTTTGCTGTTGTTGACTGAGATTAACTCAGTCCTTGCCCTTCCCTGCTCTGGTGCTAACATTTTTTTGGGCTTTCCTTGTCTATTGATGCTGTTTTTAAGTCATAATGCTTATACTGACCAATGAGTTCGGGTGTGGCACCAAGTCTTTTGTGAAAAAATGGCTTGTACTCTAGTTATATAACCCTTCTCACAATCACCTGATACAATCTACCTAAATATGAAATGTATTCATTGTCCTAACATAGGAAACACAATAGATAATTTACAGACAGTAAGAACTGATAAACAGCATTGTGATAATGGTTCAATCATCTGTTTTAGTAATTTTGATGGAGCAATTAAATATTGGACAATGAAACCAGTACTAACTCCCCTGCTCCTCTCTGAAATGGTGCCATATGTTTGGAACCTTGGTTTAGCATCTCATTCTAAAAAGCAGCACTCCTCCAGTAATGCAGTCATATGTCAACCTTGTTCTAAGTGGTCAAGTCCAATGGGACTTGAATAAATAAGCCTTATTGCTCACAGTTAAGACTGTTACCAACTGAGCCACATTTGACATAGGAAGGGAAAAGAAGGAAATGCCTATTTAATGGAACATCAGAATGCATGTGAAACTTACACTTGTAACAGTTAAACTGGAAGAAGTGATAAATAATAACTAATGCTTTTACAGAAAGAATGCAGTGGAAGCAGAGCTGCTCAACTGTCAGATGGATATGAAGTCATTGAACTCCCAGCTTCTGGAGACCATTCAACAGAAAGTGGGTCTGTCACAGGAGCTAGAAGCTTGGCAGGTATGTCTGCAGCTAATAGAATGGATGACTGAATTGAAGTCTTCAAGGACATTGAAGGATTGTGACGAAGCAACTATTGATTGTTAGTTTCCATTAGTTGATGGAGTAGATTCAAGTTCAGAAAACTATAAAGGAATTCAAAGGAGAGTTTAGAAAACTTTTTTGAACACAGGATGGTCATAATGTGGAATTCTGTCACAAACATTGGTGAAGGACAGTTTATGAATACTTTTTAAAATGAATTGCTTGAAAAGGAAGAACATTAAAAGTTGTGGTAAGTGAGCAGGAGAGTGTGATTGAAGATAATGCCTCATGGAGACGTGTGCCATCTCAGACTTATAGACCAGATAGCCTGTTTCTTGCTGTAACATGTTAGTATTCTATCCCAATATGTTTTATATATCATGGGGCCATTATGTAAATCACATAGAGCAGTACATTGTGTGAATAACCACTGAGATATATTTTGGTAGCTGATGAGTTGAAGAGAAGAGTGATACCACATTTTAATGCTTTGAGTTGGAGGGGGTGAATACATTTAAGGGAGGTGGGAATGGGAATAACAAAATTTAGACAGGAATGATGTTGGGAGAGGATTGCAGGCTGGGCTATGAGGGGAATGTAAAACTGAGCAGAACAACACAGTTGCAGAAATCAAAAACAGCACTCTTTAGGACATTGAGAATGGAACAAAATGAGAAGAGAGGGAAAGTAGGTTTCAATAGTGAAAGTTCAACCAAAGACGAATCCCTGGGAAATGCCAGTAAAGTGCAGTTATCTTTATTTTCCTTTGTAACTGCACCACAACTTCACTCTCCAAGGTTTAGTCTCAAACCAACTTGAAGGAAAGAACATCACTTGACTTTGTCTGGATCAAACAGCATTAAGAACAGTAACGAAAAGAAAGTAAGACTAAATAATTAATAAACTGACCATTATCTATAATATATATTGTGTAAAAAGAGTATGCATCAAGAATCTGTGGTTTACCATTAACTAGAGTTATTCAGATCATGGAGAAACAGAAGTTAATCTGTGGTTCTAGTCATCATGTTATGTAACCAATATGACTTGTATAACAGGCACTATTTTTGATGTAGCTAAAAACATTTGTGGTACATAGCTACATAGTTATTTTCCATAAATCATCAGACTACAATATCTGCCTCAATATGCAGATATAAATCTTGTCTTCCAGAACTCACCCGAAAAAGGACAGATATTGACAGTCAGTGTAGCTCTACTAATTATTGTTAGGAAGATTTTCAGTGGTCATAAATGTATGACTGTATATATGGTATTGCTTGAATGGGGAGATGACTAAAGAGCTGAGTGGATTGATATTAAATGTATGAAAAGTGGTATGGAATGTGTAATGATAAATTGGATGGGAACTTGATGGGAAGATAGATTCATAGATTGAATAAATGATTTGGTAACTAAATGAATGAGTTGATCAAGCAACAATTGACAGGTCAACAAGTAAGTAGGTAGTTGGGGTAATTTTAAAAAATGGCTTCATGGACCTTTTGAACTGATAGATATAATTCTACGTGGTTAGATTGCTTAACCAGCAAAAAAAATTACTGTTTCCATTTTTGTTGTATTATTGAAAGGACGACATGCAATTTGTGATAAGTCAGCAACTGAAAACCCAACAGAAGACGGAACAGGCCTTGAATTCTTCCTCCCAAAATCACAGCCAGTACGGGGATTCCAAACATCGCTACTCCTTTCTCCGCAGAAGTCAGATTCCCGAAGGAAAAGGCTTCCTCTCATTATTTAAGAGGTGAGCAGTGGTTGCCTCAGACATCTTTCCTCACTACAATCTTCATCAGCCTTTTCTGACCACTTATAAACCACGTGGCTGATCTGCTGGGAAATTATTCTACAGAGTGTATCAAACCTCCAGAGAGACAGACTATCTCCAAAATTGTTATATAGAAAATGCCACCGAATTTTGGGTATTGATCAAGAAAAAGCCTCAAGCCAGGGATGTGGACTGCTGGCTGCAGAATTATTTTGACAAAAAGAAAATGAGAAAAAAATCAATTAAAATTGTAAAAAGGAAAAGGTCGAGACTTCAATGTTGCAAGATTCTGCAGACAGCATCTGCAGATGTTGCAAAACAAAAAAATAGAGGAGATGGATGGGTTGTCAAGACCTCAACAAATATAAAAGTGTTTATTTTACGCGGTGTAACATTAAATCTACCGGCTTCATGACAGGCTGCATGAAGCTCAAGGTGCTCAATACTTTTTTCCATAACTGGTGATTAATGAAGGTTTCTTTAAAAGAATAAAGAACTGGGATTTCTATTTTGTTTTGTAATAGAATACAAACTGCTGATGATGAACAGAAGTTCAATCACTTTCTGTAAAGGGAAAAGACTGGTTCAGAGTTTAGGTCTTTCTCAGAATCCCAAAAGTTATGCTGGAAGGTTCATACCCAAAAGAGTAACCTGTCTGGCTTCTTACAGGTAATGGTATTGTTATGTATTTTTAGCCTTTTCTGTATTTTTATTTCCAGTATACAAAGTTTTTTTTTTTGTTTCTTTTTATTTAAACTGTAATAATATATAAAAAATAGCTTATAGTTATTTCACAGGTTCTCCAATGGCTAGATGGTGCCATGTAAAGCTTGTTGAATAAATGTTATTTATTACTTCACAATAATATAATCGTTGAGTTCTTAAATTATGGGGAAAAAACACAAACACATTAATTGTTCATGTGTGTATATATATCCATTATCAATAATGGCTATCTGAACAATATTGTAGAGACGCACACATACATGTTTTATAATGCAAAAACAGTCAAATACACTGTAATAATTTCTGGTGTAAAACCAGACGTTTCATAATAGGGGTCTGGATCCTAACTGGGCTTGCAAGCTGAATTTTTTTTTTGGGGGGGTGGTGTTGGGGGCTAATCTCTGACCAAGTAATAACAGCTGTCTCTCCACTCTGCCAGGCCTTTCCTATCACAGCCCCCCTGCTCTGCGCTCTCAGTTCTCACAATGCACTTGCAACAATTTTCAAACCTCAACATGGATTCACAGTGGGCAAAGGTTTGGGAAGCTCTGGGAGAGGAAGAAAAAATTTTAACATTTACACGTTAAAAAGCTACCATGACAGTGTCTCTCAGTCTTATATATGGGTGTTTAATCATAGTGTATATCATATATGTACATTTATAAACTGGACATGTACACTGCCTGTATTCAAAATCTAAGACCGTAATGAGCTCGAGGAAGTAAACAAGTAAAAACTCTGGAGTGGAGCCAGGTTTCCATGACGAGATGTTGACGTATTCAGCCAGGGTGAGATTTGGCTCTGTCTGCCTGACTTTGATTAGCCATCAAGTCACAACAAACTTAAGTAACACAAAGCACTGCGAAAGCTGCAAACATTCAATCCAGATACTTGCTCAATACAGTTGTGTCAATCAATCCTTTTATTTATTCCTGGGATGTGGCATTGTTGGCAAGGTCAGCAATTATTGCCCAGTGCTAATTGTTCTGGAAAAGGTAATCATGAGTTGCCTTCTTGAACCATTGCAGATTATTTGATGTAGAAGTTAGATAAGGACTTGCAGGAATTTGATCCAGCCATGATGAGAGAACAATGGTATATTTCCAAGGCAGAATGGAGTGTGAATTTGGTGGGTACTTGTATCTAGTAGTATTCCCGTGTGCCTGCTGCCCTTGATCTTCTAAAGGTTGTACATTTGGCAGGTGTTGCTAAAATAGCCTATTACATGCTGTTGCCACTGCTCGGCAGTCAATGTTTAAAGTGGTTGATGCAATACCTATTAAATGAGCTGTTTTTGTGTTGAATGGCAATAAATGCTATGTTATTCACCCAGTCACTACTGTTTGTCCCATTTCTACCAACAACTGACTATCTGAACCTACTGCTTCAGTCTACTACAGACTATGTATCTGTCAGGCATCTGCCCCATCAATAGACTAGCTTTCCTGTTTCTTAGAGCTGTAATCTCCCCATCTGATGCACTTTGCCAAGCATTGCTGCATTGTTTGGGCAACAACAATAATTATCAGATTTATTTTTGTTTCATATGACAAATTATACAACTCTTAACTGACATAGTGTGTTTCAAATAGTGGAACCTTAAAAAGGAGAATGTACTTGGAGGAAGTGTATTAACACTGAAGGCAGATATTGTGCAAAAAACACTCCATTTATATAGTGCCTTTAATGGAAGGAACATTAAAAATGATTCAGAAATAGGCTACTGAGTCATCACAATTGCATTGTTTCACTTTCCACAGGGATTGTGGCCAATTATCATATTTCAATTGGTGAATATCAATTAACTCAACGAAGACCTTGAACCTTTGGGCCCATCTAAACTAATTTCCACTTTGCTCCTTTTATAATGTGTTCATTGTGGGTATTTGTATAAGGTAATAGTTCTGAAAAGGTTAATGGTGGAAACTACATTAAGTTCCACCCTATGTGGTGATGTCATTAGGTGGGGGAAAACAATTAATGTAGTTTGAGATCTCCATGGAGATAGATGTGTCAACAGTGTCCTGATAGTCTGTTATCTTATCTAACCAGCCAATGCAACTTGTATTACTTATTATCATGCAATAAACTACAACTCATTTGGACAAATGCCTCTTCTCAATAAGACTGACTAATGTTCACCCTTTAACACTGTTAAATAAATAGGTGCTAGACTCTGTATAGTGGCAGCACTATAATCATTAGCTGGTTGGTTCTGAACCACATACTTTAAGCATTAGATAACAAGGTATGGAGCTGGAGGAACACAGCAGGCCAGGCACCATCAGAGCAGCAGGAAAGCTGACGTTTCGGGTCTGGACCCTTCTTCAGAAAAAAAAAATACTTTAAGCATTGTTGCTTACCTACCACAGGTAACAATGCTGGAAAAAATCAATTGGATCTAGAAAAAATTTCAGGAGACAAATGAATATATTATTCTTAAGAATTTTCCAGATTTAAGAATGCTGAAGTCGTGCAAGTGACGGTATAGTGGTGAGACTCACTGGCCATCAAGGATGATGGTTAAAAACAAAAGGCTCAGTAGTGATTTTACACACAAATGTATATGGGTCATCAGCCTAGTAATCCAGAATCCTGGGCTAATGTTTTGAGGACAAGAATTTCAATCTCACCATAGCAGTTCGTTAAATTTGAGTTCAATAAAATTCTGGCATAAAAGGCCAGTCTAATGGCAACCATGTAACCCCTGTCGATTGTTGTTGTTTAAAAAAAAATCTGGGTCATCAATGGCCTTTAGGGAATAAAATTTGCAATCATTACCTGGTCTGGCCTACATATGATTCCAGACCCACAGCAAAATGCTTGACTCTTAGCTGCCCTCTGGGCAATAAATACTGGCCTAGCCAGAAAAACACAAGTCAATAAGCACCTACAAGAGCTTGAACAAACAAACAGTCAGCAGAACACATGGACGAAACAAAAAGGCAGAAACTATGTTTCAGATCCAGTAGGGTAAGAAGAGCTGGGGAAATAGTGTGGGCTGGCAAGATCTTTAAAGATCTGGTCACATTTGGCACTTACAAGTCTTTTAAAGAGGAAGGCTTTTTAGGAGCAGTAACTTGAGGTTCGATGGGAAACGACTGCTTCAGAGTAGAGTCAAAAATCCCTACTAGGCAAGATAGAAGCTAAGGAAAGACATAAGTTCATAACAAGCATTACCACCATGAGCTATGGTTATGGTAAAGGGCCCTAGTTTTAATTTATAAAGAGACCACAGAATCATGAACATCGTGAAGCAGATTTAACGAGGTAAAAATGACAGATTGAAGATAAAGAAAGCAGTGCCAAACAGAGGCAGATGGAAGATTTGTAAGACCGTTATTGAAATGGGTGATCAATAATTTTCCTCTTAAGACTGTGGTAAGAATTGGAAATCGATAACTAAAACTGCAATTTTGGCTAGAAGATTTGTTAAGGCCGCTGCCATAAAGCTTTGTTGGAGAATTTGGAAAGGGATGTGCATTGTGTTTTAAGCTATGAAAGGTAGGTTAGTGTCTGTTTTGATGATGGAAATGCAGAAAATTTCAGTTTGGCTGCGAAAGACTGAAAACCTTGATTTTACCCTCAGAAGGTGGGAAATTACAATTTTTACTGCATGCAGGTAGAACCACCTGCAAGTAGTAGAGAGTGGCAGGTGGAGTTTAATATAGATAAATGTGAGGTGCTACACTTTGCTAGGGCAAATCAGGTAGGACTTATATACTTAACGGTAGGTCCTAGAGAGTGTTGTCAAACAAGGGGACCTTGAAGTGCAGGTTCATTGTTCCTTGAAAGTGGAGTTGCAGGTAGGTGGGATAGTGAAGAAGGCGTTTGGTATGCCTGCCTTTATTGGTCAGTGCATTGACTATAGGAGTTGAGGTCATGTTGCAGCTGTACAGGACATCAGTTAGGCCACTTTAGGAATACCGTGTTCAATTCTGGTCTCCTTGCTATAGGAAGAATGTTGTGAAACTTGAAAGGGTTCAGAAAAGATTTACAAGGATGTTGCCAGGGTTGGAGGGTTTGAGCTATAGGGAGAGGCTGAATAGGTTGGGGCTATTTTCTCTGGAGTGTTAGAGGCTGAGGGGTAACTTTATAGATGTTTATAAAGTATTGATGGGCATGGATACGGTGAATAGTCAAGATTTTTTTCTCAGAATAGGGGAGTCCAAAACTAGAGAGCATAGGTTTAAGGTGAGAAGGGAAAGATTTGAAAGGGACCTAAGGGACAATTTTTTTTCACACAGAGGGTGGTGTGTGTATGGAATGAACTGCCAGAGGAAGTGGTGGAGGCTGGTCCAATTACAACATTTCAAAGGCATCTAGATGGGTATATGAATAGGAAGGGGTTAGAGGGATATGAGCCAAATGCTGGCAAATGGGACTAGATTAGTTTGAGATGCCTAATCGATGTGGACGAGTTAGACCGAAGGGTCTGTTTCCATGTTGTACAACTGTTATGACTCTATGACAAGAGTACAAGGCTTCTTGGATTTATAGCAGAACCCAAAAAGAACAGTCAACTGAGGTTAACTATGATGGCATAAAAATAATTTTTTATATGGTGGAAAAATTGATACAGCAGATTTGACTTTCATTAGATGATGAGACATGTAAGTTCAGAAGCAAATTTCAATCATTCAACTTCCAAGGAAGAGCTATCAGTACCAGTGACAGAGATAACACTAAAGCAGCAATCCTCCATCACCACAACTGAGGTTAGGATAATTTATCAGGAAGACATCCATGAGGGTCAATGAAGACGTCAGCCCATTCACCAGGCTGAAGTGAACTGTTTAGGTTCTTCAACACAGATATGTCGGAAGATTGAGAATGAAGATTTGCTGGCACAAAATGATGAAGAGCTGCAAACAACTGCATGGAAGCCAGATCAACATTCACAGATTCAGCATGCAGTTCAGAAGAAATAAACTGGCTCATATCTCCAAGATTCTGCAAAAAGAAAGTACTTGTTTTGATGGAACAGCCATTTTCCATGATACATCAGATGGAAAAACCAGTACCAAAATGGTAACACTTGGAAATCAATGTACCAGTCATACTGGTGCACTGTTCTAAAGTATACAAAACAAATCTGACCAGTATGTATTAGTTACAAAATAAAAACTGAAAGAACTGCGGATGCTGTAAATCAGGAACAAAAACAGAGTTGCTGAAAAGCTCAGCAGGTCTGGCAGCATCTGTGAAGGAAAAAACAGAGTTAATGTTTTGGGTCTGGTGACCCTTCCTCAGAATTCCTCACAGTTCTGGCATCCTTGTCCTGCACCTTGTCCTAAGGTTGCATTAGTTACAAGTTTGACTGGTTTTTCCTTCTAGGTGGACATTCATGAGATTAAACATCCCCCAGATAATGTTCTAAAGAAACTACCTGAATAAGCAGAGAAGTGTTTCTCTGCAAAGGAAATTCATTAGGTTTAGGGTCTTCCAGGAAAAGTAATGGATTGACTACTGGGTTTAGAAAGAATAGCCTCCGCAAAACACATCTGAGAGATAAATGATTTACAGACTAATCAAGGTCAAGGTCGAGGTCATTAGTCTTCAAGACAATGACCTACCACCCAGCAAAGTTGAGGGGAATGCATTCTGTAAGAATTGTGAAATCCTCAGACAATGCGAGTTTATGAAAGTAGAGATTTGGATAGAGATGAGGTAGTGGTAAGCTTCAGCATAGTTATATACCAAAAATATCATCTTGCAGAAAAATAAATCTTGACTGGTTTGTGAAGATGAACTCATGGATATCTCAGCGTATAATCTGCCTATGTGTCTGTTAATGAATTGAGTTTGGATAGTGCATGAAGCGTGAGATCATTGATAGAATGTGCAGGACAAGGATGCCAGCAAAATCCATGTTTATTAATCTCTGTTCTGACTTACTTTTGTGCAGTATCTAGTCATAGTTTCACTGTACCGTCACATTATTTTGTATTGAAAGTGAACTGCTGCAGATCCCCTGACACTCCAGTGTTAGTCCACTGCAGGTTGACATTTGAAGGCTTTAATGCTGCTTATTTCCTGAAAACTTCGAAGGGTGTGAACACAGGATGGGCGACTCCAACAAGATATTTGTTGTTGTACCTAGTCACAGTTTAATAGCTGTGAAAACTGTGGGTTGCTGAACAAATTGATTTTGTATGATTGCTGTTTTTGAGAAGGTAAGACGCAAGGAAATGGAAACTCCTTCTTCCTGTATTTTCTTAAAATCCTTTGAGAAAATATTTGGGCAGATCATTTTGAGGAATTCAAAAGTTTAAAACATGTTAATGATAAAAATAATATGCACAACAGTCCTGTGATAGCTGTCTGGCTTTGGTTACATCTTTCTGTTTCTGTGCACCTTTCACAATCTCTGAAATCTTCTCAATGATGCCTGGTGATTCCCACCATCATAGATACCAGTGTTCAGACAATTTCATTCACTGCATGTGATCACAAGAAATGGCTGAAAACATCATTGGCCTGGCTGTAGTGCTGGAGACTTGCCATAGCTAGCCGCACCCTTAGTCAAGTTATTCCAGTACAACTTGAACACAGGCATCTATGCAGTAACGTAACTACTCTCACAGGTTCGTCCCATGCATACAAAACCAGGACAAGTCCAACCCAGCCAACTAGTGCCACATTAGACTCTTTTTGAATATCAGCGAAGAACTGGAAGGTAAGCAACAATCACATCACACAAGTGCTACACATGGGTCATGCTCCACACATGAGAGTCTTATCATTTCTCTTTGACATTCAATGGCATTACCATCATTTCACCATTTGCGTCATAGGGATTGCCAATGACTAGAAACCTAACTGGACCAGCCATATTAAAACTGTGGCTTCAAGTGCAGGGAATTATTCTTCAAGTAACTCACCTCCTGATTCCCCAAAGCCTATCTACTATCAAAGAAGCACTTTAGCAGAATGATAGAATATTTCCACGTCTTGGAAAGTTCCAACACCACACAAAAAGCTCAATATCTTCCAAGAGAAAGCAGCCTACTGGACCGGTGCCCATACATCTCTTTTAAACATTCACTCTCTCCACTACTGTCAAATTATGCCAAATTATAGAAAAGATGCAAATGCATTGGAGACAGCGCGTAAATGATTTACAAGAATGGTTGCACGAAGGAGAAACTTCAGTAATAAGGTTAGATTTAAGAAGTTGGGACTGTTTTCCTTGGAGAGAAGAAGGCTGGGAGGAGATTTGTTATCATAATCATAAATGGGCTAGATAGAGTAGATAGGGAAAAGCTGTACTTGTTCATTAAAGGAACAAAAATGAGAGAGCATAGATTTATAGGGATGTTCAAAAGAAGCAAGAATGACATGAGAAAAACTTTTCTCACGCAATGAATAGTTTGGATCTGGAACGTACTGAATCATAGAATCCCTACAGTGCTGAAAAAGACCACTTGGCCCACCGGGTCTGCATCAACCTGCCAAAGAGCAACCCATGCAGACCTAGCCCTTGAGCCTATCCCCACGACCCCACACTTACCATGGCTAATCCACTTAGCCTACATACTACAGGGCAATTTAGCATGGTCAATCTACCCGACCTATGCATCTTTGGACTGGAAATGCCCACAGACATTTCTACAGCGTGGAAATGTGGTGGAGGCAGGTTCAATTGAGGCATTCATGAGGGCATTACATGAGTATGTGGATAGAAATGGTGTGCAAGGATCTGGGGAAAAGGCAGGAGATTGGCATTATTAATGGTGCTTGTTTGAAGAGCTAGTGTATGTGACACCACACTTCATCATTAGCAACCCCACTAGTTACATGCTCAAAAGTTCAAATGAATTAGTCAAACTTGATTTCTCTTTTTAAAACCATGTTGTCTAATAATACTATGGTTTTCTAAGTGTATTATTAAACTTCCTTTTTAATAGATTTCACCACTTTCCCAATGACTACTGCAAAGCTACATGACCTGAGTTCTCTATTGTCTCTCACCCTACTTTCTAATTTCCAACCTGTTGGGATCATTTCAGAATCCAGGGAATTTCAGAAAATCCAAGTTGCTGTATCCAACATCTTAGTAGCTCTCACTTTTAGAACCCTAGAATGTTGGCCATCAGACCCTGAAGTTTTGTTGGATTTTAGTCCCATAATTTATTCCAGATCTTTCACCCTGATATTAATTACCTTAAATTCCTCATTCTTTTTAGTCAGTGTTATTCTTGACTTCTGACAAGTGACTCGTATCTTCACAGGGATTACTGCTGACACCTCAACTATTTACAATTAAAATTAAAGGTATGGATAGAGGTACTAAGTGTATTGTAGTCAAATTTGCTGATATTACAAAGCAG
This sequence comes from Rhincodon typus, assembly GCF_021869965.1. NCBI lineage: Eukaryota > Metazoa > Chordata > Chondrichthyes > Orectolobiformes > Rhincodontidae > Rhincodon > Rhincodon typus. The sequence continues at coordinate 31,260,886 of NC_063357.1, read as the reverse complement.
GAAAGCAAGCCATGACAAGGAGGCAAAAAGTCTGCAGATGTGATATGAACATCCAAATAGGGTACGACTTGGCCCTTTGAACCTGCTCCACTATTCAATAAGACTTAATTTTAATCTCAATTCTACATTCCTCTACATTCCTCACAAACCTCTGTGAGAAAAACAGTTTTCTTCATCTGTCTTAAATGAACAACCTTGAATTTTTAAATTATGACTCCTTGTTCTAGATTTTCCCACAACAGGAAACATCCATTTCACATCCACCTGGTCAAATCCCCTCAAGATCTTATTTATCAGTTAAGTCACATCTGACTCTTCTAAATCACATCAGATGCAGGTCTAGACTCTCTAGCTTTTCCTCATAATGTAACATGCTCATCACAGGTATTAGTTTAGTAAACCTTATCTGAACTGCCTTTAATGCAGAAGGAGTGACCAGTACCATACACAGTATTCCAGATATGGTTTCACCAAAGCCCTGTACTGAAACATGGCCCCCTCCTCTTGCATTCAATTCTCCTTGTAATAAACCTTAATATTTGATTAGATTCCCTGATTACTTGCTGTACCCACATACTAACCTTCTGTGATTCATGCACTAAGACACCCAGATCTCTCTGCATCTCAGAGCACTACAACTTCTATTTAGAAAATAGATTCTATTTTATTCTGTCTGCCAAAATGGACAATTTAACACTTTTCCACATTATACTCCATTTGTCAGATATTTGTTCACTCAATTAACACATCCATATCCCTTTGTAGGCTCCTTCTGTCCTTTTCAGAACTCATTTTCCTTCCTAAACTTGTGTCATCAGCAAATGTACTTCTCAAACATTTCAACAAATCATTTATGTAAATTGTGTAACCTTGACACCCAAGCACAGACCTCTGTTGCACACAACTTGTGACATCCTGCCATGACAGAGGTGGCTGATGGTAACTTGCCTTCCTGAACCACTACATGTCATGTGATGTAGGTACACCTGCAATGCTGGAAAGAAGGGAGTTCCAGAATTTTGGCCCAGCAACAGCGAAAGAATAGTAATCTTATTCCAAGTCAGAATGGTGAGTGTCTTGGAGGGGAATTTGCAGATAGTGTTACTCTGGTGCATTTGCTGCCCTTGTCCTTCTAAATGGCACAGGTTATGGGTTTAAAAGGTGCTGTTGTTAATACTTACCATTCAATATTCTGTATTTTTGACTGTGGGCTAAAATAGAAAAAGGACTGTATTAAAACCGAAGGTGTTGGAAGAATTTGCTATATTTTTAAAAATGTTACTCAAACTCATTGTGTGGTGTTTATATTGCTGCTTTGTTCAAACAGTAGGGGGAGCTGTTTGTAGACAGCAAAGCACTGCTGCTCGATGCTAGCGATAAGTACTGATTGGTTTGTGCAATTGTGACTGGTAATGGATATCAAATGGCATCAGCCTGACAACAACTCTGCATACTTTGAATAAATCATTAACTTTTGCGGTGACCTTGGGAGCAGCAGGGCTTGAGATTCAGTGCAAATTCCCAAGTGGGTCATAACACTGTCTCATTATGCACCTAACACATCACACCCTTAATCCTCAGGCCTTTATTGCCTCAACCAACCCATGCTCTACAATATTCATCAGCTCCGTCTCCTAGAGTGCATCCTCTTGTATTTGAGTAAAGGAGCCTTGGTGAGTTTCTACTGTTCACCTTGGTGATAATACGCACTGCTACCATAGAGTTGATAATGCAGGGATGTAAATCAAATGAGCTGCTTTGCCCTGGATGGTGTTGAATGTCTTGAGTCTTGTTGAAGCATTCATTCAGGCAAGAGGACAGTATTTTCTTACACTCCTGACTTCTGCTTATCAATGGTGGACATGCTCTGAGGAGTCAGGAAGTGAGGTACTTACTGCAGAATTCTCAGACTCTGACCTCATCTTGCAACCACAGAATCTATATGGCTGTCTAGTTCAGTTTCTGGTCAATGGTAGAGTGGGGGATTCAGCAATTATAGGAGATAACTAGATTCTTGATTCTTTCTTGTCAGAGATGGTCATTGACTGGCACAAGTGTTAGTTTTCACCTATCATCCCTAGCCTGGATGTTGTCCAGGTGTCACTGCAGATGGCTTCTTTATCTGAGAAGTTACAAATGCTTCTACCATCAGTGAACATCCCCAATTTTGACCCTATGATTGAAGAAAAAAGAAACCTTAAACAACTTCAATTCAATAAAAATCTGGAATTAAGAGTCTAATAATGACCATGAATCCATTGTTGATTGTCGGAAAAACCCATCTAGTTCACTAATGTCCTTTAGGGAAGGAAACTGCCATTCTTATCTAGTCTGGCCTACATGTCACTCCAGACCCACAGCAATGTGGTTGATTCTTAAGTGCCCTCCAGGTAATTAGGGATGGGCAATAAATGCTGCCTAGCCAGCAAAGCCATCATCCCATGAGTGAATTGAAAAAAAAGTTCTGCACATAGATTTAGACTCATTGTCTACGAAGGAGTTTATTTGGTTGGAGGTAACTCAGAATGCCAACTAGATTGTTTCCTGGGATGAAGGTGTTTTCTTATAAGGAAACATTGAATTGGTTGGGCCTATACTTACTGAATTTTTGAAAAATGAGAGGTGCTCCTATTGAAACTTTGCTGAGTTGCTGTAAGTTTAGAACTAGGGGACACAGATTTAAAATAGATTCTGCCATTTAAGATGGAGATGGTAATTAATTTTTTTTCTCATAGAATTGTTAATGTTTAGAATTCTTTGCCTTATTCAATATTGGAGGTTGGGTCAACAGAAATATTTAATGCTTAATTAGATTTTTGGTTCTAAAAGGTTACGTGCGGAGGGGTTCAAATGAGAAAACGGAGTAGAAACATGATCAGATTATCTATGATCTTACTGATTGGTACAGCAGGCTTGATAGGGCCGAATGACCTACTATTGCTCCTATATCCCATGTTATGATTTTCTTTTGTCCATGTTCAGACCAAAGCTGTAATGAGAGAAACCAGCAGAGCCTGAACGGAGAAATCAGTATGCAGGTTATTGCTCAGCGAGTATCACTTGTCATCAATCATGTTATCATCTTTTGTTATTTTGTTGCTGATTGAAAAAGAAAGTAAGGGTAGTAATTGACTGGACTGTATGTGCCTTACTTTTCGTGGGCAGGATATACCTGGGCAATTGTTAAGCATCTCTGTATTATAACTAACCTACAACAACTTGGCTTGGAGTGCAGTTAGAACTGTCTTCGGCACTACTGCCAGAATGTTGTCATAGCCACATCTTGTGAATTCACCATTTCTTGACATCACATGGAGTGAATCAAAGTGAGTGAAGACTGGAATTTGTCTTGTTTAGGTCCTGTGGAGGAAACTAAGACAGATCATCCATTCTGGCTGAAGATAGTTGTAAATGTTTAAGCCTAGTCTGTTACATTGACATGCTCAGCTCTGCTGTTATCAGGGCCACTCATGTTTTGGGGGCTCCTTCTCCAATTCATTGTTTAGTCGCCTCCACCATTTATGACATGACAGGACTATAGAACTTTGATCTGATCCATTCATTCAGGGATTGCTTCACTTGGTTTATGGTGTATTGTTTCTGCTGTCTAGCCTGCATGCAGTCCTGTGTTGTGGTTTCACCAGACTGTCTTGGTCTTTAAGTATGCCTAGTTCCTGACATATTCCCCAACACTCCTCATTGAACCAGGGCTGATACCTTGGTTTGATGATACTGATGGAGGGAAAACAGTGACACTGCAGTGGTCCGATACAATACAACAGCTAAACATAACCTGCAGCTCCTCGCAGAAGTCAGCATTTGAGCTGCTAGATCTGTTCTGAATCTATCCCATTTAGTACAATGATAATCTGGAGAGTATCCTCAATGTGAAGACTGGGCTTTGTCTTCAGAAGGACTGGGCAGTGGTCACTGCTACCAATGCCATCACAGCCAGATGCACAGCCAGACAGAGTGATAAGGACATGGTCAAGTAGGGTTTTTCCACTTTTTACTTCTCTCATCATCTGCCGCAGGCAGCCTAGCAAAGATATCTTCAGGACCAGCTCAGTCCATGTTGTACTTCTGAGCTATATTTGGCAATGGGTATGGAAGTCTCCCATGCAGCGGACATTCTGTGCCCTTCTCACCTTCAGTATTTCTTCTAAATCAGGTTCAACATGGAGGAGCACTGTTGGGAGCTTAACAGAAGTGCCTATCTTGTCCTTATGATTTTCTGAATGGGCATTAAACTGATGGTTAATAGTGTTAAAAAATCCACTGGCAGGTATTCAATACCTATTCAAGTGTAAAAGATGGACCAGTTCTCTATAAGCCTTGGGCATGTTGGCAAAGGACCCCTACCGTTGACTCACAGTAGTCCCACCATAAGACTGTGGAACATAATATTTAATGTCCTGAGAGTACGAAGCCATCTGTATCATTCTGCAACCATGAGCTCATACGGGAGTTCCTTGTACTAAATGAAAAGAAAAATTAACAATTTCAGCCAGTTTTATTTGCCAAGAGTTTGTTGGCATATTTCTGAATCTATTCAACACTCAAACAACTAAAATAAACTACACCATGACAAACGAAACTGCAACAGTTATCTTTATTAAAAAGCGTAAGTATCATTTTAAAAACTCAGTAGCAATACTAGCAAATGAATTAACCTAACAACAAGCTTTATCAACACTCAGATGAACCAGCGAAAGCAAAAAAATACCTTGCTGTTAGATTCAACAATTCAATCATTTCCAACCACTGCAAGATTTTCACTGAGAATAAAATGGATTGGAATCTTCAGTATAGAGTAACAATGTAAACACAGACTCACCTCATCAAACAGACAAAGTTACTACATGAGTGACTGCACACAAACAGGCAAAGTCTGGTAGTGACTGCCCTCTGCTGCCCAAAATTTTTGATTCCAATCCCTATTTGTTCAGTTGAAGAATTGCATAATTTGAGTTTCTGCTGTGTCCTCAGTTAAGTGTTAGTTATGCACTTGCATTTACATGTTGTACAAAGCCTTGGATCTGACCTTACCCAAATTACTGCGTTCAATTTTGCACACTGCAATTTACTGGTCGTAGAGATAGTCACCAGAATGGCCTACAGTGTTAAACAGCTGAACAGGTTCAATAAATCGGCTTGTACTCCCTTGAGTACAGGAGTTTGATGGACGATGTGATCAGGATGTTTAAAATGTTAACATAATACAAAAGGGTAGATGTAGACAAAATATTTGCTATGGTAGGTCAAATACGAATGAAGACGGATAATTTCAAAATGAGAGATAAGCCACTTTTCCACACAAAAGGGTTGGAGAAATCTGGAATTCTCACTTCAGAAAGACTATGGCTGCTGGGTAAATTGGAGCTTCTAAGACTGAGATCAATAGAGTTGTGTGCAATAAAGATATCACCAGATATGGAACTGAGGTGAGTAAATGGAATCCAAGTGCAGACTTGGTTTAACTGATCATAAGAAATAGAAGCTGCAGTGGAACATTTGGCTCCTCAGTTCTGCTCAGCCATTTGGGTATGATAACAGATTGACTTCTACACCAACTCCATTTTCCAACATGCCTCTATATTCACTCATTCTCCAAAATCCAACAATTTCAGTCTTGAACATACATTTTAGTGAAGCATTCTCAGTCATTTGGGATACAGAAATCCAAAGATTCAGAAATTTGAGTGAAGAAATTTTTCCTCATCTTAGTTGAAACCTTTCAATCAATGCCCCCTAGTTCTAACCTCTGCAGCCAAGGGAAACATCCTTCAACATCTACTCAGTAAACCTTCTAAGAATTTTAACATTTCAATGTGGCGATCTAAATGCCAGAGGATACAGTTCCATACTACGTCTCCTCTGAAGACATCTTTCTCATCCCAGGAGTCAAACTAGTGAAATTTTTTTGCACCTACTCTAAGACAAGTATATCCGTCTTTAGCTAATTGAACATTATAGCAAACTCAATGTGTTGAATGGCCTACACCTTTTCCAATGATGCACTGGGGTTTGGAGCTTGGAATTTCCTGGGAAGAAGCAAAATACATGTGCTCATGTTGATTCTTAAAGCAGCACTTGCACTTCCTGTCGGTATCAGAGTCTGAAACTGGGCACTTTCTGTTGCATTTTGTGCTGAAAGGCGGAAGGATGATTACTGACTGACTGGCATCTACAGCACCGTGTGCAAGGTGTGATCAATGGCAGCAAGAAAAATGAAAACCTAATGATAGAAACCCAATGGACATCCAGTTCTAGAAAAAATACGGTCATGTGTGGAATGAGCTGCCAAAGGAAGTGGTAGAAGCAGGTACAATTTCGACATTTGGACAGCTACATTTTCAGGCAAGGTTTAGCGGGAAATGGGCTAAATCCAGCCTAATGGGACTAGATCAGTTTAGGAAACCTGGATAAGTTAGACCTAAGGGTCTGTTTCCATGCTGTATGACTCTATGTTACCAATCCATAGAATCTCCACAGTGTAGAAACAGGCTAATTGGCCCAACAAGTCTACACTGACTCTCCAAAGAGCATCCCACCCAGACTCACGCCCCTGTCCTACAACTCTGCATTTCCCATGGTTAATCCACCTACCCTACACATCCCTGAACACTGTGGGCAATTCAGCTTACCAATCCACCTAACCACCCTGGACTGTGGGAGGAAACCAGAGCACCCGGAGGAAACCCACGCAGACATGGGGAGAATGTGCAAACCCCACACAGACAGTCGCCCGAAGCTGGAATTGAACCCTGGTCCCTAGTGCTGTGAGGCAACAGTGCTGACGACTAAGCCACACCTGCTGCCCCTGCCAAGAAAGAACAAATCCTGTCAAAAAGGTCTGTCTTGATAGCTTTTAAGATATTACTTCTAGTATGGAGATACATCATACCAGGGAAATCAGGTTGAAAGCAGGGGCTATATGGATAAACTTTTCCCACAGGTTTGTTGGAAAGTTCCCAGAAAGTAGGGTCTCTCAGTTGGCTGAGCAGGTCAACAGGTTTGATAGTCTGGCAGTGATATACATTACTGTAAATTGCTCAGACTAGCAATGCACTGATCTATTCGAGTCTTGGTAAAGGAATTTACTAATGCTTCAGAAAAGCAAATAAAAGCACTAATCATTTTAGCATGATTATAATTAGGATCCAAAGAAACCTTTAACCTATGAACCATTTATCATTTTCAGCATATTAATTAAAATGTAACCTCCCGCTTTCATCACAATCTAACCTCTCCACCCGAAAGTTTTAAAGAATAATTCTCCAAACAAACTTGGATGTTTTGCCATGCCAGTAGCAGATCAGAAAGGAATTTTGATCTGTGAGCACTCTCTGTTATTCTGCTGCAGGATATGGGGTCAGTCTTTGAGGTTCACTTCTGGAAATTGATGTGTTAAATGCCAGGAAACAGATAAAACTTCTTCATCAGTGTGCCTCTCTCCTTCACAGGCAGCTGTCTGGCAAAGTTGTGAAATGACTGTTGGACCTGAAATGGGAGATGCCACAGAAATCCAGTTACTAACTAAGATTACAAATACAATGCCTAACAGAGCCAACCAACCTGTAGATGTGCTTTCCTACAGTTTACAATGACACCTCTACACACGGGCGCTATTTCAAACACTTCCCTAATCCTTACATAACCCTGCTCCACATTTTCAGTATTTCACCATCTTTTATTATCTTATTGCTGATTATTCACACTTATCTAGTCTTACATTAACATCCTCATGTTTTCCCTGCTTCATGTACTTCTACTGTTTGCTGTCACTGTACAGTAATGTTGCTATTTAAACGTTAGTTTAAAACTAAAAGGCGGACATAAAATAGAACTGAAACTACATTTTTCAGTCACTGAGAGGAAGTTCAGATAAGTGAGAGATTACACAGCCTTCTCTATCTGGGTATTCCACTTACGACACATGAGGAAATTGTAATTTTTAAAATTATTTTGAGTACGTGCGGTAGTTAGCCATTTTTATAACATTGCATGGCCATGGGCAATCTTGGACAGGTTGTGTGCATCACAGCAACACTTTTACAATGATTCCAAAACTGTCTTTAAATATGAATATACAATAAACACTGACAATACAAGAAAGGATTGCAATTGGGGCTCTGATAAAAGGGTGTGGGATTCTTGAGAAATCCTGCAGTAAAAAGGGGGAAGTTGTGTGTCACTAATGCAGCCCTATGGGGCCACTACTGCAGCAGTCAGGAAATCTCATGATTTCCTACATTGATGCTGTACCCAGAATTGCAGTTATGTACCTGTGAGGCAAAATATAAGCCAAACGGTTAAAGAGTAACTTTTATTGCCTTCTAAAGTCATGTGAAACCCAATGGGAAGCTGGACTATTTAATCAATAATTAACTAATTCCAGCATTAAGATTCCAATGTTGGATTCTGCAGGGATCAGATATGGATATTGGTCTAGCATATAATGTGGTTCAAAACTACTTACTTCAACAGCATCTTTGGCTGATATTCATTGCAGGTTTGGTAGGGAGTAGTGGTGAAGTTCACATATTTTCCTCCACAAGTAATCTCTCTGTCTCACCAGTCATGCTGATGGTGGATGCTGTGACTGGGAAACTTGAGGCATATAACACAGGTGAGGGGAAACTCTCCTCTGGCAAGTGATTAGACACCAGCGTTGGCAGAGCATGAAGCAGATTCCTATGTTCTAGAGCAGGGAATGCTCCATGACATACAGGAGCGCTTCCTGCCTCCCAATAATCCCTTCAGCCCTTGCAATAGCTACTTTCACTTTCTTACCTGGAAAAAAATCTCCTCGACATCATACTTTGATGCATTTCGCCTCATTAAATCGACTAATGATTGGATGAATATGCTGCCATTTTGTACATGCCTAAGGGATACATTGTCTGCAAAGCAAAAAAGACAACAGCTAATTGATAACAAAAGCAGGATTCCTGTCACCCATACAAAGAGAAAGCAATCATAATATTCAATTGACTTCTAAATTTGACACTTTCGACCTAGTATTCAAATTATTGGTGAGCCCTTCAATCCTGTAGACTTAGAATCATTCCATTTGTTGCCGGTACATTCATAACATCTGATACAAGAACATGCACTAATACTAAACACAACTAGGCCATGCAGCCTGCACTGCCTAATAGAGCCATTTTACAGCCATTCCAATTTACCGCATCATGCACTTTCCCAATTTATTCTGTCCTCTAAGGAAAATAAAGGTGTAAACAGAAGCAAATATGTTTGAAAAGTCTTTCTCATCTTTTCTTACTTATTCATTCATTCACAGGATGAGGGCATTGCTGGCTAGGCAGCATTTATTGCCCATCCCTAATTGGCCAGAGGGCAGTTAAGAGTCAACCACATTGCTGTGGGTCTGGAGTCACATGTAGGCCAGACCAGGTAAGGATGGCAGTTTCCTTTCCTAAAGGCCATTAGTGAACCAGATGGGTTTTTCTGACAATTGGCAATGGATTCATGGTCATCATTAGACTGTTAATTCCAGATATTTACTGAATTCAAATTCCACCATCTGCCATGGCGGGCTTCGAACCTGGATCCCCTAAACAATATCTGGGTCTCTGGATTAACAGTCCAGCGATAATACCACTAGGCCATTGGCTCTCCTTAAACAGCTAAATCTCTAAACACAAACATTATTACAATTAATAGTAAACTGTTCCACCTAATGAAAAGAATATAACTTGTAGTTTCACAACCCTTCAAAGCTTATCAAAGCCTTTTACAGCTAATTAAGTACTTTTAAAGTGTAAATCACAATTATAATGTAGGAAGCACAGCAGCTAATTTACATACAGCTAATTTTTCAATGGCTGTAGTGATTTTCAAATAGTGCCATGAGGGGTAGGCACATTTTTGCTTCAATGTAGCTTCTGAAAGGTAGCTCCCTGCAGTACTAGAGGAGCTTACATCTGGTGCTCTAGTCCAAATAATCTGTCAGTGATGCTAGTTGAGAAATAAATACTGGTTAGAACATGGAGGAGAATCTGCCATTCTTCTTCAAAAGAATGCTCGGAGAAATTTTCAATTGGTTTAAGAGGGGAAGCTGACGCCTCAACATCATGTTTTTGCCATGGCTTGAGCACAATCTCCCTTCCCTTGCTCTCTAAGTAACAGACCCATTTCAATCTTGAAAACTGTTGTTGTAATGGAGGCTGATCATGAGTGGGCATGAACAAATCTCAGACCTTATGTACAATCAGTCTCTCGGATCCCTAACGCTTCTCTTGAACCCATGCCATCACTGTCTCATCTCTACATTTCTCTCAGATTGTTGGTGTCTCACAACAACAGCAATTTTATAGCACCTTTATCACAGTAAAATATCCAAAGGCACTTAACAGAAGGAAATTACAAAGAAAGGGAGATTTAAGGCCATGAAGGGATTTGTAAGAAAGGCTGAGAATTTAAAAATTAAGTCAATGCTTAACTGGGAGGTAATGTAGGTCAGCAAGCACAGAGGCAATAGATGAATGGGACATGGTTCAAGTTAAGATACAGGCAGCTGAGGTTTGGATGATGACATTTACTGGGGAGGGGTAGCGAATTGGAAGTTGGCCAGCAATGTGTTAGATTAATCAAGCCTAAACAAAGGTGTGGGTGAGTGTTTCAGCAGCAGGTAAGCTGAGACAGGAACAGAGTCAGGTGTTAGGGGTGGCAGGGTGGCTCGGTGTTCAGCATTGCTGCCTCACAGCCCCAGGGTCCCAGGTTTGATTCCAGCCTTGGGTGACTCTCTGTGTGGAGTTTGCGCATTTGCCCCGTGCCTGTCTGGGTTTTTGCCAGGTGCTTCAGGATCCTCCCATCATCCAAAGATGTCCAGTTTAGGTGGATTGGCCATACTAAATTGCCCTGTAGTGTCCAGGAAGGTGCAGGCTAAGTGGATTAGCAATGGTAAATATAGGGTTATGTGAATTGGGTGGAGGGCTGGGTCTAGGTGGGATGCTCTTTGGACAGTTGGAGGAGACTCAATGGGCTGAATAGCCTCTTTCCACACTGTAGGGATTCTAAGAGATGTTATAGTGGTGGAAATGGGAGGACTTAGCGATGGTATGGATACATGGTCAGAAATTCACATTGGATTGAATATGACACCAAAATTATGAAGAATCTGTTTCAACTTCAGGCAAGGAGATGTTGATGGCTATGGAGAAAAGTTTTTGGCGGGGTTGAAGATAATGACATCAGTCTTTCTATTTCTGGAAATGGAAAAGCAGACATTTTTGCTAATCCAGTGCAGGCTGTTAGATGAACATTCTGATAATTTAGAGTTAGAGGAAGGGTCGAGAGAAGTAATGGTTGGGTAGGTCTGTGTGTTGTCAACATACAACTGGCAAATGACACTGCCTTTTCTTAACAACCGCACCACATCGTCTGATATGAACTGTTGGCCATGACATTGAGAAGCAGAGCTTGTTTGCACATTGAGCATAATTACCTGGGGTGGTGGAGCAGAAACAGATGAAATCACTTTCTTTGTGTATTTTGTAAAAGGGACCCTCTTCTTCATAATCAGCGACAGGCTCATCATTAGCAGAATCACTAACATAGGCGTAGCCAAGGTTTGCTGCAAAGAAACAGCACCGATTACTCAAAGAAGCCAACTCACTTCAATTGCACACCACCCAATTCATGGCTGATAAGCTTTATTACTTGTCCTCTCTGTTATGGTGTCTAGATCTTTGCTAATCAACCTATTGAAGATGGCAGTACACACTTCTGGAGCAGGTCGGACTTGAACCTCAGTACAAAATGCCAACAAATCAGCTGTAGCTATCATGTGATAATGTTATTGATGACCCCCTTTCCTGGTCACTGTATACTTGGTGTAATATTGAATATGAATGTGGAATTGAGTATTTACAAAGGCAGTAATAATTTTGAATTTATTTACCAACCTTTTGAGGACCAAGACACACTTCAATGAGACAAACAATTCCATGGCGCACCCACTATTTCATACTGTAGGCGCGGTATCAGAAGTCTACACGTGCACGGCCTTGGAAAATAGAACACGAGCCTCTGGAGGAGATTAGAAGCATGGATGCAGTCTCATCACTCAGGGAAAGTGACATTGCTTCCCTAAAAAACACTTCGCATCTTGTCATGGCACACAGGTTGAAAAGCCCTGGTCTATGTTATACCCTGAACTTATTTCTGCAGAATCTACAATATAGGAAGGAAGGAAGAGATGGATAGGGTGAGTGATGGCAATGCATTCAGGTAGTAAAGACTTCCAGGGTGGTCAGGATGGAGTGTTCCGCTAACAGAGCAGGTGGGCTCACATTGCCCAATATGCCATCTTTGTAAAAAGCTTGAAGCATGCACTAGGATTGTCTGTTTGGAGGCTCATCCAAAGACTGTTTTCCATTTAAAATGTTTGCTACTGACCATTAAGGAGGTGCCACTAGTTATCTAGGAGTAAACAAGGTACTGATGTGGCCTTTGAACACTACTTAACAGGATATTTACCAACACACGTTCACTTGCTGCCATTGGTCTGAAATGAAACTCTGAAACAGAATGGGAGGCTCTTGGGCATTTTGCTAAGGCTTCATGATCACTCTAGCAATATTTTAAGCCAGAAATTATTTGAGGGTTTCACATAAAAAGAGGAAGTGTGGTGCTACTCCATCTTTTAGGGGTCACCAGGAGAAAGGAAGTGCTTCCTCATGGACATCTAGCTAAGGGATCCTTAGTCTGGATGCCGAATAGGAAGGAGGGTGTGAGGCGAGGAAGAGGAGCACTAACTGCTATAGGAATGGGACAGGAGTTTGTGGAGCATGAGGAGGTATTAATTCCGATGTGGAGACAAGACATGCTTCCTTCTCGGAACCTCTTCCAGCAGGACATCCAGTACTACTCACCAAGAACATGTCTATGTAGTTTAAAAAAAATGTTGTGTAAACTATAGGGAATAGGTGTTCTATTTATTACAGAGAGAAGCCAGCTCTGGTCAATTAGACAGTAATTTTGCTACATCACCTAAGATTCCACACCTTCAGTGGAAGCAAGTGTAAGGAGCAACATATATGGCTCCTACTACAGTAAGGGTGTCTATATCAACACTTGAGTGCTGAGCCTGGTTTTGCAAGCAGCGGCAAGTTCAAATTATCTGCAGTTAAGATCAACATGGTGTGCTACATCCAGACTTTCACACAGGCGCATCTTATTTGTGCCACACCCACTTAAGTATCTGTTCAACATTTGGCCAAAATACTTGCCCTGATTTTATAATGCTACATTCTGTTACACAATACTGCTACTCTCTGTATTAATACAGAGCTGTTATTCTTCGGATCACACATATGATCTGCTTTGCCCTATATGTACTCTCTAACATACACAAGAACTGCTGCTCTTATATACACATCAGTTTTCATAATGTAGGAGTGGTGTATTGATGTGTAATTTTAATACATTTTTAATTCAATATTACCCATTTTTTAATATCCTGTTCAGCATTTCCCTGCTATCTGCTGATTTGTCTAGTTTTGTCATTGTTTCTTTTCTATATATGAATGTTTAAATGCAAGCTACACTGCAATTTAGCTTTCCTGAATAAATAAAATTACATGAAAATAACAAAATTACTCTCTAATAAACCTAGAACTGGCATCGCTCTTTAATATATAGGACTTCTATTCCCTATACTATAGATAACATTTTTTAAACAAAAGAGAAGGGCTTCTGTTCTCAAATGTATACTTAGGAGTTGCAATTCTCTAACAGATATACAATTTCTGCTACTATCTAATGACCAAACCTGTTACTTCCTTTTATTCACACATTGTACAAGCAGATTGCATAATGGTTTAGAAGGATGCTCACATCCTCGACAGGCCTGCACGATGATAATTTTGGGTTTTCCTCTCAATCCTTTGCAGCTCTTGTTGTCTAAAATATTAAAGACATTGTCAATGTGAAGAGTATCTTCCTTGGCTTCGTTGTGAAATCTGCCACAGATTTTATCTCGGAGCCCATGGGACATGAGCACAACAAAGGTGCTATCGCTCTGTGAGTGTTCCTCACGATTTGAAAATGCAGCCAGTGCTTGTTTCATTTCCTGAAACAGATTTTATGATACATTAATTTTTTTTCAGCAGCAATGATACAGTCTGAATTCCACTGAATCCCATTTATAGTAAAAAGAATTTGTCATTTATAATAAGTGTGATATTAACTAAGAGTTATTGAACTTTTGAGGATCAATTTGATTCATAAGTATGACTACTACAGAATAGTAACCTTGCCATAAACTCCCTGTCTTATCTAGAACTCTCAGAACATTTGGCAGAAGAATTGCAGGGATAACTTTGTTCAATATTGAATGTCAAAAGTAAGTCCATTCTGTGTACCATATTGTTCTGTATCTGTGCAACAGGATTCTATGTACTGCAATTTTTTATGACAGGTAGGTAAATGCCTATTACAGTACTGGAAGATAGAGATTTATTCATTAAAAGTTTATGCTGTGTGTATATATGGAGTAATTAGTTACCCAAAGTGTGACAATTACTGGATGTTCCTCAAAGGAGTGCGGCTATATGTGCCACGAGTTAACATAGCGATGGAAGGTCCTTTCATCAGAAGAACAGGATCGCAATTTTGTCATTGTATCTATTCTTCTGCTGGAAACAGGCTGGTTTAGGGGAAATCAGCTAACGAATAACTGTCAGCCAACTGGGGCCAAAGTTTTGTCAGAAGTGTTACGTCTGCTTTTAGAAAAAAGGCTGTAGCCGTTAGTTCCAAGAGTCAGATAAAACTAAACGTTATTTCTCTTTCCAGCTGCAGTATCTATCAATAACATACATTAAAGCAATCAAACACCAGCTCTAAAAAGATTCATATAACCAATGGAAAATATCTAGTCAATGATGCAGAGGTTATGATTACAGATTCTTAAGATATAATTTTCTATAACATCCTATTAACATTCTTGTTGGATCTAAGTTCCAAAAGGATAATATTAAAGATAATACTCCATAACATGACTATTTCTGTCATTGTCAATCTTTGCATCTCTTTGTATTATCACTGCTAAAGGAATGGATTTGAAAGCCTACTATGATAAATATCCAGTATAATATATTTTGTTGTTAGGTGGAAGATTCAGAGTTAATTACACAAATTCCCCATCAATTTTAGTTTGCCTGCTGCTCAAAACTGTACTTTGCAGAATTCACACACTGTACAAAATTCAGTTTTCAGTTCTCTATATTACTCAACAAATTTGCTGCTGGAATGCTATGATGGCCAAGACTGACATCAGCATGCTTGTGGGCTTAGGTTTCTGTCTGTTGGTTTCATGCCTCCACTTAGGACATTCTCAACAGGAGAATCTACTGGTAACACCTGAACTAAACCGTACAATGTCAGAAATATCTCAGAAATAGCTACAATTCAGGAAACTGAAGGGAGGGAGGATCCAAAAAAACATTATCACCAGGGAAGTGATACTGAGCAAATTGCTAGAGCTGAGGCCTGACAAGTCTCTGGGTCCTGAAGGACTTCATTCTAGGGTCTTAAAATAAGTGACTAATGAGATAGTTGATGCATTGTTTCTGATTTCCCAAAATTTCTTTAATTCAGGGAATTAAAGAACTCCTTTAATCAAAAAGTGAGGGAGCTCTTTGAGGAAGTAAAATATGTTATGATTAAGAGGAAGGGGGTGGATATACAGTACTTAGATTTTCAGAAGGCATTTCATAAGTTGCAAAACAAAAGTTATTGCAGAAAATAAAGGCTTGTGGTGTAGGGGATAACATATTGGCATGGTTAGAAGAATGGTTAGCTAACAGGAACTGAGAGAAATCATTATGGGACTTCATCGGTTTGGCAAAATGTAATGAGTTGTGTGCCATAGCAATCAGTGCAGGCTCTCAACCTTTTACAATTGACGTAAATAACTTGAATAAAGGGAAAGAAAGTTGGTTACTAAGTTTGCTGTTGACACAAAGACAGGTCAGAATAAGATGCAAAGAGAACATAAGGAGGGTAAAAAGAGGTATAGTTATATTAAGTGAGTGAGCAAATATCTAGAAAATGGAGTATAATATGGGAAAATGTGAAATTGTCCATTCTGACAGGAAGAATAAAAAAGAAACCTGTTATCTAAATGATGAGAGATTGCAGGGCTCTATGCCACGGAGTGATGTGGTGGCCCTTGTACATTAATTACAAAAAATTAATATGCAAGTAGAGCAAGTAATTAAGGTAGTTGTATTTTGGTAGTGTCACTGGACTGGTAATCCAGAACCCCATGTTAATTATTTTGGGTCTTGGGTTCAAATTCCAATTTGGCAATGTAGAATTTATTGAATTCAATAAAACAAAAATCTAGAGTTAAAAACTAACTAGCCTAATCGCAGCCAAATAATCTTGGTTAAATGTTGGAAAATCCCATCTGATTAACTAAAGTCTTTTAGGGAAGGAAATTCGCTATCCTTAACTGATCTGGTCTGCATGTGACTTCAGACACACAACTATGTGGCTGACTCATAGCTCCCTCTGAAGTGACGTAAAAAGGCAATTAGGAATGGGCAACAAATGCTGGCCATTTTCTATACAAGAAAAAAAAGAATGTTATAATTTATTCTGAGGCAAATTGAATAAGAAAGTAGTGAGGTTATCCTCTAGTCATACTGTGCACTGGTGAGACCAGATCTGGAATACACTGTACAATACTGGAGACCCCATTTAAGGAATTATGTAAATGTGTTGGAAGCAGTTCATTTCAGCACATGAATTAGGAACACAAGTAGACCATTCAGTCTCTCGGTGCTGTTTTGCCATTCAATAAGATCATGGCCAATCTGTTTGTGTTTCAAATCCGGTATTCCCACCTACTCCTCATAATCTTTGATTTGCCTGCTTATCAAAAATCTATCTGCTTTTGCCTAAAAATATTCAATGATCCTGTCCCCACCACATTTTGAGGCAGATTTTCCAAAGTTGCACAACCCTCAGAGAAAAAAAAATTCAACTTATTCTGTGAGGTGAGCCCTAATTTAAAGCAGCATGCCACCCTAGTTCTAGACTGATGCACAAGACGAATCATCTTTTCCACATTTACTTTGTCAAGACCATTCAGGATCTTACATACTTCAATAAAATTACCCTTCACACTTTAAAACTACAGTGGAAACAACCCAGCCTGTCCAACCTATCCTGTGTCAATGTAATAAACCCCTGTGAATCAACTCTAATGCATTTACATCCCTCTTTAAATGTGGACCCCAGAACTATACACAGTTTTCAACATGTTTTCTCCATATAACTGAAGCATAACATCTTTATTTTAATGTTCAATACCTCTCATAATAAAGAGGAGCACCCCATTAGCCTTCTTGTTATGTGTTCTGCTTGCATTCTAACTTTTTTGTGATTCATGCACTAAATCCATCTGCAGCTTGGAATTTCACAGTCATCCTCCAAATAAGTGATACTCTGCTTTTTCTTTCTTTCTACCAAAGTCAACAACTTCATGTTTTCCCCATTATACACCATTTATCAGATTTCTGCCCACTCATTCAACTTATCTATATCTGTTTGAAACCCTCTTGTGTCTTCTTCATAGCATACTTTCCTACTTATCATGGTGCCATCTGTGAACTTAGCTAGCATGCCTTCTTTCTTCTCATCTAAGTCATCGATGTAACTCATAAGAAGGTAATGGCTCATCACAGACTCCTGTGGGACTCCACGCCTGTTACACAAAGAGCCACTTAATTCAGAGGTTTGCTAGACTAATACCAGGAACAGGTGAAATGCCTTATAAGGAGAGGTTGGACAGGTGGGCTTATCTACCCAGTGGAGTTTTGCAGAGTAAGAGCCAATTTGATTGAAACATACAAGATCCTGAAGGAGCTTGACAGGTTGAAGCATATGTTTCCTCATATGGGAGAAACTAGAACTAGACATCACAGGTTAACAGCAGAGGGTCACTTATTTAAATAAGAGATGAGGAGAAATGTTTTCTCTCAAAGGGTTGAGACTCTTTGGAACTCTCTTCTCGAAAGGCTGTGGAAACAGACTATTTGAATATTTTTGAACCGGAGGTGGCTAGACTCTTGGTAAGCATGGAAGAGAAATGATACCAGAGTAGATAGAAATGTGGAGTTGAGGTCACTCCCAGATCAGCCACGATCTTATTAAATGGCCAAGCAGGCTCGAGGTCCAA
This sequence comes from Rhincodon typus, assembly GCF_021869965.1. Classification (NCBI taxonomy): domain Eukaryota; kingdom Metazoa; phylum Chordata; class Chondrichthyes; order Orectolobiformes; family Rhincodontidae; genus Rhincodon; species Rhincodon typus. The sequence goes on along the minus strand of NC_063357.1, from coordinate 31,242,669 downwards.
ATGATTTATCCCTTTCCCTAATTCATACATTCATATGTTAATGTCATTTTGTTCACGTATAAAATTTGACAATTACATTTGGTTTGTGTGATGAAGTGCTGTGTCACTGATTGAAGGCATAAATCTGTCGCATGGTAAGAGTATTTTTGCTCCACAGTGCAGGTTTGCAGAGGTGCCACTGTCTACAATTGAAGGAGTATGACAATGTGGAGCACATCATACCTTTAAAACATTGTTATCTATTCTATGGAGCACAGAGGTTCTATCGATAGTCCCTCATTGGTTCTCCTTCTAAACCATAAAGGTAACTCAACACAGCACAAGGGCAAAATGAAATAATCCCAAATTAGTATAGCCATCAAATCAATCTTAACGGGCAATATAAAATGTAGTCATCCAACAGCACCTTACTGAAATAATCTCTTTTTGTTTACAGTAGAGACTCTAAGGGAGGGAAAGAAAGGATACTGTTGAATGCAGTCAAGTCAAATTCAGAAGGAGATTTACTGCGAACAGAGAGTTGAATAGAATGTTCCAAACATTAACATTTACCTCGCCTGTTAAATTATTGTGCTTTTCCACTTGGTAGCCAAAGCCATTTAGCAGTTTCTGCATTTGTTCTTCATCCACCTCTGCACCCTTCCTCTTCATTTCAGGTTTCTCAAAATCAATGTTATTAATCAGTATAGCCAAACGTTTCCTTCCCTGTTTTGGCAATATCTGGTATACCTGGAAAAGAAATTACAGTTGTATTTTGGCTTTAAACAGTACGGAACTATTCACTGAGGTGAGAATGACTGCTACATCAAAATCTAATAACAATCTAATCAAGTAACCCAATCCAAAACTAAACCAATTCAATCACAAATTTCAAAGATCGGATAAATTTAGACCCCATCCAAGCATCTATTACATCATCCAGTTACATGTGCCAAGTATCTGAATAATCCAATCCCAGATCCCAGATATTGAACCAACCAATTTCATAAACAAACTCTAATCAATCTAGCCATACATCCCAAAGATCAACCCGACTACATCATGCGTCTCAAACCCTAAACCAACTAGTCACCCATCTCAAGCATGGAATCAATTCAGTCACATTACCTAAGTATGCAGTAAGAGGATTTCCTCTTGGAAATAGATTGGCAAAAATCTCAACAATCAGAAAATGCACTATATAAAATAATTCTGAATGAAGCAAATTCATATTTTAATGTCTCATTGTTAAAGCTCGGATATTATAACACAACACTTGCACTGGTGCTCAATCTTCAACAATATGGTAGCTCAGGATATCAGTATAGTACCTCGTTTGTCTTCTGAGAAATCTCCTCATAGTGCTGTTGTGTACACGGAGTTATCCACTCATCAGATGTGGGTAACTCTGCTGTTGCTAAAGTGGAAGTGGTTGGGACAACAGATCCAATGCCTGTAGAGCACAGAAATGGAGTAAGAGATTCTATGTTACTTACAAAAAGTGAGTACACATATATTCAGACTTATCCAAAGATTTATTTCAAACGAAATACATGAACGTCAGTACTGTGTATGCAACACTAACAGATGTGGAATAAGAAGTCCACAGATGGCAGTTGTGTAATTTACACTTCAGTCCATAAAGTACAGAGGTCTTGGGACTTTGTAGATAACGCACTTGCTTCTTAGCCAGAAGCTCCAGATTCAAGTTCTACTCTGTGGCTTATTGGCCACAGAAAAAGTGTTCATCACAGGCTAAACAGGTTAATAATCAACCTGCTAGTCCTTCCAACACATCCCTGGCAAACAGACGGAGTAGGAGAGATTCCAGGTCAGTCATGCTTGATCCAGACTGGTGCCCCTCAGGCTTAGAACTACTTGTAGCTCTCTAAAGTAAGACAGATGCTGTTCGTCGCTTGTGGACTATGGTTTATGATTTTAAAAATGTGCTGCATCTCATTCATAGTTTAACTTGTTAATTTGTACGTAAAAGATGTTTTCTCATTCATGGCCATAAATCAATGCAAAGAGACAAGATATAGGAAGAAATTCCACCTCTTATAAACAATTAGGTACAGCACAGGCAGCAGCACTTTGGTTAGAACTTGTCATTCAGGGTGAAACCTGCCCGGAAGAGATAGGCAGCTGTACTGGGCAAGCACCAGGAGCAATCAATGGCCGAAATGACCAGGAGAGACTGGTTGTGTTTTTGTGACAATCACTACTGATAACTAACTTGCAATTGCAGATTCTTTAATTAATTGGATTTGAATCCCACCAACTGCTGTGGTGGGATTTGAACTCATACCATGGAGTGTTAGGCTTTGGATTACTCTCCAGTGAAACTAACATTACTCTACCATCTTCACAAACAAGTAGTGTTTCATTAAAGAAAGACACAGGAAAAATATAAGATACAGCACCTGCTGAAGTCTCGGAGGTTTGCTTTGGATCAGAACTCGATGCATCTGCTGAAAGAACAGAAATACTACCAATACATAATTCACTAGATGCCTGCAACACAACAAATCTCCAATTTCTTTTGCATCCACCATTACCACTAACTGCGTTAAAAATTCTTCCTCACAAACCCACAGCATCTCTTGCCTAAAATCCTAACTTTGTCATCTAGTCCTTGTACGTAGAGCTAATGGGAACAGTATCCCCTTGTCTAAGCTTGTAATAATCTTGTACACCTCTATCAAATCTCCCCTCAATCTCCTTTGTGTCAGGAAGAACAATACTAGTCTTTCCACTGAGCATTGTAACTAAATCCTCTGATGACTAGAATTCCTCTGGTAAATCTCCACAGTGCTATCATGAGGACTGATATATCATTCCTAAAGTGTGGTGACTAGAGCCAGATGAAACCAGAACCTTATAAAGGTTCAGTGTAACTCTCCTACTTTGATACTGAATGGATCTACTATATTAAGCCCAAGATCTCTCACTACATCTTGCTACCTTTAAAAATCAATGTACATACAACTCTGGCCCCTCTGATCCTTCATCCTTCTTTGGAATTGTACCATTAAGTTTCTATTACCTAGATCATAGATCATTGAATCCCTACATTGTGAAAAAGGTCCTTCCACCCAACAAGTCCACACCAATCCTCGGGGCATCCCGCCCAGACCCATCCCCCTATAACCCACCTAATCTACACATCCCTGAACACTATGGGCAATTTAGCATGGCCAATCCACCTAGCCTGCACATCTTTAGACTGAGGGAGGAAACCCACGCAGACACAGGGAGAAAATTCAAACTCCACACAAACAGTCGCCCAAGGATGGAATCGAACCCAGGTTCCTGGCGCTGTGAGGCAGCAGTGCTAACCATTGTGCCACCGTGCTGCCCCTCTTGTCCTGTCTTGGCTCCCAATTCAGCAGGTAGTACCCCACCTCTCTTCATCCAGCATAAATTTAGTCTATATTTCATGTCAGCGAAGGATCACTGACATTAAATGTTAACTCAATTTCTGGCTTTGCAGGTACTGACAGACCTGCCGGGTATTACCTGTATTTTGTGTTTCAATTTCTGTTCTGTTTGATCTGGTCTTGCTATTGGGTATAATTATCAAAATTTTGTACAATTCCCAATTGTCAGTGTTAGTGTCCCTTGTTTGGGGATTGTTAGTATATGAATATACAACAGTCTGTTTGGAGATTGTTAGTTTCCGAGCACATAGCCCCGTGGTTTGGTGATGGTTAGTATACGAGCACAGTTTCTCTCGTTTACTGGCTGCTGGTTGAATATACCCTCCCATCTTACAATGTAATTCTAAGTTCTATTCCTACCTTGAACGTGTTAGTCATACTTATTCACCACTCCCATATTCTGTCACTTACTTTTTACCAGACAAAGGCTCAGTTTCACACATAGCTCTTTGTCTGCTTTGTTCAGACTGTCAATAAATTTTTCACTGGCTCGGGGTCCCTTTTTTGAAACGGTGTCTATGAGACATCGAGCCTTGTTTTTCGTTGTTGCTTGTGCTTGGAGAATTTCTTCTGATTCTGACGTGTTGATCACTCTCGCCTCTTGCATTTCATCCACGAGATCATCAATGACTCCCTTGGTGAGTCCATTCACTAAATCTGTTCTCAGGTGCTTCAGTCTTTGGTCTGAAATAAAGTCAATGAACTTTGATGGTTTTTGTTTTTCTACGTATAGGTGACTTCAATCCAGGTGAGTTAGATATAAGTGTGCAGGTCAATGTATAGAATATTACTAAAGTGTTGCTTACTATATAGGAAGAGATGAAAGTGATTGTGATACCGTACTGGATCAGTGAGTGGAGGACTTGTACAGTGCTGTGATATAGAGTCAGTGAACCCAGGATTTGTAAAGTGGTATTGTATGCTCTCATACAGGTCAAGCGTACAGATAATGCAATATCATCAAAAGTTTATATACAATGCTAATTAGACAGATGTATGTTGTAGAGGAGAACAGCATCATTCATCTTACACTCACTGCTCGTCTCCTTATTGGTCCCTTTTTTTGGCACTACCTTTGATCCTGCTTGGGCAACGAAGCTGAGCCCCATTCACATATCACTTGTTTTGATCATGCTCCTTCATTTAGGACTGGTTTAGCTCCACATATACTCTGTCTTTCTGTATTTATAAATAAGTACACTAGACAAGCCAGTCTAAGCCTGTCCTCCGTGTGCACGTGCACACATATTTCACAACCGGAACGATAGCAAAACAGTCAGCATTTAGTGTGAAATTGTACCCTGTGAAATTGACAGCAATTTCTAACAAATACACAGTTAGATACAGAAATTCAGGTGCTGCTGTCAGTACTTCCCTGCTCTCTACAGGATTAGCTGTTAAATTCCCCACAGATTGTGATCTTTTGAAATTACTGAACTGATTAAACTTTCTGCTTTTATATTGTAATACCATTATAAAAATCTTTGGGAAAGTTATGCCTTGCTAATAAGATGTAACTGGGATTTTGATTGCATACTGAGTCAGAACTTCAGCTGAACAACCTTGTCTCAGAAAATTAATTTTATACTTTTGTTCAAGATCAAATTTTTCAACTGATGAAACAAAGGAACACAGGAACAGGAGTTGGCCATACAGCCAGTCAAGCTTGCTTCTCCATTTAATGAGATTGTGGCTGACCATCTGCCTCAATACTACTTTCCCATGCCATTTTCATATCACTTGGTTATCATCGCTCTCCAGAAATTTCTGCTTTGAACATGCTCAACAGTAAAGCTTCCACAGCCATCTGAGGTAGAAATTCCTAAGATTCACTATCTTCCAAGTAAAGAAATTCCTCCTTACCTCAGTCTTAAATGGCCTGCTTTTTAAGTTTTTAATCATTTGTTTATAATATCTCAGCTTCTAATGTGCATGTCCTAAACTTTATTTTGCTCTACATAGAATTTCTCCAAGTGAAGGATAACCAGCACATTTTATTTCCTGGTTTGTTGTCTGTGGGAATGCTGCAATTAGATTGGCAGCTTACACTGATAATATGATTGTTACTGGATACCTGGAGATTCCCTTGACCCGACTCCAGATCCAACTTAACACCAAGAAAAGGGGAATCTGGGGCACAGGGACTACTAGATCATGGTAGACAACTTAATTTGAGGTCAGCAGCAAGTGCCATCACTTTGCTATGTGTTAGGATCCAAATTTATGGTGCAATCTAGTAAGCAACCAGCAAAGGTTTGTTTAAAATGGGCAAAGTTTGAAATCCTAGATACTTTTTGTTTTATTTGTCCATGTTGCTAGTTCCTGTATTCCCCATCCTAAATTGCCCTTGAGAAGGCGGTGATGAGCTGCCTTCTTAAACCACTGCAGCCCATGGGGAGTAATTACATCGGCAGCACTGTTAGTAAGGGGAAAAAAAAACCCAAAAGAACTGTGGATGCTGTAAATCAGGAACAAAAACAAAGTTGCTGGAAAAGCCCAGCAGGTCT
>NC_063357.1:31231022-31236343 GCF_021869965.1 Rhincodon typus | reverse complement strand
CAAAAGAACTGCGGATGCTGTAAATCAGGAACAGTTCTGAGGAAGGGCCACCGGACCCGAAACGTTAACTCTGTTTTCTCCTCCACAGATGCTGCCAGACCTGCTGAGCTTTTCCAGCAACTTTGTTTTTGTTACTGTTAGTGAGGGAGTTCCAGGACATTGACCTAGTGGCAGTGAAGGCATGGCAATACATTTCCAAATCAGGATTGTTTTTGGCTTGGAGTGGAGCTTCTAAATAGTGCTACTTCAATATATCTGCTGCTTTTGCTCTTTTAGGTGGGATGTCAGGGGTGTGGACAATGCTGTCTAAGGAGCCTGGTTGAGTTGCTGCTGTCTACCTTGTAGATGATGCACATTGCTGCCAATCTGCACCAGCACTGGAGGTAGTGAATGTTGAAGATGATAGATAGGATGCCAATCAAGCAGCTTGCCTTTTCCTCAATGTGTCAAGCTTTTGAGTTATGTCAGCACTGCACTCATCCAGCAAGTGGAAAATATACCATCACACTCCTGATTTGTGCCTTGGGGACAGGTGCTACAGATTTACTCATGACATGAATCCAAAACTTTGACATTCTAAGAGAACAAAACCACAAGATTCCATAATTTTGAACACAAAGAAAATAAATGTTTCTGTACAAAGTCAGAAGATAAACCATCTACCATATCTCTCCTGTACTATAACATTCAGACATAATAATGTAAATATACATTATCAGGGAAACTTGCTCATTGAATGACAGATGTATTCAAGATAGATCCCACAGATTACTGAGATGTCAATGATCATTGTGTGTCACAAAATCTTATTCACACTCGGTCTTCTTGCAAAGGGATTTCAGCACTTTATTCCTGAAGATCCAGACTCTGAAATTCTCTCAATAGCTGGTCCAACTCCAACTGCCTCAGGGCCTGCTCAGCTTCTAGTGGTTCAATCACTACTCCTGATACTGCTCACCTGAAGATGCAAGGCTGCTTTCCAGCACCAACTCGTGCATTCCCAGCTTTTTAGCCACTCTGAGTGAAACATAATTTCTAAAAATGGCCACCTTTCTCACATCAGCCAGCACTCCTTGACTATCTTCTCTCTACCTGATGGTTTGTCCTGGGTCTCAACCAGGCCAAATGGCTTCTTTTGCATCTCCTGAGCATAACTGCCCAGAATCTGCTACTAGCAGCTCTTATTGATATGGAGCCTCTTCCACTGATCTCTCAGTGGGCTGACTCTTGGTTGTGCTCTCTGAGTCATTGTGCTCTCTGGTCTTCTACGGATAGAACTACCCCTTTATACAGCCATACTTGGTTTTGCCGTCTTCATTTCTTATGTAATTCCACTACTTAGCTGCTTTGTTCCCTTTAAACAGTTAGGTCCTTCAGATGTAAAATTAAACCTGTACAGTGCATGCACATCCTGTGATGCTGCGGTGCTTTGCATATGAGTCATAGAAGTTTTACAGCATGGAGAAAAGCCCTTTGACCCATCATGTCTGCACCAGTGATCAAACATCCAGCTATTCTAATCCCCTTTTCCCGTACCGTATGCTGTGGCGTTTCAAGTATACGGATAAATGCTTCTTAAATGCCTTGTGGGTGCCCGCCTCTACGACCTTTACCGGCAATGAGTTCCTGACTTTGGATGAAAGATCTGTTCCTCAAATTTACTCTAAACCTCCTGCTCCTTATCTGAAAACTATGACTCATAGTTACTGACCCCTCTACTATAGGGAAAAATTACTCCCTATTTACACTATCCATAACCTTCACAACAGTGTACACCTTAATCTGATCTCCCCACTCAGCCTTCCCTGCTCTAAGGAAGACAAGCCTAGCCTTTCTAGTCTCTCTAGTCTCTCTCTACAGCTGAAGCGCTTCAGCCTGGGCTACATGTTGGTGAATCTCCTCTCCACCCTTTCTAGTGCAGTCACATTCTTCCTACAGAGTGGCAACCAGAACTGTACACAGCTCTGGCCTAACTAAATGGCTCCATTGTAAGCTCCTTGACTTTTCTTCAATGTCTCGACCAAGAAAGACAAGTATCCCATACGCCTTCTTTACTATCTTATCTACCTGTCCTGCTGCATTCAAGGATCAGCCGGCCATAAGGAACATGGTGAAAGGCCTTGCTAAACTCCATATAGACAATATCTACTGCCTTATCCTCATCAATAATCTTTATCACTTCCTCAAAAACTCAATCTAGCTTTTGAGACACAACCCTTCCCACACAAAGCCATGTTGCCTATTGCTAATAAGTTCATTATTTTTTCAAATGTGAGTAAATCCAAACCCTAAGAATCATCTCTAATAATATCCCTACCGCTGACGTAAGGCTCACCAGGCTGTAATTTCTTGGATGATCCCTGTTGTCCCGTTTAAACAAAGGAACAATGTTAGCTATTCTTCAATCCTCTGGCACCTCTGTGGTGACTAACAAGAATATAAAGATTTAATACAAGGCCCCAGCAGTTTCCTCACCTGACTCCCTCAGTATACTGCAATAGATCCCATTAGGTCCTGGGAACTTGTCTACCTTAAGCTTTTTAAAATACCCAACACCTCCTCCTGTTTTGTGTTGACATCCCCCAGAATATCAACATCCCCCTCCCGAGACTCACCATCCACCATGTCTTTCACCATTCACCTTTGTGAATACTGATGCAATGTATTCATTAAGGATCTCACCCACTTCCTTTAGCTTCATGCATAAATTCCCTCCTTTATCCTTGAGCAGACTACCCTTTCCCTAACTACCCTCTTGCTCTATATATATACGTGTAAAAAGCCTTGGTATTTTCCTTAATCCTGTTTGCCAATGACATTTCTTGTCCCCTTTTGGCTTTCCTAATTTCTTGTTTGAGTTCTTTCCTTCTATCTTTGTATTCTTCAAGAACTTCAGTTTCCTGAACCTTATGTTTGCCCCCTTTTTATTTTCGACTAAGCTCTCGAATTCTCTTGTCCTCCAAGGTTCCTGAAACTTGGCATTCTTATCCTTCATTTTCATGGCAACATGCTGATCCAAATGCTAATCGACTGGCCTTTAAAAGATTCTCACATGCCAGGTGCAGATTTACCCTCAAACAGCCGTCCCCAATCTACATTCCCCAATTCCTGCCTAATATCGTAATAGTTAGCCTTCCCCCAATTTAGCACTTTGACCCGAGGACTATTCTCATCCTTATCCACAAGTAACTTAAAACTTACAGAAATATGGTCAGTCCAAACAGCAAGTGACCAACTATCAAACCCTCTGGTATGCCACTGGACACAGGCTCCAATCATAAAAACACCCTTAAACCGTTACCCCCTGCTTCTGGCTACTAAGCCAATATTGTGTCCAGCTTGCCAAATTTCTCAGATCTCACAGACTCTTAGTTTCTTAACCAATCTACCATGCGAGAAACCTTTACTGAAGTCCATGTGGGCTACAAAAATCTCACCACCCACCTCAACATACCAGGTTGATTCCTTGAAAATACAATCAAATTTGAACAATATGATCGCTTGCTTACAAAGTCATACTATCCTTGATTACTCCTTGCCTCGCCAAGTGGAGATTATTTCTGTCCCTCAGAACCTTTGCCCAATAGTTTCCCTACTACTAATGTTAGACTCACTGGCCTGTAGTTTCTTGTTTATTTCTACCTCCCTTCTCGAATAATAACATTAATTGTCCTCTGGCCATGCTCTGAGCTCTGGTACCTTTGGGCTTACTGGGAATTGAAAGTCTCTACCTGTAATGTTCAAGTTTTATAACATACTGAATTCGAATCAGGCCCTTTACTCAAAGTAATTAATAAATGTAATTCATCATGTGAGTTTTTTTTATATTTGCTTTTGAATGTGATCCTCCCCAAACTACACATTCAATATGTTCCCTCCGAATCAGCTCATAGTGATTGATTCATTTGCTGTCATAAAATCCCTTTGGGCCTGCTCTCTTAATATAAATTTACACAATGTAATCTCTTTAAACACTTCTGTCATTCATTCACTTAATGCAATCCAAACATTCAGATCTGCTCTCTCAATAAGATTTCTGAAACCGATTCAATGATTGAAAGTCTGAAGTTTTTCCAATGAGGACTGTTACTCTGCAGGAGATCCCCAAAATCAATTCTAAACAAGATCCTCTTGCAGCAGCTCTCTGATATCCCCTCAGAATCACACTCTCGCTGACAGCCCCTCCAACACACTGCCTTAATATTTTCTTCCAAAGAAAAGACCTGGTCACAAACAGTTTCCTTATGAGTTGAGAGGCTGACGTTTCGGGCCTAGACCCTTCATCAGAAATGGGGGAGGGGAAGGGGGTTCTGAAATAAATAGGGAGAGAGGGAGAGGCGGATAGAAGATGGATAGAGGAGAGGATAGGTGGAGAGGAAACAGAAAGGTTGAAGAGGCGGGGATGGAGCCAGTAAAGGTGAGTGTAGGTGGGGAGTTAGGGAGGGGATAGGTCAGTCCAGGGAGGACGGACAGGTCAAGGGGGCGGGATGAGCTTAGTAGGTAGGAGATGGGGGTGTGGCTTGAGGTGGGAGGAGGGGATAGGTGGGAGGAAGAACAGGTTAGGGAGGCGGGGACGAGCTGGGCTGGTTTTGGGATGCGGTAGCGGGAGGGGAGATCATCACCTCAGGTAACCTCCCATCCACGGCCTCCAACCTCATCGTTCCCCAACCCTGCACCGCCCGCTTCTACCTCCTTCCCAAAATCCACAAACCTGAATGCCCTGGTCAACCCATTGTCTCCGCCTGCTCCTGCCCCACCGAACTTATCTCCAACTATCGAGACTCCATTTTCTCCCCCTTGGTCCAGGAACTCCCTACCTATGTCCGTGACACCACCCACGCCCTCCACCTCCTCCAGAACTTCCAATTTCCCGGTCCCCAACACCTCATCTTTACCATGGACGTCCAGTCCCTATACACCTGCATTCCCCAAACAGATGGCCTAAAGGCCCTCCGCTTCTTCCTGTCCCGCAGGCCCGACCAGTCCCCCTCCACTGACACCCTCATCCGCTTAGCCAAACTCGTCCTCACCCTCAACAGCTTCTCTTTCAATTCCTCCCACTTCCTACAGACAAAGGGGGTGGCCATGGGTACCCGCATGGGCCCAAGCTACGCCTGCCTCTTTGTAGGTTACGTGGAACAATCCCTCTTCCGTACCTACACTGGCCCTAAGCCCCACCTCTTCCTCCGTTACATTGATGACTGTATCGGCGCCGCCTCGTGCTCCCACGAGGAGCTCGAACAGTTCATCCACTTCACCAACACCTTCCACCCAAACCTTAAGTTCAACTGGACCATCTCTAATACCTCTCTCTCCTTCCT
>NC_063357.1:31230649-31230922 GCF_021869965.1 Rhincodon typus | reverse complement strand
ATCCCTCACACCCCGTCCCCGCAATAAGAACCAAAAAAGAATCCCCCGCGTCCTCACGTACCACCCCACCAACCTCCGGATCCAACGCATCATCCTCCGACACTTTCGTCATCTGCAATCCGACCCCACCACCAAAGACATCTTTCCCTCCCCACCCTTATCTGCTTTCCGGAGGGACCACTCTCTCCGTGACTCCCTTGTCCGCTCCACACTCCCCTCCAGCCCCACCACACCTGGCACTTTTCCCTGCAACCGCAGGAAGTGCTACACCTG
>NC_063357.1:31132499-31230549 GCF_021869965.1 Rhincodon typus | reverse complement strand
ACTTTCCACATCAAGCAGATGTTCACCTGCACATCTGCCAACGTGGTATACTGCATCCGCTGTACCCGGTGTGGCTTCCTCGACATCGGGGAAACCAAGCAGAGGCTCGGGGACCGCTTTGCAGAACGCTTACGCTCGGTTCGCAATAAACAACTGCACCTCCCAGTCACGAACCATTTCAACTCCCCCTCCCATTCCTCAGACGACATGTCCATCCTGGGCCTCCTGCAGTGCCACAACGATGCCACCCGAAGGTTGCAGGAACAGCAACTCATATTCCGCTTGAGAACCCTGCAGCCCAATGGTATCAATGTGGATTTCACAAGCTTCAAAATCTCCCCTTCCCCCTACCGCATCCCAAAACCGGCCCAGCTCAGCCCCGCCTCCCTAACCTGTTCTTCCTCCCACCTATCCCCTCCCCCCCCCTCAAGCCGCACCCCCATCTCCTACCTCGTAAGCTTATCCCGCCCCCTTGACCTGTCCGTCCTCCCTGGACTGACCTATCCCCTCCCTAACTCTCCACCTACACCCACCTTTACTGGCTCCATCCCCGCCTCTTCGACCTGTCTGTTTCCTCTCCACCTATCCTCTCCTCTATCCATCTTCTATCTGCCTCCCCCTCTCTCCCTATTTATTTCAGAACCCCCTTCACCCTCCCCCATTTCTGATGAAGGGTCTAGGCCTGAAACGTCAGCCTTTCTGCTCCTATGATGCTGCTTGGCCTGCTGTGTTCATCCAGCTCTGCACCTCGTTGTCTCGGATTCTCCAGCATCTGCAGTTCCTACTATCTCTCCTTATGAGTTGAGCAGGTTTGAGCAAAAAAGATTGTTTTCCTCACCCAGCTTCATAATAAGTAATGCATCAACAGACAGGCAAATGATTCCAAATCTCAGTCAGGACAAGGTGATCATCTTGGAGTGAATATCCCACCATGGCACCTTGGTTCATCAACTCTAACACCAGCTGATTCATCTCATGTTATTCCATCTTTGAGGTCCCTGAGGCAGTCCTGAGTGAAACAGGAATTTACTCATAGTTCCCTTTACCCAGTGCACAAGTGTTTGCTGCTCAAGGTGTGGTTTTCTACCAAAGGTAGATCAGGGGATTGCTATGCTGAACAACTCAATTTTTTAAAAAATTTCTAAAATATGCTTTGTTCATAAAATATTTCAGTTCTGTACAAAGCGTGTGAAGAAACAAATAAACAACCATTAGAGTTTGACTCTATCCAGCAAACAAACCAAAGGCATTTCTTAGACAACGAGGTGCAGAGCTGGATGAACACAGCAGGCCAAGCAGCATCATAGGAGCAGAAAGGCTGACGTTTCCGGCCGAGACCCTTCATCAGAAATCAGTAAGGCATTTCTTCCTTGTTCAAGCTCAATCCTGTCTGTAAGGATGACGCTTGCTCCAGTCGTCTGCTACGTTAGTTATCTGACATATGCCACTTCAACCTGCCCTCTTACAGTAAGGGTTATGCCTAGAAGTTTCATTCTTTCATATTTTCACTACTTTTGAAGATTTAAAAGATCTTTTATCTCTCTCAAATGCCATATTTATCTTTATTCCGCTTTCTATGCGTGATTTGACATTGAATTAACCGGACTAACGGGCACTTCTTGCTTCAGACTCTGCTGGATTTATTGGGAGCGCTTCAGCCTGAGTAGTAAAACAGTCACGTCCATCACTTAAGGCCAGCAGCATCAGAGGAGCAGGAAAGCTCAGCTTTCCATCAGAGGAGCAGGAAAGCTCAGCTCCTCTGATGCTGCCTAGCCTGCTGTGTTCCTCCAGCTCCACACTGTTTTCTCAGACTCCAGCATCGGCAGTTCTTTGACGTCCATCACTTCGTCAGGTTCATACATGTCCCAGCACAGCATACCTCCGTGGTTTGATGTTTTAGAATACATTACAGTGCAAAAGCCGATGGGAAGCCTGTACATAAATCTACCTGGAGTGCACGCCTGGCCAAGAAATCAGTCAGATTTCCTGCAGAATAACACCCACGTTCTCAATGAGATGCCCACGAATTTTCTCTCGGAGTTCAAAACAGCATTAACAGATCAGTGTTAGTGGGATCCGTGCACTTATATACAATGTACTAAACTAAGAAACGTGGCGGAGCTCGATTGGGAGAAATCCAAGACCGAGTATAGTTTCTACGCTCGTTACATTTACCTGCTGCCTCCATCCTTCTCCGTCAGCACACTTCGTACCGAGCAATTCGTCTCCTCAGCTCAACCTTTTCCGGTCTCGATGGACAAAGCGAACTTTCGATTTTGCTCCTTTTTCTGATTGGCTAAAAGTCTAATGTCTCAGCCCAAAATATCGGACTCGATCGAGGGCCCAGATTCCCCATTTGAAAAGCCAAACAGGTCACAATATGCGCAGAAGTTGCCTGTCTTTCTCAAAAAGACATTTTTACCACTTTTTTTATAAGCAAACTGTCGACAAAAGAGGGCGTTTACCAACCGGACAAATTTCAGGAAATGAGAAGGAACTTCCTACAACAAAAGCAAAATGAGCATGACTTCTTTCCTCCTTTATGATTACACAGCCCCACCTCCAACCCCAATTTCGCTGGCTTTGCTGGACCCATTCTCTCCTAGTCATTTACACATCTTTTACATGTCTATCGCCTTTACCTCCCTCTGCCTTTTGCTCTAAGCACCCTCACAGTCTGTTCCACTCGCACCAAACCTTTGCTCTCCCAATCAACAGCGTGAAAACACACAACTTTTCAGCCTTTTTAACGTCTAAAGTCGTCAGCCTCCAAAAGCTAACTTTGTTTCTCTCTCCTGCTGAGTTTCACCTGCATTTTTTCAATTTTATTCATGTTCCACAGGACAGTTGCCGATTGAATTCAAGGCTACGAGGCAAAACATAAGAACTAAGAGGGTAGAAAATGTAGCAGTAAGAGGCAATGCCACAGTGAGGCGCCCCAATGTCAGAAAATGCTATTTACCAGAAAGACACAATTTTAAACAGCATGGAAAAAAACCCTTTGACCCATCTATTCTGTACCCATTTTCCAGCACTTAGCCTTTAGGTTTGTATACTACAGAGTTTCAAATCCTCATCTAAATAGTTCCTATATGCCTTGAGGGTTTCCATCTCTATCAGCCTTTTAGGTAGTGAGTTTCAGGCACCCATATCCTCTGGGCGAATATTTTCCCCCTCAAATTCCCTTTAAAACCCAAAGGCACACAGTTTCCATGACGATCTAAGCAGCTACTGGCTGCAATCAATCCTGGATTGGTCTCTGCTATCTTATATATTTTACTGTTCAGGAAATTTGAATCCAGATTTAATCAAAATGTAGATATGTTTTTGACTGATCAGGATCACACGTAGGATTCTGACCCTGATCAGGAAATGTGAGCCAGTGGCTTTATGGAGATCTGACTTACTTACCTGGATAGTTAGCCAGGAAGTGTTAGAGGAAAGACATTTCTAACTCCTGAGTAACGTTTCAACTGAACAGGGACCCTATTGACTCTTGGCACCCTCTGAAAACTCAGCTTCACACCCCTCCATAACCCCCTACTAGTCCAACCTCCCATTCCTTCAAGCCAATTACTCCCCTGCTCCTGACCCCACCCTACCAATTTGACCCAACTATTACCCTGATACAATGACATATCAGCCTACCCTCTCATCCACTTACCATACAAACTTCTCTCCATAGCTTCCCAAAGAGGCTCCACGATACTTCAAACAGTAGAATATGTCAGCTAGTGCTATAAAAAGGGGGCATGGCTTCAACAAAGATTTTTGGCTTCTGCAAAAATCACAGATAAGTAACTGTGCATCCTTGAGACTGATCTGGGTTAGAAATAAAGATTTCAATTGACAATGGAAGATTTGGACCATTGTGTTCCAGAGCTTGGGACTTACACAACTGATGATGTATCTACCAATGGTGGAGCAATTATTAGAAACACAGCAGGAGGAATAGGCCATGAAGCCCATTGAGCCTGCTCCACTGTTCTGTTTGATCATAGCTGATCATCTACTTCAATTGCTTTTCCCATATTATCCCCATAACCATTCACATAATTAGTATTTAGAAATCTGTCAATTTTCAAACATACTCAATGACTGAGCTTACCAGAGAATTCCAAAGATTTACAACCCTCTGAGTAAAACAGAAGTTTCTCCTTATCTCTATCTTAAGTAGCTCCACTCATTTTGAAACTGTGTCCTCTCACCAAGCAAAACAGCTTATAGCATCTACCCTATCTGTCCTTACATATTTTGTAGGTTTCAATGAGATTACGTCTTATATTTGAAAAGTCTTGAATATACAGATCCTGTTTCCCCAATCTTCCTTCATTGGTGAGTCCAACCTTTCTAAGAACAAGTCTGGTGAACATTTGTTGTACTCGCTAAATGGCACTGAAATCATTCTGAAGGAAAAGGGTCCATAACTGTACACAATGTACTCCAAGTGTGGTCTACCCAAGGTTGTGTACCACTGAAGCAAGACTTCATTCCTTGTGCACTCAAATCTTCTTGTGATGAAGGTTAACATGCCATTGTCATTGCCTGCCTTACCTGCTTGTTAGTGTTTGTTAACTTATTTGACAAGAACACCAAGGTCCCTTTCTACATATGTATGTTCCAATATCTTACCATTTAAGTAACATTCTGCATAGCTGTTCTTCCTTTCAAAATGAATAGTCTCATATTTTCCACATTATATTCCATCTTCCATTTTTTTCTCTCTCTCATCTTCCATTTTTTTCTCTCTCACTATGTCTATCTAAATCCCTCTGAAGCTGCTTTGCATCTTTCCCACAGCACGTTACCACTTACCTTTGTGTCATCAGCAAACTTGGAAATATTACATTTAGTCTCCACATCCAAATCATTGATATATATTGTAAACAGATGGACCCAAGTACTGATCCGTGCAGGACCCATTAGTCACAGCCTGCCAATGTAAGAATGACCTGTCTAGTCCTACTGTATTTTCTGCATGTTAGCCAATCTTTAATCCCTGTCTATTACGTCCTATCCCATGTATTTAAATTTTGGTTATTAACCTTGTAGGAGTTTTTATTTAAAGCCTTCAGAAAATCAAAGTATATTACACCCACCAACTTGCCTTAATCAATTTTGTCAGTAAAATACTCAAAACACTGCAACAGGACACTCAAACACGATTTCCAATTCATAAAGCCCTGTTGATTGGACCCAGTCAGATCATTATAATCCAAGTGTTATTTATTATGTCTTTTATAACAGATTCTAGCAGTTTTCCTACAAATGATGTAAGACTAACAGGTCTGTCATTGTCAGTTTTCTCTCTCCCTCCATTCATAAATAGTCTGGTGATAATTGCTACCTTCCAAACTGCAGGGACTATTGCAGAATCTACAGAATTTTAGAAGATAATTACTAATGTGTCCACCATATCCACGGCTACCTCTTTCAATGCTCCAGGATGTAGAATATTATATTGCCCTTTTTAATTACACAGTACACGTAAAATAGCTAATTCTCTAGTTGGTTCTTCAACTTAATCAGAAATTGCTGGAAAAACTCAGCAGGTCTGGCAGCATCTATGGAGAGAAAGCAAAATTAACATTTCAGGTCCAGTGACCCTTCTTCAGATGTGACTGCAGCTCGGAAAAGGTCGGTACATGTGCTGGAGAAGGGGTAGAGGAGAGGGGGAAGGAGTAAACAATATGTGGAGATGGAGCTCAGAGAGGGGGGAAAACAGTTGGGCAGACATAGGAATTGTTAAATGTCAGCCTGGGAGAATGAATAAATGCAAATTGGGACCATGATATACCAACTATTTTCTAACTACAATCAGTTCTGAAACCGTAAAGGATACTGTGAAGATTGCATTTTCTTAATTTATTTTTGATTGTGCACTGAGTCAGGAAAAGGACTTTTTTTTACAAAACAGTGAGGAAGGAATTGCTGTACTTTTACAATGCAAGTTACTGGAATTAATTGTAAGTCTTGTTTATGCTGTTGCTCTGCAAACAGTGAGGAAGGAATAAATAGAGGCATGTCACCGAGGTGTGTATAAAAAGTAAGATTCAGCGAGTTTGTGAAACTGACTAGTTATGAATGGCAGATGATTACTCAAATTGGTTCCTGAGTAACTGAACAATTTATGGGTGTGAACAATGCAGGTAGAAGCCCAAGGACCCTGGGAAGGGCAGGTAGTATCTCTTTCTCCAACAAAATACCAAAGTTGTTTTCTCCCACCAGTTCCTCTAAACAATTGCTTTTAACCAATAAGTCTCAGTTGCTCTGTGCCTCCTGCAAAGAAGTGAAAGAACCCAAAGGAAAAGAAAAGGAACTCTTCCACTGAACCCTGGGGACTGTTAATAATGAACACTTTTTCCCTGGTATTTTCTTTTCCCTTCATCCATAACACCAATGTTTTTTGCCTGTATGTATAAGGCTGTAAGATACAGAAGCAGAATTAGGCCATTTGACTTATTAAGTCTGTTCAACCATTTGATCATGATTGATATATTTCTCAATCCCATTCTCCTGCCTTCTCCCCATAACCATGATCCCCTTACTAATCAAGAACCTAGCTATCTCCGTCTTAAATACACTCAATGACCTGGCCACCAGAGCCTTCTGTGGCAATGAGTTTCACAAATTCATCACCTTTTGGCTGAAGGAATTCTTCCTCGTTCTAATTCTAAAGGGTTGTCCCTTCACTCTGAGGCTGTGCCATCAGCTCCTCGTCTCTCCTACTGGTGGAACCATTTTCTCCACATCCACTCTATCCAGGCCTCTCAGTATTCTGTAAATTTCAATCAGATCCCCTCTCATGCATTGAAATTCCATTGAGTACGGACCCAGAGTCCTCAACCACTCCTCATATGACAATCCCTTCATCCTCAGGATCATACTTGTAAACCTCCTTTGGACCACCTCCAATGCTAGCACATCCTTCCTAAGATACATGGCCCAAAATTGATCACAAATTCCAAATGTGGTCTGCCTAGAGCCTTATACAGCCTCAGCAGTACATCCCTGCTCTTGCATTCTAGTCCTCTTGAAATGAATGCTAACATTGCATTTGCCTTTCTGACTGCCAACTGAACCTGGATGTTAACCTCAACAGAATCCTGAACTAAGACCTTTGTTTCAGATTTCTGAAGCCTCTTCCTGTTTAGAAAATAGTCTTCTTCCAACTGAAGTGCATAATCTCACATTTCCCACATTGTATTCTATCTGCCACTTCTTTGCCCCGTCTCCTAGCCTGTCTAAGGCCTTCTGCAGGGTCCCCACTTCCTCATCACGACCTGTCCCTCTACTTATCTTTGTGTCATCTGCAAACTTAGCAACAGAGCCCTCTGTTCCTTTATCCAATTGTTAATGTATAATATTGCGGTCCCAACACTGACCCTGCAAAACCTCTACTGGTTACCAGCTACCATCCTGAAAAAGACCCACTTTCTGCCTTCTGCCAGTCAGCCAATCCTCTATCCATGCCAGTACCTTGCCCCCAACACCATGGGCTCTTATCTTATTTAGCGACACCTTGTCAAAGGCCTTTTGGAAATCCAAATCGATCACGTCCACTGGTTCTCCTTTGTCTAACTTGCTCATCAACTCCCCAAAGAATTCTAACAGATTTGTCAGGCATGACCTCCCCTTGACAAAGCTGGGCTGACTCAGCCTTATTTTACCATGCACTTCCAAGTACTCTGCAATCTTATCCTAGAAAAATGGACTTATTGCCTCCATAATCTCCTCAGCTATCTCCTTCAGAACTCTGGGATGTAGTTGATCCAGTCTGGGTGATTTATCCATCTTCAGACCTTTCAGCTTCCCCAGCACCATCTTCTCAGTGATGGCCACTCTCAACCCTCTGACTTTCTTGAAGTTCTGGTGTGCTGTTGGTGTCTTCCACTGTAAAGACAGATGCAAAGTACCTATTTAGTTCCTCCACCATTTCTTCATTCCCTATTGCTACTTCTCGAGCCTCATTTTCCAGCGGTCCAATGTCCATTCTTGCTTCTCTCTTACCTCTTATATATCTAAAAACTCTTGCAATCTCCTTTTATATTACTAGCCAACTTACCTCATCTTCTTCCCAGTTACTGCTTCTTTAAATTATCCTGTTTGTGTGTGTGTGTGTTTATGAAGGGATTTTTAGAAGGGTTTACAGTTTTAACTAATGGAGTTATATATCAACAGTTCATTGTTGTTTACCTGTGATTCAAACCTATTTATTTGTAACAAATGGTAATTATTTTCAAAGTACAGAAACTTGGTCCATGTTTTCTGTTAACCTGCATCTATCAGACAGATAAATTGGCAATGTGTACTTCCAACAAAAGTTTTAATTTTTGAGATGGTGGATCTTTAGTTCCAATATGCTACCCCAGTGGAGCATAAGAGAACAAACGTAGTATATTTGGATTTCCAGGAGGCTTTCAATAAGGTGCCACAGAAAGGTTATTGCACAAGATACGGTATTGGGAATAATCACTGGGACCGAGGAATGGTTAACATAGAAGTGACAGTCAAAATTAATGGCTGTTTGCAGGCTGGAAACATTAATGACTAGCTGATGTGCTCAAGGATTCTGCAAAAAACAACCTACTTAGTAAGTGCCTCACAACTAACTTGGTGACATTCAACAAACAGGAATCACAATGTGCACAACACCGAGAGTCCTACAGTCATAAAGTATGGAAACTGAACCTTCAATCCAACTAGTCCATGCTGACCATGTTCCCAAATTAAACTAGTTCCACTTGCTTGTATTTGGCCCATATTCCTCCAAACCTTTCTTATTCATGTACTTATCCAAATGTCTTCAATGTTGTAATTATACCTGCATCCATGGTCATTCCACATACAAAACACTTTGTGTAAAAATATTGCCCCCATGTCCTTTTTAAAACTTCCTCTCACCTTAAAAATATGCCCCTAGTTTTGAACTCCCTCACCCTAGAGAAAAGACCCTTGCTATGCATCTTATCTATGCCCGTCATGATTTTATAAACTTCTACAAGGTCACCCCTCAACCTCCTACACTCCAGTGAAAAATATCCCAGCCTATTCAGCTTGTGTTTATAACTCAAACCCTCCATTTCCGGCAATGTCCTGGTAAATCTTTTCTGAATCGTCTCCATTTTAGAAATATTTTTCCTATACTAGGGTGACCAGAACTGCACACCATACTCCAGAAGAGGCCTCACCAACATCCTGTACAAGCTGGTTTGCTCTTAAATCTATTATAAATACCACATGCGAGGTGACTCGAATTCTCTACCAGGAAACATCAAGACTGATGAAGAGAACAACCAGGATATCCAGGAGCTACTAAATCACAAGGTGCTCCTGAACTAAAATATAAAAAGAAAGCAAGCAGGTCCACACCAAAAATGGTTGAGGTCCAACAAAAAAAATGAACAAAAGAAAGGATGGATGGTTGCAAGAGCACAGGAAACCATCAATTTGCTAACAGCCATCACGTATGTAATTTCTTCAGCACAGTCCGGACAATCTGCCACCTAAGAACATACCAAAGGGCCACTGCCTCAGCACAACACTAACCCAACATGTTTTACACACTAACATCCATATATAGAATGAGAAAGCAAAAGATTGTCTGGGATTTGCAAAGATTATTGTAAATCTATAGTACAGTAAGCAAAGTTGCTGTAGTCCCAAAGGAGCATAGAGTTGCACTCTCATTAAAGAGGCACAACTAGTGGTGAGTTTAAACTGAGGGTGACCATGCCTCAGGCAATACTTGAGGTTGAGAAGATGAGTCCTTCATGGTAACCTCAGCCAGTATGGGAATTAAACCCAGGCAGTTGACATCACTCAATATTGCAAACTAACTGTACTGCCAACTGAGCTAACTGACCCCCAGAGTCATATGCTGAAGGAGCCATTTTTTGCCTGCTTTTAAAATATGGTGACCATACAAAATGCAATACTGCTGCTGCTGTTTATATGAAATAACAGTCAATAACATTACATGGCTGTGACAGGACAGGTTGCAGGAAGCATCTGCATGTGCTAATAACATCACTGCATTCAGTGCACAATGAGTGTCATCAGCACATGTACGGTTGATAAAGGTTTAGAAAGGTGAAGGCTCGGGCCCCAGCTGGAACAGGGCAGAGTCCTGCATCAGGAATGCAGAAGAGGATCTGTGGAAGGAAGGCCAGAGTTGAGAGGCACTACTCAGAGCCAGGTTGAGTCAGCCCGTATTATTCACACTCTGCCATCCCAATTTCCTCGCGTCACTTTTGTGACATTGGGTCACGACAGAATGCAGGTGCACTCTTTGCTCCTCTTGGTGGTGGTAATCACAATAGATGCAACCTTTAAAATATGGAGTAATTACTACAAATGCCAAAATGGCCAATGGGCCCTCTGCATTCGCAGACAAGGTCAGTGACAACAACTGGCCATGAAAGTCACCGATTGCTATTCATTACAAGTAATTACACTCTAATTACAGGTAAACAATTATGAACCATCAGTACATAACTACTAAATACAGTAAATCTCTAACGCCTTTTAACTACAGTGCCCGCATACAGAAAGCCATTCAACCAGCTGCAAGTCAACTGAGCATCCACATTAATAAGAACAATACTTTGAAGTGGAAGTAGAAATCACCACACCCACAATCTGTTACAACTTCACGTTCATGAAGAACTAACCTCCCATAAATTCACCTACATAAAGCTGCACTGCTAACTGGGAATCTTCTGTTTTACTAGACCTGCATTTCAACTAAAACACTAAATGATTTCAGAAATTATAGGCATGCCACAATGGATACGGAGACAATCATAAACTGTTTTATCTTGATCTGTATCTGATCTTTTGTGTGTATTATAGGGTATTTGGGATGAATGAGAATAACAGTGAATTTTAAAAATTCAGCATACATGTGTGTTAACAATTAAACCGTCCATTTGAAAACCCTCAAGAAGCTTGCTGCTGGAAATTATTTGAGATAATCACTCAATGTACTGAACAAAAACTGACACATAGATATCGTCCATGACACTATCACCGTGCTCTGCAAACGATCACTCTGGCTATTAAGTCACTAAAATGTCGGTCATGTTATACATTACTATTTCAAAGTTTTCAATACAGTTAGGATATCACAGCATTTAGGAATGCTTCTTCCTTGTTCAGGGGACAGTAATAACAGCAGGATCTCCCAAGATCCCATTTTAAGATGCTTCATTCAATGTCATTTTAGTGTCACAGTTATAATAGGGCCTGTATGCACACTTAACATTGAGACTTCCATGTAGCATTGTTTTGCACCAGGACCAATGTAGCATGCATAACACAATCAAAAACATTTTGAAGCAGTCCCTCTGCTCTCCAACTCTCTGTTGTCAAAAAATTCCCATCCACTCACTGACTCTCTTGTACTTGCTGGCCCTTCTCTTTCCTCAGAGTTTTGCCAACATCCTCCAATCAGCAACTCTAAATGTAGTCCCTTAAGCTCTCTGCATGCTGGCTTCTCCTACTTCCTGACTTGCTCTCACTTTCTGGAATAAAGGAGGCAATGGGGCCCAGTCCATTGGCTGGAGCTCTCATCACTTCTTTTGGGAAGGTATTGTGCTAATACCAGCCACAGTAACAAGATACGTTTAGCTTGGCATTAACTGCTCACTTTTCAAGAATTCAACTACAGTCTAACCAAGGAGTCATGGTACTCAAGTTCCTGATGAGTTGGAAAGGGTGGGCGTGCAGGACATTAAAGAAAATGTTATTATTATTATTTCAAAAACTGAAAAGGTAATTAATTACACAGGTAATTTAAGTGTTTTGTTGTGAATTACACAATGTTATGTTTGTTGCCAAACTTTATTTTCACTTGTGCACAATACACTGCCTGCAGCCAGCCAGCTCGGAGTCAGTCCCCTCCACCGAGGAGGCCAAACTTATTTTTAAGCTTTATTTTGATTGCCTGACAAAACAAGGTATTTATTAAAATAATTTGTTGAGACATATCTTCTATAATTTCATTGGTTCCATTTTAATTGCCCAATTAAGTGGCTTAATTGGTGATAGGGCATGACCATAGTCTTTGCACTATCAGGGTGGAGACAGGCAGATGGCAGGGTTCCCACTTGACACTCTGCAGCCTGATTAATTTACCCCATGCACCAAACTTACTACTGGGGAGGGAATTAAATGCACGCACTGAACTCTTATGCTCCTCAACCCTCCCACTCACTGCTTGGCTTCCCAACCTTGCCTTGCTCATTATCTCCCACTTATCTCCGCCCATGGGCCGTCACTCACAGAAAAATTTCAAAAGAGGAGTGAGGCAAGAGAAAGGCTATAATCAGGATGGTAGGCCAGTAGGAGAGAGTCAGGTAGCAGGAAAGGAGGCAAGCAGTAGAGATGGATAGTGGATGATAATAGTGAATTTTTAAAAATATTTTCAATTCCATTTAAATTTAGCTTTAAAATGATTTTATTTACAGAAATAGAAATTTAGAAACGTACAGTATTTCAAATTAGAGGGTATAATTTCTTAAAGACTTTTTCTTTGGGTCTTAAAACCTGATTGTAGATTTTACCTTGATTGAAATGGGTAAATCAGATTCATTTATAGTTGTGTCACTTAAAGGTGCTCTTTTCAGGAATGCCATTACAAGGCTAAACAAGGAGTTACTACACTCACGTTCCTGATCCTTTGGGAAGTGTGAAGACACAGGTTTTAAAGAAAGTGTTATTGTTGATATTTCAAATACTGAAAAGATAATTATACAGGCAATTTAAGTGCTTTGTTGTGAATTAAACAATGTTTCTATGTTTGTTGCCAAACTTATTTTTAGTTCTAACACTAGACAAAAAACTGAAAGAATGGTGGATGCTGGAAATCTGAATCAAAAACAGAAATTGCTGGAAAAGCTCAGCAAGTCTGGCAGCATCTGTGGAAAGAAATCACAGTTAATGTTTCGGGTCCAGTGACACTTCTTCAGAACTTGTTCTCCAGAACTCCAGCAATTTGTTTTTGTTATTTTTAGTTCTATTTGATTGACTAATGAAACAAGGTGTCCATCAAAATATACCTTCTATAATTTCATTGACTTCATTTTTTCTTATTAACAGATACTTCTTTATTGGTTGGTTCAGCATCTTCTTGGTACATTTTCATTCAAAGCTTTTGTTCCTGCTTGACATCTGTTGATTTCTTACTTACTCATTTAATTTTTTCAGCCTTGAGAAAATGAACATCATAGGCCTGGACAACATTTATTATTCATCTCTAGTTATCTTGATAATGTGATAGTTTTGGAATTATTTTTTGATGCAAATGAGTAGCTTCCTAAGCCACTTGTGAATCAACCACATTGCAGGGGATTGTAGGTATATATATGCTAGAAAGCAGCTAAAAGATATTAAAGGACAATTTGATAGCTCTAATGTCACATTCACTGATTCGGTTTTTTATTTCCAAATTTTTAAAAATTTAAATTCTGACATGATCATTATGGGATCTGAAATTGTTTTCTCTGATTCATTACTTCATTAACAATCACAACACTAATATACTTGATTTGTTGCTGTCTCATAAATAATGTTTATCACATTTAACTGAGAGGTGCACGTAACATATACAAAATACCACTTGAGTGTGGTGGACTGGTCTGTATATTTTGCCTTCATCTCTGCATCATGCAGTTACTGTTACCATGGCTGTTGTTTCCAGACTGTGTTTTATTTAATTCAGGCAAAATTAACTGCTTTGATGTTTTTGCTTATTATGTGCTCATGAAAGGATTTGCTATTTAATATCAGGAAAGACTGTAGAAGTGATTCTACCATTACATTACACCAGCAGAAGGCTGTACCTGCAAGCAGGACTATCTCTGAACTCATCTAGTCTTCAAGTGTAGCTCCCTGGTGGCACAGGATAGAATTACAGAATTAACCTTACATGGAAATACACATGATGAACAGATTTCTGCCATATTTCTACCTAATTATGTTGAGATCTTCACCATCAAAAATGAATACATTACCCAGCAATCCTTTTGAATAATAGTACCTTACATCAGGGTTCAACAGCATCCTTGAATCCATTTTCTGTTTTGAGCAGAAACTTAATCGATTTCCAAAGTACCAAATCTTCCAAAAGAAAAATGCATCATAGATTTCTATAACATGAACAACTCAAGAGATTTTTGCCCGTAGATGCAGATTAAGGTCCGTTAAGCCTCTCAAGGTACACAACCTGAAATACAAGTACACTCAATTCCAAATGTGTTATCCAATAAAAGTGATCAATTCACCATCAACAGCAACCACTAAGCTTAGACAATTAAATTGTATAACTAAGAAAATCAAATGGACACATGTAGAAATCTTTATTCCCTGTTATTACTTATTTTAGGTAGACACTGTATGGACACGTACATTGTTAACATCTGACAAATCAATGACCACTAATGCTGTAACTAACGCACATAGTCATCAATATCCCTGGCAAATTTTCCACGAGAATAATATTCATACTCCCTTTTCTCCCTTTCTTCATCTAATGCTTTTCTGGTTCTGTACACACGTTGCTTAGATTTAATTTTTGTCTCCTCATAATCAATATCGGAATCTTCGTCTTCGTCATCATCATCCTCATCCTCATCCTCATCCTCATCATAGTCCTCACTGCCATCTAAATTCCTCTTTGCCTTCTCGTGATAACCACCAGCAGGAATTCTTTCATCAACAGCCCTCTTTGTCTTCTCAAAATAGTCTTCAACATCTTTTATGGCTTTCACTTGGAATACTAGAAAACAAAACATGGTGATCTAAAAAACTATAAACAAAGCTTAAATATATTTTATGATTTTAAAAAAATCCTGAAATTTCACATGATGCCGAACATATTTCAAGATATTTTAACATTATGTGTTAATTGAGGGCTTGCATGCTGTGGCAAAGTCCCTCTGTCTGTCAGCATTCTTATGTTCCGAGTCTTTCTCTACCGAAGATGCAGACTTTTAGCAGCTTATAGTTTCACAGGTACTAATCATGTTTAAGTGACAATTTTGACACTTGCTCAGAGTTGTTTTCAACTGGAGAGCATCACAATAAACATCAATCCTTCTCTCATTTAACATCCATACATTCTGACAAGTAATATTGTAATGTTTCAAAGCAGTATTCTGAAAAAGGGTTATCCTAACTTGTTCATACCTTTCTCTTCATACATATGGATCAACCTATAGTGTACTTCTAGAATTTGCTTTTAAGTTACTGAACACATATTCAAATATGCAAATAACATAAGGTCAAAGTCTTGCCACATAACACGAATGAACAATGGTTAAAAACTAAATAACAGGGCAGTGGAAGAAGCATACCAACTAAAATTGATGATGAAAACTGACATTTGACTGCAAAAAGGCTGAAGCGTTTGTAACCCCCTTTATCCAGAATTGCCAAATTAATGGTCCTTTGTTGCATGTTTCTGTGGTCTTCATCATCACAAATACCAGTCATCATTCAATTTGAGTAATCTTGTTGCTCATCAAGAAATAGCTGAGTACATTTGTCATAGAAAAGTCTACGGAAGCTGACATTACTATGACAACTTGCATTCCAGCATGAACCACATCATTAGTTAAGTTGTTCTAGTGCCAATACAACATTGGTAGAAAACAGAGAAATGAAAGACCCAGCCAGATATTTGCCTTCTGAAAAAACCTAACCAGATCAATCACCCTACTCACCACACTGATGGACCTGATCAAATGAATTCCAGAACATTGTGGGAAGCTAGGGAAGAAATTACAAGGACTGATTAGAGATAGCCAGCATGGCTTTGTGCTTGGGGAATCATGTCTCACAAACCTGATTGAGATTTTTGAAGAGGTGACCAAGGAGATAGATGAAGGCAGAGCGGGAGACGTTGTCTACATGGGCTTTAGCAAGGTTCCACATGGTAGACTGATTAGTAAGATTAGATTACATGAGATCCAAGGAGAGCTCGCCAATTAGATACACAATTGCTTTGACAGTAGGAGAAAGAGGGTAATGGTAGAGGGTTATTGTTCAGACTCGAAGCCTGTGATCAGCAGTGTGCCACAAAGATTGGTGCTGGGTCCACTGTTATATAGGAGGCATGGTTAGTAAGTTTGCAGATGATACCAAAATTGTTGGTATAGTAGACAGAGAAGAAGGTTTTCGAAGAGTACAACGTGATCTTGATTAACTGTGCTAGTGGGCCATTGAATGGCAGGTGGAGTTTAATTCAGATAAATGTAAGGTGTTGCATTTTGGTAAGACAAACCAGGGCAGGGCTTAACACAGTTAATGGTAGGGCCTTGGGGAGTTTTGTCGAAGAAAAACCCAGGGATACAGATACAGACTTCCATGAAAGTGGCATCACAGGTAGACAGGGTGATGAAGAAGACATTTGGCACGCTTGCCTTCATCGGTCAGAGCACTGAGTACAGGAGTTGGGGTGTTGTATTACAGCTGTACAAGGCATTGGTAAGACACATTTGGAGTACTGTGTACAATTCAGATCGCCTTGCTATAGGAAGGATATTATTAAATTGGAAAGGGTACAAAAAAGATTTACGAGCATGTTACTGAAATTGGAAGTTTTTAGTTATAAGGAAAGACTGGATAGTCTGGGACTTCTTTTTCCTGGAGCGTATGAGGCTTAGAGCTGACCTTATAGAGGTTTATAAAATCATGAGGTGCATGGTTAGGGCAATTGGTCTTTTTCCCAAGGCAGGGGAGTCCAAAACTAGTGGGCATAGGTTTAAGGCGAGAGGAGAAATATTTAAGCCGGACCTGAGGGACAATGTTTTCACACAGAACGTGGTGTATACATGGAATGAGCTGGTAGAAGCAGGTACAATTACAACATTTAAAATACATTTGGACAAGTACACAGGATAACAAAGATTATAAGGATATGGGCCAAACGCAGGAAAATGGGACTATTTCAGTTTAGGAAGCCTGTTCGGCATAGACAAGTTGGGATGAAGGGCCTGTTTCTGCGCTGTATGATCTATGACTGATCTTCAGCCGTCATTACAGTTTTTATTCAGATATGGATGCAAGCCGAGTTCCAAATGAGGCAAAAGTTTTTGTACTTAGTATTAAGAACAAAGAAAATTACAGCGCAGGAACAGGCCCTTCGGCCCTCCAAGCCTGCGCCGATCCAGATCCTCTATCTAAACCTGTTGCCTATTTTCCAAGGATCTGTATCCCTCTGCTCCCTGCCCATTCATGTATCTGTCTAGATACATCTTAAATGACGCTATCGTGCCCGCCTCCACCATCTCCGCTGGCAATGCGTTCCGGGCACCCACCATCCTCTGTGTAAAGAACTTTCCACGCATATCTCCCTTAAACGTTTCCCCTCTCACCTTGAAACCGTGACACCTAGTAATTAAGACAGCATTCTACCAACTGTGGCACCAAGAAACTTAGTAACACTGAAGTCAGTCAGTAAACTTTATAGATGCAGAAACTGAAAATCAATTCTATCAATCCCAGACAATTGTTCCAGGTGTTCTTCACAGCCTGGTCCTCGTCCCAAATATATTCAGCATGCTTGATGGTGACATTGTAAGGATATATTTGGGGCTGTTCACTGATGAATATAGTTAGGCTCCATTCACAATCCTTCACAACGAAACAGCACATTTCTACATTTGCAAGCCTGGGAAAATGGTGGCATTACCAATGGCAGGCTTCCCATCAACATCCTGAGATTCAGCAGCGGCCAGAAATTCAGCTGTTTAAATGCCCTTACTATATGACCATGGCCTAAGGCTGGGTATTTTGCAGGGTTTTTCTTAACTCCCCAGAGCATTTCTATCAGCTACAAGACACAATTTTTAGGTATGGTAGGGAATTTTCTTCACTTGCCTTGGTAGGTGTGGGACAGATGGACAGATTTACACATTCTTTCCCAATCCTTTAAACAATGATGAGTAGGCATACAGAAAGGAGATAGAATGCTTCGTGTCGTGGTGCAAAGATAACAATCTCTCCCTCAACGTCAGCAAAACTAATGTCAGCTAATTATCAACTTCAGGAAGAAAGACGGAGGACAAGTCCTTATCTATAACAACGAGTTAAGTGGAGGTTATCAAGAGTGTCAAGTTCCTAGGAGTGACGATAACCAACAACCTGTCCTGGTCCTCCCATGTAGATGCAATGGTCAATTTGGCACAACAATGCTTCTTCTTCCTCGGGAGGCTGAGGAAATTCAGCTTGTCCATAAAGACCCTCACCAATTTTTACAGATGCACCATAGAAAGCATTCTGTCTGGGTGCATCACAGCTTGATATGGCAACTGCTCTACCCAGGACCATAAGAAACTACAGAAAGTTGTGAACACAGCCCAGACCATCAGACAAGCCAACTTCCCATCCATGGACTCCATCTATACTTCTTGTTGCCAGCTAACAAGAAAGGCAGTCAACACCATCAAAGACACCTCCCACCTTGGTTATTCTCTCTTGCAACCACTTCCGTCACGCAGAAGATACAAAAGCTCAAACACACGTACCAACAGGTTCAAAAACAGCTTCTTCCCCACTGTTTTAGACTGCTGTATCGACCTAATTTCAAATCTAATGCTGATCTTGCTTTTGTGCACCTTCTGTGCAGGCGTAACCTTTTATGCCTCACTCTGTTTTAACACCCTATGATCTGTATGTCCTTGTATGTTATGGTCTGCCTATACTGTATGCAAACAAAACTTTTCAATGTACTTAGGTACATGTGACAACAGTAATTCAATAAATACATCAATGCCAACACATGATTGATTAACTGTATAATGAAATGCCAAGCCTACAGTTATTGTCTAAGGTTTTGTTGTAACTCAGAAAAAAACATCAACTCAATTGGTTGAGGCAGTGCCATGGAGAGTGCACCAGCTAACCATTTACCCTCTCCTTTTATTTAACTGAAAGAGGTGCAATGCCTGCAATTTATTTTTCATTTGTGTGGGACAAAGCCCTGTGTATGAATATGTGTAGCTTCAAGCAAGCATGAGTGAGCCACTTTGTGGTAAGGATCACTTTGTGAGGTCAACTTTTGATTTTAAAGTGGCTTTTTGGTGTAACTGGACGTTCAGACATTGTGCCTTTTTCAATTAAACAACAATATAGGGAGAATGGTTCCCTGGCATGTTTTCCATTGCTACACTTCTGTCAATCAGAGTCTGTTTGCCAATCGATCAGAACCTTCTTCTCATGCAGCATAATTATTGTTCACTTTAAACTTTGATATTCTTGCCTCTTTCCTGATGAATGCAGGATGGAAAGCATTGATATCATGTCCCTTTTTTTAAGCAATACAGTAATTAATTTTTTTTGTAAGCCATGTTTGCCCGGGATAGTCACTTACTTGCCTGATAAAGGTGCTTTGTAGAGAATTGGGCTTCATTAATCCCATGTCACATTCATTAGCGCAGATGGATGCCGGACCCCAGCCTGAGAAAGCAGGCAGTTAAGTTTGATGATCTCACCAATTGGTGTCCCATAATCCCTTGTGGTTTGTTCATGCACCAGCCTCGAACCTTTCTGCAGCATTTCAGTTAGTGATCTAGAAACCAGACAAAATAATCTAGGAAGGAAGATATTAGGCCAACCAGAAGAAAGAATACTGCAGTGAAGGGTTGGGACGGTATATAAGGAATAGTGACAAGCAAAATTAAAATTGGTGTACTCCGGTGAGGAACTATTTTCTTTTAAAATGTTGGTGCTTCACTAATTCTGTAACATCCTTTTCAGTAGGTGATGCAAAGTAAGGCAAAATAAACCAGGCTTGGATGAAGAGCAAATGGATTTTACAGCTGAGATGCAGATGATTATGATATACTATTTGTAAGGAAATTGCTTGCTTGGATGCCGCAGAACTCTTCAGTTTGAATACAACAAACTCTCAGAACATCAAAACAATTGCTTGAAAAGTAATTCACAAGCCAAGACTGAAACTTTAATTCTAACCTGAATAGTAAAAGACAAGCAGAATATAGGTAATGAGTATGACTGTGAGGTACATGGAAAAACCTACCTAGAGAACTGGAAATAAAGTAATTTGATTGTAAGTGCATCTATCTCAACACTGAGCTAGAAATTACTCTAAGGTCATGTCTGAGTGCCAAACATATGCAGGGACAATATTTGTGTCTATAAAGAGACTCAAGAAGATATCAACCTAATAACAGCGATGCTGCTTACTAAGCAAGGCTATACAGATTTACTCTGGTTTGAATGCCATCCCTGTCCGAAGCAATAACTTAAAAACAGAAGAAGCATTCCCGCATCCTCTGCCTCCAAATTGAAGTACGCAAAGAATAACGTTTTTGATTTTTTTGATGGACTCATGCAATTCCTTGAAGATACTCAGGTTAAATTGCTGTATATCTGAAGAAATTAGTCAGAACTTGAGTCCAAGCTGCAACTAGTTTTTATAAATTCAGAAAATGGATCGTGAATCTATTGCAGGATCTTCATTTAAATATAGGACACAAATTCGGTACAAATTCTTGCACTACAAAATATGTCACTATTGTGCCCAAAACTGGGTAGAAAGTATTCTAACTTCTCACTTATTGTCTCAATGCATCTGAAAGACATTGAGAATTCATTTAAGGTCTCATAAGTAGAGAATAGGATGCTGGATTCCATACAGGAATGGAAACATTTTAATGCCAAGCAGATACAGGTCAAATGATGTCTATTTCTAGATATTTAAAGAACTGAAATTATTTTTTTTAAAGAATCTACTAAAGGAAGATTCCTTGCAATTTGTCTATTTGCAATTTTTAGAAAACTTGTAGTTTTGTACTCAATATTTGTTGGACAGGATAAGTTGTTGATTTCAATCATACACTAAACAATATCGTAGTTCTCAATATTATGCTCAGTGGAGCTTCAAATAAGCAGGAATATGCCTGAATAAGCTCAAGTTACTTTGGAGTGGAAGTGCTTGCGACAAAGATAACAATAATATTACACCAATGTAAAGGAGCAACTGGTAGTCATCAGCAGTACCAAGTCCTTGCCTTTTCTTACTTTCTGCTCTGAATGGAAAATAAATCATGAAGGTAAAACAGAAAAGATTCATGGTGAACTTGACCTCCTCAGTTGACAGCTGAAAGCTACTGACAACTCAAAATCAGTAGCAGTATCAGGAATAAAGACTGTTTCCAGGCAAAGGTTTAAATTAGCAGAAAAATATCTTTCTGTCTAAATCATCAGGATAAGAAATTATGACTTGCTCAAAGGATGAATAATAAAAGGCACAGCATAGTTCATTATAGAATGAGATACCTTGAGATTCAAAAGATTATTAGTAATTTGGTACATGCTGCAGTAAACTATTTATGTTGAAATTAAAGAAGTGCCAGGTTGCCTGGTTGAATCTTAGGGGAAATGTGATAATTATTGAGAGGACAAGCATTAACGAAAAAATTAATCATAACCTTGAATCAATATTATCGTCAAGTGTTTTTCCAATTTCTCTTAAAAAATGCATTGCCACATAGCAAAGCATTTACGCTTTAAGAACAAGCAAGAGGCAGTTTTCAATTTGTGAAATACTGGCAAACCTCGAGTTTTTAATCTTTGAAAGTAAATGCTCAAAATGTAAACTCAGAAATATAAGAGGTAATAAATTGTATGTAATAAGTAATTCTACATTAAATTAAACTGAAAAGGTAAAACAGGGGAACATGGCTGCAAACTAATAAATTACAAATTTAGAACTTCCCATGTGAGCTCTTAATTCATATAGCGACCAAAATATGTGATAGGTTCTGAGATAGAGTCATGGAGACTAAAATTCTGGAATTATTTATGGCTGCTCCTATGAGTAGATGACAATGCAACATTTTCTAGAAAGATGAGTAAAGTGCCAGATGTCATTCCTTTTTTATAATTATCTTGTCAACTATGGACTGGTTGGACCATAGGGTCTGTTTCCGTGCTGCATGACTCAATGACTCTATAATTGACTGTCCACAGGAAAGTCGTTTCCTATTAATCTTATTAAAATACTTGCCAATTTTAAAAACATGTAAGGAATCTCCTCAGCCTTCTTTGCTCTAATTGAATGGTCCCAAAACCAAATTTCCTCCTCATAATATAGTTTTTGATCCCTGATTTCCTTTTGATAAATCTATACCATATACATCCTCTTGCTTTAACATCCTGTCTAGTAATAGTTTGATTTTCCATTCTTCCCACCAAACTAAAAAATTACATTTCATCTGATATTTTCCCCACTCATTTATCTATGACATTTTTTAGTTTCCAAGGCAGACTTGCAACTTGCTTTTCCACCTATCTTTATTTCAGAAACTTCAGCTCCATTACATTTGGTTCATCCATCCAAGTTAATTTAGCATGTAAACATTTGAGGTTCTCTGCAACAAACTAGTAGTTACAGTCCGCCAATCTGAAAATGGCCCATCTATTCCAACACACTATTTTCTGTTAGTTAACCAATCTTCTAAGCTTGTTGACATATTACCACCAACACCTTGGGATTTTATCATATAGCAATTCTTTATGGGGCACTCACTGAATGCCTTTTGAAATGTAAATACACAATATTTCTCCTTCCTCTTTAACAACACTGTTTAAAGCATCCTCAGAGAGCCCAAATTAAACTATCAAACACAATTTTTCTCCATTATTTTATGCTGACTGTGCTTGATTATACTTCGTTTCAAAACCAGGGTGGCATGATGGACCAGTGGTTAGCACTGCTGCTTCACAGTGCCAGGGACCTGGGTTCGATTCCACCCTTGGGTGATTGTCTGTGTGGAGTTTGCACATTCTCCCCGTGCCTGCATGGGTTTTCTTCAGGTGCTCCGGTTTCCTCCCACAGACCAAAGATGTGCAGGTTAGGTGGATTGGCCATGATAAATTGCCTGTAGTGTTCAGGGACGTGTAGATTAGGTGGGTTATAGGGGGACGGGTCTGAGAGTAAGTGTGGACTTGTTGGGCCAAAGGGCCTGTTTCCACACTGTAGGGATTCTGTGAAAATGCCCTGTAACTACTTCCTACACTTTCCCCATGAGATGTTAGGCTTACTAACCTATAGCTTCTGTCTCCCTTGTTTCTTGAATAGGAATCTTTTATTAGGGGCTTTTAATCCACTGGGATCTTTCCTGAACCTAGGGAAGTTTTGCAAGATTGCTACCAATGAATCAATTAACTCTGCAACCTCTTTTTTTAAGAGCTGAAAATGCAGGACAGGTCTGAATGACTTGTCAGCATCTGATTCCAAAAACTGTCGAGTACTTTATCTCTAGTAATAATATTTAACCTTACTCCTCTCTTTTATACACGACTTGCTATTATTTGGGTGTTTTTAGTCTATTCTATCATGAATGCAAATGCACCGCTCACACTTGCAGGTCACCCCTCACCATGTGTCAGAGTAGTGAGCCTCAGAGTGCTAATGGAAAATTGTTGAACTGTGCTGCTTTATTACTGGAATTAGCTTGCTATTCATTGAAGATAATCAAAGGTTGATTTTAGCTTAGAAAAGGGTGCATTTCAGATTAGAAAACCTAGAGATTGAATGTTTTTGGGCAGTTTGGAGGAGACCTGACTTAGGTCAGAAGCAAATATATTTTCTCTCCCAAAAAAGTAATATAGATCACCAGTTACATCAGGGGAAAAGTTTTGTTGGTGTTATTTTCTTACCAGGAGTGTTTGGTTCAAAATCTGCAGTTTATTAAAGAGTTGAGAAAGTCTAAGCTCTTAGTTTTGTGAGTGTTTGTGTAAGGAGACTTCACAGTTCACAGAAAAGAATGGAAGATCAGTTACGTTGAATTTAAAGATTTAATCTTTAAATGTCGTAGAAGGGTAATTGCTCTGGATTTGAATTGCTGCAAAGTAGTGGTATTGCAAAATGGAGTGAAATGTTGTTTTGCTGGGTATTAAGATGTTTTTCTAACTGTTTACCTTGGGTTTTTTTTTGTCTTTTGTGTGATAAACTGTTGTTAAAGAAACTCTGCAACTACACTTCAGTAGTAGTAACAAAAGAAACGTGTATGATCTATCAGATGAACATTGGCAAAGAAACCTCTGGCTGATTGCAACCGACTTGCCACCTTAGCTGATGAATCCTCTTTGTCGAGCACCAGATAGAAGAAGAACTGAGGGTGGCAAGAGCATGGAATGTAGTCTGAGTAGGGGTTGTAAATGCCTATCTCCAGGAGTGACTCAGTAGTACCACTACTGACTAAGCTGTCTGAGTCTCAATGGACACAGCTGCTAGTCTGGCCCTGCAGCAGGAGTTAACAGAACCAACAAGAGGGAAAAACCTACTTGATTCGGACGTTCCTAACCGAATCTGTCCATGTCATTATTGGCAGGAGTGATCACCACACAGGCTTTGTGAAGACAATGTCTCATCTTCACATTGAGGATACCTCCACTGTGTTCTGTGGCATTATTACTGTGGTTAAAGGGGTAGATTTAGACCAGATCTAGCAACTCAAAACTGTGATCTGGAGGTGCCGGTGTTGGACTAGGGTGGGCAAAGTCACAAGTCGGACGACACCAGGTTATGGTCCAACACGTTTATTTGAAATCACAAGCTTTTGGAGCATAGCCCCTTTGTCAGGTGAAGTGAGTGTGCTTCTCTCTCACTTCGTCTGACAAAGGGGCTACGCTCTGGAAGCTTGTGATTTCAAATAAACCCGTTAGACTCTGACCTGGTGTCGTGTGACTTCTAACTCAAAACTGGGCATTCATGAGTTATTGTGGGGCCATCAACAGAAGCAGAAATGTATATGATCACAATCTGCAACCTCATGGCTGGCATCTCACCTCATTCTACTATTACAATGAGACCAGAGAATCAAGCTTGGTTCAAAAAAGAGTGCAAGACTGCACGCCAGAAAAAGCACCAGGCATACCTAAAAATGAGGCATAACTGAAGCAATAACACAGGACTCCTACCAAGTCAGACAACAGATGCAGCATGTGATGACAGAGCTAAGCAATCCCACAACAAGCTCTGTAGTACTGCCACATCCAGGCATGGAAGGTGATGGACAATTAAACAACTAACTGGTGGAGGAGGCTTAACAAATATCCCCATTTTAATGGGGAGCCAAGCACATTAGTGCAAAAGAGGAAATTGAATCATTTGCAATCATGAATGGAGGATCATGCTCAGCTTTCCAGCAATTCCACATGATATCAAGAAATATTGAAGGCACTGGATACTCTAAAGGCTAGGGGCCCTGATAATATTCCAGCAGTAGTACTGAATACATGGCATTCAGAACACAGCAACAACACTAACCAACAAGATGGAAAACTGTCCAGGATATCCAAGTTACAAAAAAAAAGAAACAAATCCAACTTAGCCAATTGCATCAGTATTCTCTCCATCATTAGCAAGGTGATGGAAGGTGTTGTTGACAGTGCAATCAAACAGCACTTATACGCCAATAACCTGGCCACTGAGGATCGGTCTGAGTTCCACCAGGGCCATTCAACTCATGATATAATTACAGTCTTGATTCAAACATGGATCAAAGAGCTGAACTCAGAGCTAAGGCAAGAATGATTGCCTTTGACATCAAAGCAGCATTTGGCCAAGTGTGGCATAAAGGACTTCTAGCAGACTGAAAGTCAAAATTAATTAATGGATGCAGTCATATCTAGCACAAAGGTGGACAACTGTGGATGGTTGAAGGCCTATCATCTCAATCCCAGGACATCACTGCAGGGGTTCCTCAGTGCAATTTCTGAGGTCTAACCATCTTTAACCACTTAATCTTTTCCTCAATCATAAGACCAGAAATGAGGATGTTCTCTCATGATTGCGCAATGTTCAATTCCATTTGCAACTACTCAAATATTGAAGCAGTCTGTGTTCCTTTCTTGGAAGTCCAAGAAAATGTTCAGGCTTGGACCTGAAGTAACATTTATGTGGCTTATTGCCAGGCAATGACAATCTCCAATAAGAGAGAAACTAATCATCTCTTCTTGACTTTTAATGGTATTTAGATCATTAATTTCCTGGGAGTTTTCATTGACCAGAATCTGAACCTGACTGACCACATAAAGACTGTGGCTAGAACAGCAGGTCAGAGACTGGGAATTCTAAGACAAGTAATTCACCACCTCGCTTCCAAATCCTTTTCACCATCTTCAAGACACAAGTCAGGAGTGTGATGGAAATCACTCCACTTGCCTGGATGCGTGTAACTCCAACAACATTTAAGAAGTTTGACACTGTTCAAAACAGAGAAGCCCACCTTAAACAGTCATTCCCTCTACCACTGATGCATAGTGGCAATATTGTGTACGATATTCAAGATACACTAGCAACTTATCAAGCTTCCTCTACAGCACGTTTCAGATCCGTGATTTACTTGGAAATATATTACTGTTCCTTTGGTGTCATTGGGTCATAATAGGAACAGGCAACAAAGACTGGCCTGGCCAGTAACACCTACATCCTGTGAAAGAATAAGAAGTAGGTATACGATTCAACAAACAGAATGCACATTTAGGCTATTATGTTAAGATTTTTTTGTACTTTATCTGAGAATCTTTAATATTTAGGTTTCTCAGGAGGTTTTGTGTTTCACCTTTAAGAATTATAGTTCAAGAAAAAAACAGAGTTGAAAGCTTATCAAACGCAGAGACTTCCAGGTTATGGTGCTGGTTTGAGAAATTATAGAAAGACTGTCATTGCCAATTAAGATGTAACTGAAGGGGTCTACTTTGATCAACATGTGGAGGGGTAGGGAAGGGAGTAAGAGGGAACTGTGATATTTCTCAACAGGAGACAAAGAATTCCATAATAAAATATTATGGAACATGCATTTATGATGTAATCAAGCTCTTCAACTGCCTTCTGTCTCTGGTGGGGTCCAGCATCCATCTACTGTAAAGAATAGGACAGGATTAGTGAGGCACCAATATGAATACCAAACAGAAATGGCAGTGGTAGTGGTTTACAGGGTTTGCTACTGAGATGTTTCTGGAAATTCTTGTATATATTTAAATATTTTCTATGAATCTTTGCTGTTAGTCTGCTGCAAAAAGCTGGACAAAGCCAGAGGATTGGAAATATTATAATTTTGATGTCAATTTGTTCAATAAATAAATGCCATCTGTTAAAAGTTTCATAAGTAAATTATTCAAACATTAAATATATGTTAAAACACAATTAATGTAATACAAAATGCCACAACAGTTCATTAAAAATTCAGTTTGGAGCCAAGGTTGGTGCGTATGTCTGATTTATTTGCTCATCTAGAGGCAAATGTGATTGGTTAAGCTAGAAATAAACAAGAAATTCAAACAATGATCCCAGAAATGAAAACAAACAGAACTTCACTTAAATACATAGCTTTGAAATGCTCAAAAATCATATCTGAGCAGCAATTATTTTTATGCTTTTAATAGATGTAGTTGTCTGTGGGCCAGGTCAACACTTTATCACCCATCCCTAATTGACCAGAGGGCAATTAAGAGCATTATTGAGAGTCTGGAGTCACATAGAGGCAAACCAGGTAAGGATCGTATACTTTTCCTTCCTTAATAAATATTTGTCTCAGGTTTTGGATTGCTATTACAGTGACATTGCCACTTTGCCACCGCCTCAACATTAAAGCACTGCAAAGACCCCAACCGTATGAATATTCTGCCTAAGTATTGGCTGGTGTTCTCCTGATGTATCCTGGCCCATACTGCTTTTCAATTCACTTCTACTTCCTCTTCAAACCCACTTCAACTGAACCCAATGCTGTTAATAATTCCCATCTCAGTACTAAGGGGATTCAGTATTTCATTGCCTCATTTTTTTCTAATTTTATTTATTTTGCATTAAGTTACAAAGCACAGTAATGCACGTTGTTCTATGAAAGGTGTTATTAAAATAGAATATTGAAATAAATGTCACAATAATTTTACAAATATAGCAATCATCCAAGGAGGTTCTCAATATATAAAACTAGTAGACTCACTTGTACTCACTAGATCTTTACATATTTTCAAAAGTTAGAGTTGTTCTTACCCTTCAAATCAAGTGGTATGTATGTGGACAGGGAGACAGAGCTACTACTTACAATAACAAAACAAATTGCTGAAGAAACTCAGCAGATCTGGCAGCATCTGTAGAGAGAAAGCAGGGTTAATTGAAGAGTTATTGGATCCAAAACACTGACTCTGCTTTCTTTGCACAGACGCTGTCAGACCTGCTGAGTTTCTCATGCAATTTCTGTTTTCGTTTCAGATTTCCAGCATCTGTATTTCTTTGTTTTATACTATTTAGAATATTTGGACTTGTTGGTTAACACCTAGTAACTATTACTGAAAATTTATTTAGTGTAGTTTGTTGAATCTACGAGATTAAATTATGTTGGGAGTCACTGTATTACATTGGTGAAGATGCTCATCTTTAAGATCATGTTTCAAAAGGAATAGGAAAAAGGTTGGTTTGCCAATGATCATACAAGTAAGGAATTTAAAACATAGTTAACACTAGAAAATCAAAACCCATTAATGATTCCAAATCTCTATTCTCAATTGAGAACAACTTTTTAAACTTGGGATTTAAGTCAATCTAATTTACAGCTCATTATATAACATTATTTGATGAAAACATTACCATTACTTTACTTCATAACTTCTCAAAATGTAATACGCACTTACTTAATCGGTTGTGTTTTATTTATTGGCAGATACATTATTTCAAGGGTTTGTGAATTTGATAATTAAACAAAGAACATGTACCAACACAGGAGTTCAAGTGCGAGTGAAACAAGGCCATTCAACCAATTCACTCATGACAGTAAATCAAAATTATTCACAGGAATTTACCCACCCCCACCACCTCCCCACTTCCCGATGGTTTCAAGGTCTTTGCTATAAAATATTGATGATATTTTGTTTGGTTAAGATAAAGACTAGTTTAGCCTTAGTTTTACCACTGTATTAAATATGAACTTCTCAGTTGGGGTTCGCAGCAGGTTAATATCTTGTCCTTTTAAACCTATATTTTAAGAGGTAATCTATCTCTAATACACAAAAAAGTCACCCACACATATAAAATGACTTAATGAATTTGATTTGAGCAGTTTCTTACAAGCTGTGTGTTTACACTGAACCAGAGTGGCATTTTGGCTTGCTTTTCCAGAAGGAAGTTAGCATGTCAGTTAGAATAATGTTTAGATAGAGCTTTGAGCTCTTTAATTGTTGAAGCAGAAACTACTAAAATGAGATTCAATAAGTGGATGAAAGAAAAGAGGGTAGAGAATTTGGGAAAATATGTTTTTACTTGCTTGTTAGGTTGGAATAAAGAGTGACATTGTCTGCCTGTCCCAAATGGCCTATTTCTGTGCTGCTTATTTCTATCTTTACTTGATATGAAAGAGCTGCCCAACACTTGTAATTATCAGTGACTTTAATTTTTGTGCTTTTAAACTTGTGGACTGAAATGAGAAAGAACTGTTTTAAAAACAGTTTGTAAGGATTTGCAAGGACTGCTGCATGTTTTGAAAAGCAAATAACCTGGCACTCATTGCCAAGGGGCTGTGCACAAATGGAGCACTGATTTGCGACAAGAAGCTGAATGGTTTGTGGGCTAGTGATCTGTTATCAATGTCAAAGGTCTTCTGCCTGCCAACCATGTGATTGGTTGTCAGGTAGTTGAACAGCTTGGAGCTACAAACCAACACCAGCCCAGGTGTTGTACACTGTAGAAAAACCTACTTTATGCCTGAAGAAAACCAGTTTACCTTTCCTTCAACAGTTGTTGTATTCTGTAACTTTTACTTAATAAGCCAGAGATATCAAGTAAGACTGAATCAGTCATCAGGAAATAGCAAGAACTACAGATGCTGGAGTCAGAGTCAAAACAGTGTGGAGCTGGAGGCACACAGCAGGTCAGGCAGCATCAGAGGAGCAGGAAAGTCGATGTTTTGGGTTTACACCCTTTATTAACTATGATTTCCCCTTCACGAAGCCATGCTGACTCTGCTTGATCATATTATGTATTTGTAAATGCTCTGCTATTGAATCCTTTTTAACAGACTTGAACATTTTCTTAATGACAGATGCTCAGCTAATTTGCTGATAGTCATATTTCTTTGTCCACTGCCCTTTTAGAAGGTCAAAATGTCCACCCCAGTCCAATACTGGCATCTCCATATCATGGCTTCCCTTTTATAAGTAAAGGTGTTAACAGTGACAGTTTTCCATTCGCCGGATGTTTTTCAAAATTGAAGGATTGTTATAAGAATACCACTAATATATCCACTCCCTGTGTAGCTATTTCTTTTAAAGTCCACAGATGCATTCATAGGAGCATAGGAACAGGAGTAGGCATTCAGCCCCTTGAATCTGTTCCACGATTCAATGAGTTCATGGCTGATCTGTGGCCTAACTCACAAACCTGTCTTTGGTCCATATCCATTAACTTTGTTTAACAAAAATATGTCTATCTCAGATTTACAATTAACAACTGATCCAACATCCATTGCCATTTGTCATCATGTCCATGGGACTTATCAGTCTTTAACCCAATTAGAAGGGTCCAGACCTGAAACATCAGCTTTCCTGCTCCTCTGATGCTGCCTGGCCTGCTGTGTTCATCCAGATGTACACCTTGTTATCTAGTTTCCCTGGTACATCTTTTTAAGTGATATTTCTTGAATTTATTTCCTCTCCTCCTTGGTCCCTTGATTACACATTTTTGGAATGGTATTTGCATCTTCTTCTCTGAAGACTGACTGGAAACAATTATTTCAACTACTTTTTTCTTGGTTCCTGATTATATCCCCAGTCTCCTTTTCTAAGGGGCCTATGTTCACTTTGGCTTCTCCCTTCCTTTTTATATATTTAAAGAAGTTCTTGCTGTCCATCTTGATATTGCTTCCAAGTTCACACTCACAGCTTATCTTCTCCATTTTTATTTTTTTTTATTCCTGCAGAGAACTGGAAGAATTTGAGTGATGTCTATTACATTCTATAAGATCTTCTTACCACATTACTTCTTTGATGCATTCCAAGCATTTATATAGTGTTCAGAGTTAGCAGCTTGGAAGCTGTCCTTGCTTAAGACAGGCATTGTTGTAATGGCAAACCTGCCGAATTAGACACCCAGAGGACCAGACTAATGCTGTTGGGGACAAATCCGACCAAAGCAGCTCCCTGCAAGCCATAAACTATTCTGACTTGAAAATATACTACCATTCTTCCACTGATGCTAAATCAAAATCCTGAAACTTCAACAAAAGCAGTTTTTATACCTATGCCGTTTGGACACCAATGATTCAAGAGGGCAACTCACAACCACCTTCTTAATCACAATAAGGGACGGGTAAGAAATTTCTGACCCAACCAGCAGTACCCAAATCCTGTGAAAGAATAAATTTTAAAAAGATAACTGTTTAAATAATAGTGTAATCTTTCCTAAATATTGGATGAGAGTCTGTGAAACCATATTCATTTCTTTATAAAATGAATTTAAACTTGAAGTTGTGCAACTTAATCATTATAATACATATGATGTCACATTTAATTTCTCCCTGTGTGATTACATTAAGGAGTTGCACAGAAAATATTATTGCACGATTAACAGTACTTCAATATATAATCATAAAACTGCAACAAAACTCGAAAGTGACCTACCTGCTATAGATAGTAGCTGCATTGTCAAAAGGAATTTCACATGTTTCATCATCACTTTCACAGGAGGATATAAGCTGTGGACATAAATGCACAGTTGTAAGCACTATATATTTTATTTGATATAGAAACTGGAAAATGAGTTTTGAATGTTGTGCCGTAGGGAAAGAACTAGTTGCTTCTTTGAATGACCAAGTAAAAGTGGAACAATGTGGAGCCACTTATTGGGTACAAACAGCATTTGAGAAGTTGGGTTTGATATTTTTATGGGATACACTGCCAACAGACATTTTTTGGATAAAGTACTATTCAGCAACAGCTTTTGCATTAGTTTTAAGTCACAATTTTGTCACAAAACTGAGAGAAGAGGGCAGGGTACTCAAACTTCCAAAAGCTTGCAAGAAAGCCGGATCTGAAAGTGGAAGAAAGCAGCATTTAAAAGACTTGCAAAGAGAATTTTCCGGCTACCAAACTGAGGATCACTGTAACGAGCAACAATATCTTACCACAAAAAAAAGAGCAGTGAGAAAGTCACATCATTCTCCTTGTGGTTTGACTCATGATCTACAAACTCTTTTCCTTTTCGCTTATAATTTCCACCCACAATCTTCTTGCAAACTGTGTCTCTCGTCCATCCTATATTTGTGAATGAATGTATGTGCATGTTTGGATTTAAAGGTATCATGGTTTAAATTTGCTTATTATTATTACTGATTCACGTTGATACATGTTTAAGGATAAGTTTGATATGAGTCTTTGATTTTCTATTCGTTAATGAAACCTGGTGCGAATTTATTTTATCTTTGATAGTGGTCAGCATCAACTATAAATAATCATATTTCACATTTGTAATGGCTCATGGAGTAGTGAGGCTTGATTTTCAGTGCACTCGTCCCATCAGCGTCACGACAAAGATTTGGGACCTCATTTTGATTCTTTGAACAGAGACAATATGAGACTTAATGTTATATCGCAAAGGATAAAAGGCAGATACCAGATTTCTCATACAATAAATAATGGCATTGGAAGTAGCTAAAACGATCCTCGAGAAGGTGGAGGTATCCCTGATTGTTTAACAAGATTTATGAAATCTGAATTATCAAAGGAGTTTAAAAAGGGAATTTCCTGTAAAGCTAAGAAGGCAGATATAATTAACAGGGTTCAAGACAAATAAAAACTGCATATACTGGAATCCAAGGTGAACAAACAGGAGGCTGGAAGAACACAGCAAACCAGGCAGCATCTGGAGGAAAGCAGCAGTCAAAGTTTTCGGTAAAACCCTTCTTCAGGACTGGGTGTAGGGGTAGGGGGAGCTGCAGATAAAGAGAGGGGTGGAGGCGGAATGGTAGAGATAGGTGGACCCTGGTAGTAGGTATGACCTGTTTAGTCAATGGGAGGGATGAATCCAGTTGGTGGTTGGAAGGCAGGGTCAGAAGGTGGGATGGAAGAGTGGAGGTCGGGCTGGAAGAGGAGCCAGGGGATGGATGGGAAGGTTATTTGACATTGGAAAACTCAATGTTGAGTCCTCTGGGCTGTAGGGTGCCCAGTGGAAGATAAGGTATTGTTCTTCAATTTTGTGTTGCGAGTCGCTGCAACAATGGAGGTGGCCAAGGACAGGCATGTCGGAGGTGGAGTGGAATGGGGAGTTGAAATGGGCAGTGACTAGGAGGTTAGGTTGGCTGCTGTGGGCCAGGTGAAGATGCTTGGAGAAACGGTCACCTAGTC
Organism: Rhincodon typus; assembly: GCF_021869965.1. NCBI lineage: Eukaryota > Metazoa > Chordata > Chondrichthyes > Orectolobiformes > Rhincodontidae > Rhincodon > Rhincodon typus. The sequence goes on along the minus strand of NC_063357.1, from coordinate 31,197,177 downwards.
GACATTTGGTCACACATACGTAGAGAAGACCACATCAGGAGAACTGAATGCAATAGACAAGGTTGGAGGAGATGCAGGTGAAGCTCTGTCTCACCTGGAAGGACTGTTTAGGGCCCTGAATGGAGGTGAGGGAGGTGGTGTGTGGGCAGGTGTTGCATCTTTTATGGTTACAGGGGAAGGTGCCCGGCAGATTGGAATGGTTGGTGAGGAGTGTGGCATAAACTAAGGAGTGGCAAAGGGGAATGGTCCTTATAGAAGGCAGAGAGGGGTGGGGAGTGGAAGATGTTCTCGGTACAGGGGTCTAATTGAAGTTGGCGGAAGTGTTTGAGGATGATACCTTGGATGCGGAGGCTGGTGGGGTGGAAAGTGAGGTCAAGGGGTACCCTATCTTTATTATTATTGGTGGGGATGGTGGTTAAGAGTCGTGGAGCAGGGAATGGAGGAGGTGCAATGCAGGGTTATCTGGATGACAGAGGGAGGAAAGAGCATTATTTGAAAAAGGCAGACATCTGATGCTTGGGAGTGGAACGTCTCCTCATCACAGCAAATGCGACAGAGACAGAGGAATAGGGAAAACGTGATGGAATTTTTGCAGGATACAGGGTGGGAGGAAGTGTAGTCTCCCAAAAGGAGCAATGGCCTAGTGGTATCATTGCTGGACCGTTAATCCAGAAACCCAAATAATGTTCTGGGGACCCAGGTTCAAATCCCTCCATGGCAGATGATGGAATTTGAATTCAATAAATATCGGGAATTAAGAATCTAATGATGACCGTGAATCCAATGTCGATTGTCGGAAAAACCCATCTGGTTCACTAATGCCTTTTAGGGAAAGAAATTGCCATCCTTACCTGGTCTAGCCTACACGTGATTCCAGACCCACAGCAATGTGGTTGACTTTAAACTGCCCTCTGGGCAATTAGGGATGGGCAATAAATGCTGCCTCGCTAGCAACACCCTAATCCCATGATTGAATAACGAAAGAAAAGGCTAGGTAGCTATGGGAATCTGTGGGTTTATAGTAAATGTCGGTCCGTAAACTGCCGCCAGAAATGGAAATGAGGAGGCCAAGAAAGGGGAGGGAGGTGTCTGAGTTAGACCAAGTGAATTTGCGGGCAGGGTGGAAGTTGTTTGCAAAGTCAATGAACTGCTCCAGTTCAATCTGGGTGCAGGATGCAGCACCGATGCAGTTATCGATGCAATGGTGGAAGATTTGGGGAACAGCGCCAGTGTACGTACTGAAGACAGACGGTTCAACAAAACCTACAAACAGGCAGGCATTGCTGGGGCCCATGTAAGTGGCCATAGTAACCCATTGGATTTGGAGCAAGTGGGAAGAATTGGAAGAAAAGTTATTGAGGGTGAGGACTAGTTCAGTGAGGAGGAAGAGGGTATGGGGGGGGAGAATCTGGATGGGTCTATTGGAGAGGAAAAACTGAGGGTCTGTAGGCCGTCCTTGTGGGATATAAATGTGTATAGGGATCAAATGTCTATTGTAAAATGAAGCGCTGGGGGTCAGGGAACTGGAAGTTACCAAAGAGGTGGAGGGCGTGGTTTGTGTCCCAGATGTAGGTGGGGACTGCCTGGACCAACGCGGACAGAATGGCGTTGAGGTAGGAAGAGATGAGTTCAGTGGGGCAGGAGTATGCGGAGTCGATGGGTTGGCAGGGGTAGTTGGGCTTGTGGATCTTCGGGAGCAGGTAGAACTGGGCAGTGCAGGCTGGGGCGACTATAAAGCTGAGTTTGGTGGAAATCCAAGAGAGGCCAAGTAATCCAACCAGCAAGTTAGTGGAGATAGTTATGATTAAATTACAAATAAAACACCTTGAACGTGAAAGGGAAATGGAGCAGCTTGAGAGGGAGAAAAAACAAACACTGAAATTGAAAAAGATGGAGGTGAAAATACTTGAACTTGAGGAAAAAGTGAGTGAGAGAAAGAGGATTTAAAAGGCTAAAATTGCAGACTCATGAGACAGAAAAGGATAAAGACAGGACTATGAAAAAAGCATACCGGCTTAAAAAGCCACTGGTTGAAAAAGGAATCCTCAGATTCAGAGGAAGATTTTGATAAGGAAAACCTGTGCTATAATCTAAATGTCAGTAAGAAAATGTTTAAATTTGTGCAGTTCTAATCAAAATTTCAGGACAAGGATGTGCCGGCATACCTTGTTGTTTGAAAAGTAGCAAAACAGATAAAAAAAACTGAACTGAACTGGAAGTGAAATGAAAACTGGATACTGCCCAAGTAAAACAAGTTGACAGAAAGAGCACTTGAAATTTATGCATTACAGTCACAGAAGGTTTCTATGGATTATGATGCCATATAATAGGCTATTCCGGGTGCTTATGAGTTAGTCCCTGAAACATAGAGGCTAAAATTTTGTAACTTGAGGAAATAGCCTGGGAAAAGTTATTTTGACTGGTGGATATGGGTATTGGAGCAAATACCACATATGAAACTCTCAGAAAGTTAACTCTCTTAGAACAATTAAAACAAATTTATAGAAATGCTTTAGATGTAAACATAGGAGGTATGGTCAGTAAGTTTGCAGATAACATCAAAATTGGGGGTGCAGTGGACAGCGAAGAAGGTTACCTCAGAGTACAACGGGATCTTGATCAGATAGGCCAATGGGCTGCGGAGTGGCAGCTGGAGTTTAACATATATAAATGTAAGGTGGTGCATTTTGGAAAGGCAAATCAGGGCAGAACTTACACACTTAATGGTAAGGAGACCTTGGAGTGCAGGTTCATAGTTCCTTCAAAGTGGAGTTGCAGGTAGGCAGGATAGTGCAGAAGATGTTTGGCATGCTTGCCTTTATTGGTCACTGCATTGATTATACGAGTTTGGAGGTCATGTTGCGGCCGTACATCTCATTGGCTAGGCCACTTTTGGAATACTGCATGCAATTCTGGTCTCCCTGTTATAGGAAGGATATTGTGAAACTTGAAAGGGTTCAGAAAAGATTTACAAGGATGATGCCAGAGTTGGAGGGCTTGAGCTATAGGGAGAGGCTGAATAGCCTGGAGCTATTTTGCCTAGAGCATCAGAGGCTGAGGGATGACCTTTAGAGGTTCATAAAATCACGAAGGCCATAGATAGGGTAAATAGACAAGGTCTTTTTCCTGGGGCGGGGGAGTCCAAAACTAGAAGGCATAGGTTTAACGTGAGAGGGGAAAGATTCAAAAAGGACCTAAGGGGAAATTTTTTCAAGCAGAGGATGGTGCGTGTATGGAATGAGCTACCAGAGGAAGTGGTGGAGCTGGTGCAATTACAACATTTAAAAGGCACCTGGAAGGGTATGTGAATAGGAAGTGTTTAGAGGGATATGGGCCAAATGCTGGCAAATAGGACTAGATTTATTTAGGATATCTTGTCGGCATGGATGACTTGGACCAAAGGGTCTCTTTCTGTGCTGTACACCTCTATGGCTCTATGACTCACTACCTTCAGTAATTACAACACAGGTTGGAGACCAGAAGGCTGTAACTGGTAAGCATCAGGAACGACTGACAGTTATGGGCTGATCCATGAATTAGATATTGTTCCATAAACCCAAAAGGATAAAAGGTAAGACAGTGAAATGATGGCAAGTAACAAGTGAGTAAAGAAGGGAAAGCTGGGAATGCGCCAAGATCTCCTCCGCAAATGAGAAAGGAAGGCACTGAAGTTCAAAGTGAGAGTTATGGGCCTAAAGTGGGGTGCCTTCATTCAGAATACTGCAAATTATGTGAGAAGGCCATGAAACCTGGCTGGAGCTCATAACAGTCCATAAAGGGGAGCCATAAGAAATGTAATACAGACCAAATTGCTTAATTACAAAAAATTAATTACAACAAAGAACCGAACGTTAACATTGTTTTGAATGTAATAGAGTTGAATGAGATATATAGAGTATTTTTGTCAAAGGAAATGATACATAGTCATTAAAGGATACAGGAGCTACACAAACTCTTTTGCTTAAGAAGGACATAGTTCTTCCTCCAGAGAATGCATCAAAAACCAAAATTTTAATAAAGGGACAAGGTGAATATATAGCAATGCCTTTATATAAAATGCACTTAGAATGTGACATAATGTTCAGAGCAGTGGTAGTAGGAATTGTTTAGAAATTACTTGTGGATGAAGCTGGCATCTCCCTAGGTAAATAATTGGCTAGAGTGAAAGTAATAGTTTGCCCTATAGTCACAGAAATTCTGAGTGAACTTAAAGAAGTGGAACAGTTGCAGGAACAATTTTTCTATCCTATATGGTGACCACAGCAATGGTTAAACAAGGTCACTACCAGAGCACAAAGTAATACCACAAGCAGATGTTAGAGTACCTGAAACTTTCTTCAAGGTTGGGCATAATTCAAAAGAAGTGTTTAGTATGTCTTCTTTAATTGAAGCATAGAAAGCAGATCCAGGTAACACAATAAGCTTACACTGCAGCCAAGGTTACAGCAGATATGGAGTATTGCAGTGCAATGTTAAAAACAGAGCTCTTATCAAGAAGTGAAGACATTCGCACAAACCTGTAGACAAGGATGATTCCCAATCAGATATCAGTACTGCCCAACTTTCATAAGAGGATATTGTGAGTAGTAAATTAAATTTCCAAGGTAGGGCATGTATGAATATGGAAAATGCAAGCATCAATAAATAGACATTTCACCTGGTCCAAACTTCATAAGGACATAGTGCCATCCTGTTACACATTCCATAAATGTTTTTCATTATTTTGTTCCATTACATGGATCTTTGAAGCTGCACTGCATGAACTTACAGGAAATATTGATGTCAAATAGTAGGAAAACCTCAGCGTGTACCAATCCAGAATCTCCGATACCCATACTAGTATTTGAAGAGCCACTCAGTAGAATGTTAGTAAACTTTGTAGGTCCATTATCAAAACCAAAGGATATCCTTACAGCTATGGACATGAGAACATGATTTCCAGGAGCTATTCCTTTGAGCCAATTAGAGCTAAAGTACTGGTGGAAAAATTAACTCAGCTTTTTCTTTAAACTCGTTATGAATATCCAGGAAATTCAGTCTGACCAAGGTTCCAACTTTTATGGACAGGATGAATAGAAAGCAGTTGTTCCTCTTAATTGAAGAGCCAATAACAAAGGGTCATAATTTTAAGTTGAAAGGCAGGAGGTTAGAAGGGATCTAAGGAAATATTTCTTTCACCCAGAAATTGATGGGAATCATGAATGACCCTGGGAGGGTAGTTGAGTCAGGATGCCTCACAAACTTTAAAAACATACACAGATGTATATTTGAAATGTCATAGCATTCAAGGCTATGGGCCAAATGCCGGAACGTGGGACTAGTGCAGATTTACAGCAGTTTTTGTTGGTGATGACCTGATGAGCCGAAGGCCTTTTCTGTACTGTATGAGTTATTCTATGACTCTAAATGTTTACAATGCTGAGTTTAGGACAAACAGAGCAAACAGACCAGTGTCACTACTTTTGTTTTGATTTCAGTTCAGACAATTCAATGATTAGTTCACAAGAGAACTTTCCTTGGAGCAGAAGAATCAAGTTAACAATTCAGGAGAAAAGTGACCCAAGCAAACAGGTTTTAGATTGTGAAACTAATTTCCAAGCCGACAGAGTTTGTAAACAATCTTCAAGTTGTCATAGTGAAAGAAGTCATAAAACTGTCTCAGCAGTCTAAGGAGGAGAACTGGAAAGACTCTTAAGTAATAAATTGAAGAATTCAGACAGGAGTGATACTTCTTTAGAGTTGAGTATCTTATTGTCAGGCATAGGTTGAAATTTTGTCTTGCCATTTAAGATTTTCCTAAACTGTCATTCATATAGCTTTGTTTTTTCCCCTTGTGTAATAGACTTGTGTTCTTTAATTAAAGAACATTTGCCACCTTGAGAGAATATATTCAGTGATTAACCAGCATGTAACCAAGTGGAAACATTAAACGTATGATCTAATGAGCCAGGTTTCACTCTGGGATCTGATTTGCCCGGTAATATCATCAGCTGTGACTTTTTAAAAAATTCATTAATGGGATGAGAGCATCACTGGCTACGCAGCATTTATTGCCCAGACAGCAAATCAGAGTCAACCACATTGCCGTGGGTCTGGAGTCACATGTAGGTCAGACCACGTAAGGATGACAGTTTCCTTCCCTAAAGGACATTAGTGGACGAAAACAACATTGCATTCATGGTCATCATTAGATTTTTAATTCCAGATATTTTTAATGAATTCAAATTCCAACATCTGCCATTGTGGGATTAGAACCCAGGTCCCCATTTTATCTGGATCTCTGGATTAAGAGTCCAGCGATAATACCACTAGGCCATCGTCTCCCACTCAAGTTGTTAAATTTAAATCAGAGATGCAGTAAAAAGAGTTGTTACTGACTGGTTAAAATCTTCCAGCTTTGTGCAAATGCAATGCAAACACATTAACTATAACTTCACTAGTCTGGGAAAAGTGTACTTAAAATGCTGGCTTTGTGTGTGTAGAAATATGCATCAGCTGCTTTGCAAAAAACAAACCCTTTCGGCTCTAAGATATGACTGTTATCATGTCAAATTAAGCACTGCGGTGTCAAAGAAATCAATGCTTTCCTAGTTCATTGTGTCTTTAAAATTAATGGAAGATTAACAATTATTGAGGACATTGATGAATTTTCTAATTGTGTTTCTGTGTGAGAATACTGCTTATGTCAACAAAAATACAGAAAGTATTGTACTGTGTGGCTGCATTACATAATAAATGATGAGCCAGAATGAAAAAGGAACACTTAAAAACCAACAAAAAAACCCTTCAAGAAAATCTCCAGAAGAAACCTCTTAAAAAAAATGTTATTGAGTACCCTTCCTATCATCCATCACAGACAGGTCCATTGTCCACTGAAACAAAAGTGAAGGCATTTGATTTACTGCAATGGCCGTATAGGTTAATGGGCATTGATAAATGGTCACGTTATCACCTGCAGAACCGTTCAGCTTGATGCCCTCAGAGAAGCAAAGGAAGGTGGTATTCCAGAATACAAAGCCAGCACCAGGTGACGCACAACATTAATAAAAAGACCAAATTTAAGACTGAAATTTTATTTTCTGACACATCTGACACCATAGTTCAATGATAACAAAATCAAATTCTACCACTTTTCATCTGCTATCAAGAGAAGAATGTTTAATTAGCCTATGTGGAAATATGAATGAAGCAATGAACCCTGATATATGAGCAAACAACATCATTCCCAAGATAGGTGAAAATACCGAACTTGTAATGACAAGTGGCCACAGGAGGAGACAGTTCACATCAGTTCCATCTTGTAAGGCAGATGCTACAAAAGGAAAGCAGACCGTGATATTCAAACGCAAAACTCTCCGCAAAGAGAAATTCTGAAAGTGACTGTCATCTATGTTCACAAGAAAGGCTGCATTGATAATGACAGTTGCAAGAAATTGATCAAAGTGATACAAAATTAGAGAACAGGAGGATTACGCAAAATGAAACTGTTAGTCTGGGATATGATCTAATTCTATCTTGTTAACAAGATAATGTGTGATGTGAGATCAACCAACAGTAACATGGCAGTTATCCCTGGTGGTTTTATGAATGTTGACTAACCCTTGGATAAGCACATAAACCTCTCATGGACAGTTTCCAAGAAATGTAGAATAAACGAATGTTGAAACGCAAAAATAAATTGCTAATGTCGAAATATGGCAACCATCTCTACTAGCAACATTGTGGCAATAGGCCATAGAAACATGAAATGAATTTGATCCTTATATTGCCAAAAATCATTCCTGAAATGTGGAATATCAATGTGCTCAATGTTACAGATGATGCTAAAGTTATCTGTACAACCAATAATGATAATAAAAAGGAAGAAGATTCAACTGACGATGGTGTTGTATAACCAAGCTTCTGGAACAAATTGTTCAGTGATTCAAATGACGGTACAAGAAATTTTGAAGGCGTTCAATGTGAAGCATTGTGGTTAATTCATTACTCCACATATTTATATTAAATGGATGAAACAAATACTTTACAATGTTAAAAGTGTTAGAAAATTAATACAAGTTTTTCACTTATTTTATTCCACAGCACTGATCTTTCTTGAGCCCAAATCAAGCACAAAAATCCAAAAATGGACAAAAAGATGAATTCAAGAGATGAGATGAGGACGATTACCCTTGATAGCAAGGCAATGTTTGCCCAAGTTTCACAGCAAAGAGCGTGAACAAAATGAAATCAATGGAAATCAAGGAAAAACTCTCACTGATTGGGAGTTATACCATACACGAAGGAAGGTGATTGTGGTTATTGGAGGCCCATCATCTCAGCCCTAGGACACTAATGTAGGAGTTCTCAGGGTATGTATTTTCTCATCAACCTCTTCAGAGATGTTATCACACACCTCTGGAGCTGGCAGACATGAACTGAGGCCTCCTGGTCCCTAGGCAGGGGCATTACCACTTCACCACAAGAACCCTAGTTCCTCAGGGTAGTGCCCTTGGCCCAACTACCTTCAGCTGCATCATCAATGGCCTTCCCCAGCCCCCAAGCATCATAAGATGAGAAGTGGGATTGTTCACTGCTGATTGCACAATGTTCAGCACCACTTGTAACTTTTCAAAATCTGAAGCAATCTTTGAGTCCATATGCAGCAAGATCCTGACAACATACAGGCTTGGACGGTTCAGTGGCTGGCAAGACCCATGCTATGCAAGTGCCAGGCAATGACCATCTCCAACAAGTAATAATCTAACCATTTCCTTTTGACATACAATGGCATCACTATTGTTAAGAGCGAGTTACTCACCACCAGACTCCCCAAAGCCTACCCACCATCTACAAATCACAAGCCAAGCGGGTGTTTGAATATGCTTCACTTGCCTAAATGCTCCAGCAACAGACAAAAGCTCACCAAAGCTGGCCGAATGAATGACACTCCATCCACCATTTTAAACATTTGTTCCCTCCATCGGTGATGCACAGTGTATGACATTGATAAGATGCACAGCAGCAATTCATCAAGGCTTCTTTTATAGTACCTCCTTAACGCATAAACTCTGCCACACAGTACGAGAAGAGAAATAGATGCATTGGAATGCATTCACCTGCAGTTACATTCCAAACTGTTTCTCCATTCCTTCACTGTTGCTGGGTCAAAATCCTGGAACTCCCTTCCTGTTAGTATTTGGACCACTAAATGCCAAACTATGTGACTTACAGCAGTTCAAGAAGATAACTCATATTGGATAAACATCAACAGTATTCCATCTCTACTGCAGTAGGCAAACAAGATCAACTCAAGCACACTTACCTGACTACTATCTCCAAATAATCTGAAATGTATCTGGGTCATAAGCCCATATGGCATACTTAGCAATTAAAAAGAGTGTCAGAAAAGCCTGACAACATTTTCCTTCAAAAGCCGACTGAAGAAAGCAATAAAATTAACAAATACCTGGTAAGTTGCATTTTGACTACACAATAGTTTTATCACCTTATTCTGTATTCATTTTGTTTTGTTTCTAAGTCGTGTGCTCCTCGCTATCATACTTAACATCACATCCATTTTTTGTTTTGGATACAGGTTAAGAATCATTTACCTGTAAACCTCAGGACAAACGTTTTGGGATAAAGGATACTTTCGGTTTTCGAATACACCTAAGTCAGTTTGGCTGCAATAAAAAAATCTTCACTTTTGGGTTTGTTTGGGCCATGTGAAGTTTTTTTTCCCAAAGGGCCCAAACTCAGGTTCAAAAATACTTCATGTTAGTCTTTTTGGTTTTCCAAGAAAGGATAGACAACCTGTATTATTTAAATGATTGTAGTATGCTTATAGCATTTATTTCTTGAATGTGTGCTTTGGAAACACTGCTAAAATTTCACACATTGACATCAAATGGGAGTTTGTCAAACCAGCAGCAGACTCCAGGATAGCCACATTTTTTTGTTTTAATACCTGCAATTCATACTCCTGCAAACATGTTTATTTTAACAAAGCTTAGTATCATTGGAGTAGGAGGAGGGTATTCAGCTGATTGAACTAGCTTTGCAGTTCAATACGATCATATGGCTAATCATCTAGTTCAATACCTTTTCCTCAGATTATTCATATTCATATTCCTCCACATTCATTTATGTCATTGATATTTAGAAATCTGTCAATCTCTGTTTTTAATATACTCAATGACTGAGTTTACACAGCTCCCTGGGTTTGATAATTCCAAAGATTCACAGCAGTTTAAGTGTAAAATGCCTTCGTATGTGTCTCACCCCCACCCACCTTGGTTTGAAATTTTGTGTTGGATTCTAGACTCCCCAGCCAGAAAAAAAACATCCTACCTGCATTGACCCTGTCTATTCCTTAAGTACTTTGTAGGTATCAAAAATGCCATTCTTCAAAATCTAGAGATTTTCCATTCTCTCTTCATCGGACAGTACCACCATCCCCGGAATCAGGCAGGTGAACCTTCAGTACACTCACTGTATGGCAATATCTTCCTAACAGGGTTAAAACTGCATTCTCGAGGTCTGGCCTAACCAAGGTTCTATACAACTGAAGCAAGACTTCACTACTCCTATTCTCGTGTCTTCTTGCATTATAGGTTAAAATTTGCCTTCCTAATTGCATGGAGCACATGCATGTTTGCCTTCAAAGTGGATAACCTCACATTTTTCCACATTGTATTCCTTCTGCCATGTTCTTGCTCAGTCACTACATCTGTCCAAATCCCATTGAACCTGCTCTGCATTTTCCTCACAGCACACATTCAATTCAAACCTAACTTTATGGCATCTGCAAACATAGAAATATTACAGTGACTTGGAGACAATAAGGACTGCAGATACTGGAAGCCAGAGTCTATAGCTGAAAGGCTGGAAAAGCACAGCAGGTCAGAAAACATCCGAGGAGCAGGTAAGTCAATATTTCGGGCCGAAACCCTTCATCCACATCATTGACATATATTGTGAACAGCTAAGACCCAGGTATTGATTCATGCAGTACCTCAGTAGCAACCATTGACTGACCGTTTGGGTTTTTCTGCCTTGAAGGAATGTAGAGTTCCTGTAAACTATGTTGTAATTTTTAAGACTATCCATTACCCATGTACTGTCAGAATTTTACTGTATTTTCCCAATCCATCTCAATCAATTTGCTGTTTATATCTTTATGATTTCCTCTGCTCAAATTTATCACCCTGGCCCCACTTGAAGTACTTCACATTCAAACATAATGTAAAATTCTGAAGTTACAGTCACAAATATGGACGGCACAGTGGCTCAGTGGTTAGCACTGCTGCCTCACAGCACCAGGAACACAGGTTCAATTCTATCTTCGGGCGACTGTCTGTGTGGAGTTTGCACGTTCTCCCCGTGTCTGCGTGGGTTTCCTCTGGGTGCTCCAGTTTCCTCCCACAGTCCAAAGATGTGCAGGCTAGGTGGATTGGCCATGCTAAATTGCCCATAGTGTTCAGGGATGTGTAGATTAGGTGGGCTATAGGGGGATGAGTCTGTGTGGGATGTCTGAGGGTCAGTGTGGACTTGTTGGGCTGAAGGGCCTGTTTCCGCACTGTAGGGATTCTATGATTATGATATCCCTAAAGGTTCTTTTGCTACAAGGTTAAGTAGCCCTTTCTTGTTTCATAATACTGGATCTAAAATAGCCTGTTCTCTGTTTCATCTGGGTCAGTTTCTCAACTTACTGCTTTAGGAAACCGTCCCCAGCATGATCCAGAAATTCATCCTCCACAGTGTTAGTGCTTATTAGTTTTATGCAGTCGATATGAAGATTGAAATCACATTATTGCTGCATTACCGAAACTGCTTTCTTCTTTATCTCCTGATCACAAACCACGTTCCATTCTGCCACCACTATTTGGTGGGCTTTAAAATCCTTTGCTGCCCCTTGCTGATTCTTAGCTCCACCTAAATAAATTCCACATTTTGTTCTTCTGATCTGACATCATACTGACCTCATACCTTATTATCAGCACAACACCAACTACTTTTCCTTTCTACCTGTCTCTCCTGCATGTCAAGTATCCTTAAATATTTAGTTCACAGTCTTGGTCACCCTACAGCCATGTTTTTGCACTGGCAATTGGATCAAATCCGTTGACTTCTTTGCCTTTAAATCATCTATATTGTTGCAAATACATTTAGGTAGGATGTCTTTTGGCATTATTCCATATTCCAAGTTTAGTTGATGCTCACCCTAACCTTATCTGCTTTCTAATTTCACTTGCTGCATTTTTACTCCCTGTTACTGGCTTTACTTCCTTCCAATTTGAGCAACACCTCAAGTTGCCATTCCTCTGCTAAAACCACTAGCAAATCTCCTGGCAAGGTGTAACCCAATCAACTTCAGTTGGTATCAGCAAAAGAGCTGGAAATGATTTTTTTGTTGGAAACATTCATTTGACTAACTTTTGGTCATCAAGTAAAATTTACAAAATTTCAACTAATTTGTGTTAACGTTTTGGGTCGAGTGACCCTTCCTCAGAACAGTCCTCACTCGACCCAAAAAGTTAACTCTTTCTCTCTCCACCGATGCTGCAGATCTGCTAAACTTTTCCAGCAATTTCCATTCTTGTCTCTCATTGACAGCACCTGCAGTTCTTTCAGTTTTTTACTCAGCTAACTTGCCACTGAATAGCAGAGTGTACTTCATAACAACATAAGAAATACGATTGGGGTAGGCCATTTGGCCTCTCAGGGTTTGCCCCGCTGTTCAACAAAATTGCGGGTAATCTGTCCCAGGCCTCAACTTCTCTTTCACGTCAACTCAGCATAGTTGTCAACTTGCTGGTATATCAAAAATCATTCTATCTCTTCTTTAAATACTTTCAGTGATGTTTCAAGGTACATTTCTGGGATTTTGAAGTTGCGTGGTAATTTGGTACAGAAGGGAAGAGGTGCTTTTTGCTAGCTTTTTTGGCTCATAGTTTGTAAGATCTTTGGGGCACAGCACAAAAGAAACAGTGACATCACAGGAAAACCCTCGTTTGTTGGTTGATAATAGCTGCTAATTTGGCTATTATTGGTTACTTTCAGATTAAAGGTAAATAGAGAAATAGTTTACAGGTTCAAAACTAAAAGACTTCTAAGATTTTTAAATTTCTACAAGATTATTTTAAGATAGAACTAAGTACATAAAATAGAGATGCAGGGCCAAACAATGTGTTGTACCTCCATGATATGGGAGCTGGTGGACCCCATTGTGGTTCATAGTGATTATATCTGTAGCAAGTGATGGTTGCTTGAGGAACTCTTGCTCAGAACTGATGAGCTAAAGTCTGAGTTTCAAGCATTGCAACATATCAGGGAGGGGGATAGTTACCCGGATGCTGTGTTTCAGGACACAGTCACACCCGTTAGATTAACTAGTTCAAATCTGGTCAGTAATCAGAGCAGGAGGGTGTCACTATGAGCAAGACAGGTAAAGAAATCCAGAAAGTAGTGCTGCAGGAGCCTCGGCCCTTGAGCTTGTCTAACAGGTTTGAGATTCTTGCTCCCTTTGCGGATCACAGCGGGGCGTAGGGAGGATGAACAAACTCACCATAGCATCATGGTACAGGGAGCCATTCAAGAGGTGGAAGAAAAGAGAAATCTAGTTGCAATTGGGGATAGTACAGGCAGGATATACACACTGTTCTCTGAGCTGTTTCAATAAGGTGGGCCCCACCTGAATCATGCTGGGATCAGTGACCTGGTGAATTGCATAGACAGGGCTACATAGTGGGAGTTGCATGGAAAATTAGAAAATCAAAAATAAAGGAGAAGGTAAGGTTGTAAATTATTAATGGGGCTGATTGTTGCCCAGAAAACAAAAGGGAGGGGCAGAATGTGTGAATGCCATATTGAACCAAGAAAACATAAAATTGTAGGGACATTTGATAGAACAAACTTAAAGGCTTTATGTCTCAATGCATGACGAATACAGGTTCAGAAAAAGGCAGAGAAACCGATGTTGCAAAACAAGTTAAATGAATATGATCTCATAGCAATTACAGAAAACATTGTTACAAGGAGATCATAACTGGGAACTTACCATTCAGGGATATTTAACTGTTTGGAGAGACAGGAAGGATGGAAAAAGTGGCAGGGTTGCATTGTTAATAAGAAATAAAATGAGAACAGTTGTGAGAGACAATCTTGGCTTGGATGATGTGGGGTCCACTTGAGTGTAGGTAAAATACAGCAAGGGAAAGACTACATTGTTAGGATAGTGAACAGACCTCCTAACAATAGCCACTCTGCAGGAAAGGTTATAAATCAATAAATAATAGCAGCATGCAAAACGAATACAGCGATAATTATGGATGATTTTAATCTTTATGTTGACTGAGTTAATCACAATGGAAAAGGTAGCTATGACAATGAATTCATAGACTGCATTAGGGATACTTTCCTAGAGCAATATGTCATCAAGCCAATTGGGGAACGGGCTACCTTGGATCTGGTTCTGAGTAATAAGGCAGGCTTAATAAGTCACTTCAGAGTAAAAGATTCCCTAGGAAGTAATGACCATAACATATTAGAATTTAATATTCAATTCATGAGAGAAACTTGGGTCAGAAACAACTACATTTGTCTTAAATAAAGGTAATTACAATGAAATAAGGATAGAGTTAACTAAAGTGAACTGGGCGGATAGATTAGCAGGAATGACAGTAAACAAGCAATGGCAGACATTTAAAAAGATAATTCATGATTCTCAGCAAAAATACATCCCAGTGAGGAGAAAAGATCCTGAGAGAAGTGTAATCGAACCATGGCTAAACATGGAAAATATGAGGAGTATCAAGTTAAAAGAAAAAACATAAGGAGGCAAAATAGCCCCAGAAATTGAGATAAATTCAGAATCCAACAAAGGAGGACTAAAACAAAAATAAAGAAAGAGACAATAAACTACAAGGGCAAACAGCGATGTAAAAGCTGACAATAAGAGCTTCTTTAGGCATATAAAAAGGAAGAGAGAGGTTAAAGTGAATATAGGACCCTTAGAAAATGAATCTGGGGAGACAGTTATGGGGATCAAAGAAAGGGCAGAGGAATTAAATAATTTTTTGCATCTGTCTTTAGAGTGGAAGATACTTCAAACGTACCATTACTAGTAAAAAAAAATACAGGGGAGATATTAAGTATCATCACCATCCCTAAAGAAATAGTAACAAACTAATAGGGCGAAAGGCAGATAAGTCCCTGGCCCTAATGGCTTGCATCCTAGGATCGTAAATCAGGTAGTGACAGAGATAGTGTTTATAATTTTCCAAAAATCCTTGGATTCTGGAGAAGTACGACAGGATTGGGAAACTGTCAATGCAACATCCCTGATCAAAAAGGGAGGAAGGCCTAACATCTATTGTCTGAAAAGTATTGGAATCAATTATTAAGGAAGTAATAGAACATTTGGAAAATGATAATCTCATCAATAAGTGTCAGCATCGTTTCCTTTCTGACCAATTGAGAGTTTTTTGAAGAAGTCTCAACAATAGTGGATAGAGGATAACCAGTAGATGTGATAGGACTTCCAGAAGGCACTCAACAAGGTACCCCACAAAAGGTTAAGTCATAAGATAAGACCCCACAGTTTTGGAGGTAATATGTTGGCATGAATAGAGAATTGGCTGATGGGCAGGAAACAGCGAGTGGGGATAAGGGGTTCTTTTTCAGGTTGTGATCAGTGGGGTTCCACAGGGATCAGTGCTAGGATCGTAACTGTTTACAATACATATGAATGACTTGGAGGAAGGAAGTGAACGTACTGTAGCCAAATTTGTAGAGTACACAAAAATAGGTGGAACAGCAGGTTAAAAGAGGGATACAAAGAAATATTGATAGGTTAAGTAAGCAGGCTAAGAGAGGATAATGTGGAAAACTGTGAAGTTATTCATTTTAGAAAGGAGAACAAAACAACAGAATATTATCTGAATGGAGAATAACTGCAGAAAGTTGTAACACAAAGGGACTTGAAAGGTACTTATGCACGAAAGCTAGCACACCGCAGCAGGTAATTAAGAAGGCTATAGTTGACCCTTATTTTGAGGGCTTGGCAAATTAGAGCAAAGAAGTCTTACTGCAACTGTACAAGGTGCTGATGAGGCCACATTTGGAGTACTGCGAGCAGTTTTGCTCCCCTTATTTAAGGAAAGATGATTTTTATTGGAGGCAGTTCAGCGAAGGTTCAGTAGGATGATCACAGTGTGGAGGGAATGTCTCATGAGCAAAGGTTAAGCAGGTTGGAATTCTACTCACTGGAGTTTAGAAGAATGAGAGGTGATCTCATTTGAATATAGGATTCTTAAGTGGTTTGACAGAGTAAATGCTGAGAAGACGTTTCCCCTCAAGGGAGAGTCTAGGATCAGAGGGCATGAACTTAGAATTAAGGGGGCTCAATTTAAGATTAAGATGAGGAGGAATTTATTCTGAGGGCTCGGAGTCTTTGGAACTCTCTCTCACAGAGAGTTGTGGGGGCACTGTCCTTGTGTATATTTAAGTCTGAGATAGATTCTTGATCAGTAAGAGAATCAAAGGCTCTACGGAAAGGGCAGAAAAGCAGGCATAAGGAGTGTCAGTTCAGTAGACTCAAGGGGTGAATAACCTACTCCCGTTCCCATTGTTTATGGTCTTATTATCTAGCCTTCAGAACTCTTTGGGGTAGAGAATTCCAGACATTCACTACTATCTGGCAGGAAAAGTTCCTTTTTATCTCAGTTTTAAATGAGCATCCCCTTATCCTGTATCAATAATCCCTAGCTTATGATTTCCCCCTCAAGGAAAAACTTATTCTACCCTGTCAAGCCCTCGCAGAATCTTTATGTTGCAGTAAGATCATCCTTCATTCTTCTAAACTCTAATAAGTGTAGCACTCTTGATAGGTAAATCCCTTCATCTCAGGAATCAGCCAAGTGAATCTCTTTTGAAAACCCTTCAATGCCAGCATATCACTTTCAAGTATGGGGATTAAAACTGTCCACAGTACTCCAAATGCAGCTTCATCAACACCCTGCATGTTTAAAAAGATTTCTTTGTTTATAAACACTAATCTCTAAGCGATAAAGGCCCAAATTCCATTTGTCATCTTAATTATTTGGTGCACCTGTATGCTAACTTTTTATGTTTTCATGCAATGGAACACCCAAATCCCTCTGCACTGAACTTTTTCCGTCTCTTTCCATTTAAATTATAGTCTGTCTTTTGATTCTTCTTACCAAAGCGCACGAACTTCATATTTCTCTGCATTAAACTATATCCTTTATTCATTAACGGGATGAGGACTCGCTGGCTAAGCAGCATTTATTGTCCATCCCTAATTGCCCAGAGGGCAGTTCAGAGTCAACCACATTGCCAGACCAGGTAGGAATGGCAGTTTCCTTCCCTAAAGGATATTAGCGAACCAGGTGGGTTTTTCCAACAAATGGATTCATGGTCATCATTAGATCCTTAATTCCAGATATTTTATTGAATTCAAATTCCACTATCTGCCGTGGCAGGATTTGAACCCAGGTCTCCAGAGACCCAGAATAATACCACTAGGCCATTGCCTCCCCGGCCAAGCTTTTGCCCATTCACTCAACCTATCCTTGCAAATTCCTTATGCCTTCATCCCAAGAGGCCCTCTCGAATATTACTGCATTGTCAGAAAATATAGATATATTACACTTTGTTCACTCCTCCAACTGTTTTGACATAGATAGTAAATATTTGAGGCCCTCAGACTGATCCTTGTCGTACTCCACTAGTTACATCATTTGACCATGAAAAAGACTTATTAATCCTAATAGCTGTCTCTTTTGTGTTAACCAATGGTCAATCCATGCTTTTACATTACCCCAAAAGCTCCTTTCTTGTACAATAACCAATGTGTCACTTTATCGAATGCCTTCTGAATATCCAGATACACAAGTATCAGTCTCCTTGATCAATTCTGCTTGTTAAATCCTCAAAGAATTCTAGCAAATTTGTCAAACATGATTTCCCTTCAACAAAACCATTTTCTCTGTTTGAATGCATTGAGTTTTTCTGAATACCATGCTATTTATTCCTTAATAATGGATTCAAGTATTTTCCCAACAATGTCAGGCTAACAGGCCTATTAGTTCCTGCTTTCCGTCTCCCTCCCTTCTTGAATATGGCTTCTCATTAGCAGTTCTCCAATTTGCTGGAACTCACCCAGAATCCAGTGAGTTCTGGAATATTTCGACCAAGCCTCCTTTATCTCTGCCACCAATTCCTATAAAACCCTTGGATGCAGGTCATCAGGTTCAAACGACTTATCTGCTAAAGTTCTATTAGTATGTCAAATGCTTTGTCCCTTGTGATAGAAACTGATATCAGATCTTTCATCCCATTAGCACTTTACATAAACATCTTTGGGATGTCTACAGTGTCCGCCACCATGAAAAGCAATGCAAAATATTGCTTTACAATTATCTACCCTTTCCCTTTTCCATTATTAATTTCCCAATTGTGACCTCCAAGGCTTCCATGCTTATTTTAGCTCTTTTATTTAAATACAGTAGCTCTTGCTCTCTGTTTTTGCATTTCTTGCCAATTTTTTAATAGAATGCTCACAGTGTAGAAATAGGCCATTTGGCCCAACAAATTCATGCCAACCTCTGAACAGCATCCCATCCAGACCCTTCTCCTTACTCTATCCCTGTAACACTGCATTTCCCATGACTAATGCATCTGACCTACAAATGCCTGAATACTATGGGTAATTTAGCATGGCCAATCCACCTAACTTGTACATCTTTGGACGATGGGAGGAAACCAGAGCACCCGGCGGAAACCCACGCAGATATGGGGAGTACGTGCAAACTCCACACACACAATCACCCAAGGATGAAATTGAATCCAATTCCCTGGCACTGTGAGGCAGCAGTGCTGACAACTGAGCCACCATGCTGCCATGATTAATCAACTTCTTCTTTATTAACTATTTAGTCATCCGCTGCTGGTTCCTAAAAGCTTCCCAATCCTTTGGGTTACCACTTCTCACCACTTTGTATGCCTTAGTTTTTGATTGGATTTTTGTTTGAAGTCCTGTCCCTATGGCCAAATACTTCTCATATAATACCAATAAAGTATAAAGCTTCAAAATTCTAGGGCATTTTCTTTTTGCTCCCAGGTGTTCAATTCTAAATAGTGATCAACTGTTTAATTTAATTTTTGGGTCATCTATTTGTCTATGCATTCACAGATTTAATTATGGATTTAGGTATCTAGAACACACCATTGATGAAAATGAAAAGTTTCATTTATCCACAATTTTAAGTGATGGAGACAAAAGACAGCAGGAAAAAAAGACTTGCTGACATCAAGAAAATCATTATGGGGAGTCAAAAGAATGCAAACAGTTTGAAGATAGCATTCCTTTATGAAAACCAGCAAAGAAAAAGGTGAAAATAAAATTGAGTTGCCACATCAGATACACTTGTGAAAGCTTCATACAAAATAAAAAAATCAAAATATACCACAACATTGTCACACTTCACCATTGTGAGTATTTATAAAACAAATTCAATCCACATTGCTCTTTCAATAAAACACCTTGAAGCAACATATGAAAATGCATGTGGGATTCTTGGATCTGACAATGCAGAAGGTTTCAACTTGACTCCTGAAATAACACATCCAGATGATATGGATGAATAGGCTTTGCACACCATCTGGTACATTCCTATTTATTTGACATTAAAACAAAACAGATGTCATGTTCCACAACTTCTTGTAATACTGCCAGTCAATTAATTAAAATGATAAAAACCATATCATTTTACATGGAAATCATATTGATTTAAAATATATGGAGCAGTTCTGATCTGTTCTCAAGTTGAGAAATACTGGGAGAATGAACATCAAAATAAATTATCAAGTTGTAAGAACAATAAGAAATTAGAAATTACATATTGCTGAAGTACTGTATAACCATATTTTGTTTAATAAATGACATACCTCTATAGTTATTGATAGTTTTAGTCTTTCTTTTGTTTCCGACTAGTGATTAGAGGCAGTTTGGAAGCAAACTTCTGAGAAAAACTCTTCCTCTGTGAATCATGAAACAGAACAATTGATTGTGGGTCTACTCCCTACTGTGGCATCATGAATAAGGACGGAATACCCCATTCATGATGTCAGAGTAAAAGAAGTTCCACACAAAACCCAGCTCTTATAACTGCATAAAACAGGATAAAGGAGCCAAAATATATGTAAGTACAGTATCGTTTGAAATATTTTGGATTGTGCGGCAAATCAGTAGAATATCAAAGGTGCAGAATGCAAATGATAAGCCAACAGAGGAAACTCAGGATGCAACAATGGAGAGAATCAGAAGAGAGGCTTGTAGTTTTATGAACACAGAATCATATGGCAATATCTTCAGAACGAACAGTAACAAGGCTTACAGTGGAACACTTCTTCATCTGATACAGCTGAACCACTTTCCATACACTTAGCTTAGGCATTGACTTTACCTTTCAGTGTCACAATCAAAGTTAAATCTAGTCTCCAGATAAGTAATAAGGAATTAGGGTGATGCACTGAAAAGATGAAGTTTATTTTGAAAATGCAACTGATGCTCAAACAATGTTCAAGAAGTTGACACCCCATCCAGGACAAAGCAGCCCACTTGATTGCACAGATAACCACTCCCTCCATGCTCAGTACCAACAGTATGTAGTAGCTATGCACTGCAGAACTTCACCCAGGATCCTTAGACAACACCTTCCAAACACACGACCACTACCAAATGGAAGGAAAAGGGCAATAAATACAGTGGAACACCAATACCTGCAAGTTTCCCTCCAAGCACTCACCATCCTGACTTGGAAATATATTGACGTTCCTTCAGCGTCACTGGATAAAAATCCTCGAACTCCCACCTTAGCAGCATTATGGGTGTACCTATACAAAATGGACTGCAGCAGTTCACAAACGTAGCTCACCACAACCTACAGGGCAAAGAGATTGGCAATAAATGCTGACTAAGCAGCGATTTCCATTTTCCATGAATGAAGAAAACAAAATGTAGGTCACGTTGGACAAATTTCTTTGCAAACTAGACATAGTTGAATAAATACGTTTCTGTCAGTTCTCCTGTTGCAGCGCTCACAATAAATTAGTGAGATAAATTCTTTCACAGTAACATTTATCATATTTTTTTCTATTTATTCAACAAAATGATGTTGGCATAACAGGCAAAGCAGCATTTACTGCCAAACTTAAAGTTAACTTCACGGCTTGAGCTACCTTTATTAAGTGCTACAGTTTCATGTAGTTTACTCCAAAGTGGTGTCTGGAAGGGAATTCCAGGATCATAGCATAGTGACAACGAAGGGGAATTTGCAGGTAATTGTAGTCCTGTACTCTTTGATGTGACAGAGGTAATAAATTTTTGAAGTGAAAAGTCGCTAGAATGTGCAATACACTTTACATGCTACATGTGGTCATTTTGCGTCAGTAGTAGAGCATGTGATGCTGATATAGTGGAATGTTTTGCCATGCTTGCTAACATGATGTGCCCTGCCAAAGGATACTGTTCAGTGTGCCACCAACATTCCAAACACAGGAAGCAGAAATGAAAGATTCTGTAAGGAGTCCCTTCTCCAAATAGAGGACATTTATTTCCCGTGTTCGCTGCAGATAAGTTCACTGATTGAAGTGGAGGCAAGCAGTGAAATTTATGATCATTGATGCAAAACTGCAACATTCAACATTTGTAACGGAAAATTAGAGGTGGCGCAACTACAGAAGCACCCCAAGCTCCACCAATGATTGCATTAATTGCCAGTTCTGTGAACACGCATGCTAATCTTGCATCAAGCTCTTCAGTAATGACAGAATCCATTGATGATGAAAATTCACTTACAGCTTGGAGATACTTAACTAACAAAGAATCTACCATCACAACTTAAATTTCCCCAACTTAGAAAAAAGTAAATTTTGAGGTTGAGGAGAGAATAGATGCACTGGTTTCATTTTGTTGGGCTGTCCCACTGATGCTTTGAAAACTATAGTGGTCACTTTAATTGTTACTAAAGCCATGTAACTTTGTTCTGACTGGTATATAACAATATGTAATACAACTACTCTGCTTCCCAGGTTATATAAACAGGTCCCTCTAGACTGCTTACAGTTTATTGCAGGAGACAAGAAGGGGGAAATGTAGAGGAGTGCAAAGCGAAAGGAAAGTGGAAAAATAGCTTGCATTCACATTGTCCTCTTTGTGTACAAAAGTCCCCTGAGGTCCTCCACAATGTGTGAAAAAAAGCAATGGATTTGAAGGAAGGAAATATTAGGAAGGGTGACCAACAACTTCGTCAAAGAGGTGGCTTTTACAGAAAATCTTAAAAGGAAGAAAGATGGAGGGAAATACAGTCAGTGATCAATTTAGCTGAAGGCACAGTAATTAATGTTGTAATAAAGGGAGGGGGGAGGTGCTTAAATTGAGAGTTGCAACAAAATGAGAGTTTGACTTTGCAGGAACATGGGAGGGTGTTGATATGAACTTCTAGAGAGAATTTGAGGTAACTGAGAAACTTTGGGAATAGGATGACCACTTAGGTCAGATAATGTATAGGATTTGGTAAAGAATAGGATACCAACATCAGAGGGTTAGGTTAATTTAAATTTCCTGGTTTGGAGGATTGGAGTTTGGTTTGGAGAATATCAAAATAGCCTCTTTGTTAATAGATGCATGGTGATGCAAGCGGACAGACATGGAGGCTGCCAATATTCTGCAGATGAGACATGATAGAAAGGACATGCACTAAGAGCTTAGCTTAGATAGGATACTGGGGTATTTAGCAGTCCTGTTTACCCTGAGATAGTGGCCAGCAATCAAAATGGAATTATTCACAGGGTTGTTCAGTTTGTGGTTATGTTATTTATGGGGCCAAAGTTTTCAGTCGTCCCATTGTTTAGCTGCAGAAAAAAATGCTAATCATTTCAAACTGAATGTTAGACCAAACAGAAGAGTTCAGGGAGAGAACGTCAAGTTCATCAGGAAGCCTACAGTAGTTGAACAATTGCAACAAGCAAGGTACTGATCATACCTGAACAGCCCAACTTGTCAAATGCAGAGTGTTCAAGCAGCATTCCCTCTAATTTCCTTACTGGCTGCACAGGCCACGGAGGTCTGTGTGCAGCAGTGACTTCTGGAACTGGAAGTTAATGCCATGATGGCATGTTGATGTCAATCACTGTGCACACAGCCTT
This sequence comes from Rhincodon typus, assembly GCF_021869965.1. Taxonomy (NCBI): domain Eukaryota; kingdom Metazoa; phylum Chordata; class Chondrichthyes; order Orectolobiformes; family Rhincodontidae; genus Rhincodon; species Rhincodon typus. The sequence continues at coordinate 31,173,963 of NC_063357.1, read as the reverse complement.
GCAGCTTAGAGGGAACATTGTGTCCAATCATATTCAAGGCTGAGATATACAGATTTTTAATCAGTAAGGGCATCAAGAGTTTTAGCGAAAAGGCAGGAAGTGGAGTTGAGGATTATCAGATCAGCCATGATCTCATTGAATGGTAGAGCTGACTCGATGGGCTGAATGGCCTACTTCTGCTTCTATGTCTTATGGACAACGCTTGGGTAATTCTGAATGTGCAAAGAACTGCACTGACAATTACGCCAATTTAGAATTGCCAGTCAGGCTCACAATGCATACTAGGATCTTATTATATTAGTACACCGGGCCCTGTTCTTTGTAGACAGAAAGCACAATTGCACTCACTGTGCCTGTTTCAATTCAAAATAACTGACAGCCATTTGCCAGTTCACTTTTCAGGGTACTTCCCTTACCAATCAGAGACAACCTGCTTAGTTTAAAGTTTGAACAAGCCTGCCCATTAATTGTTGCATTCTCATGGAAATGTCTTTACCAATCTTGCCAATAAATTAGTGCCCTCCCTTTATGCAATACAAATGTTGGTTAGCTATTGAACTGGCACCATCCTGACACATTGCAGGATGAGAAACTTCAACAAAATCTATCCTTTATTCAGTGATTCTCAAGTTTTGTCCCACCAACAGACTAATTATTATTTAACAGCATTCAATGATAAATCTGTAGGAATGCTGCAAATTAGCCATATAACCCTATTTGTTACTCTGGGTATTGATTTAGCTCAGTTGGCTGGATGGTTGGTTTGAAGCAGTGTGGTGCTGACGTACTGTGGGTTCAGTTCCTGCACTGGCTGAGGTTACTATGAAGGACTGTCATTCTCAACCTCTCCCCTTGCCTGAGGTGTAGCAGCCCTCAGGTTAAATCACCACCAGGTGCCTCTCTCTAATACGAGAGCAGTCCAATGGTCTGGTAAGACAATGTTGACAACTTGATTTCTTACTCTGGTTGACAGCCCCAACTCCTCCATTCAGCTGTCTTCAAGGCCAGCAACCAATGAGTTGTTGGCACAATCAGACCAAGAACTGACATGAATTTCAGGCCCTCAAAGATATTAGTCATATATGAATCAATCCCCTTCTTTTGCCTTAGCATTTGGTCTCAAAAATGCAAAATTTTCACAAATCTTAATGACATATTACATAAAGAAAAAATATTTAAATCTTTGAGGAAGAATCTCAAATTTTAAAAAAAAGTATCCTAAATGTTATGCTTTATTTTGAAAGAATACAATGGATTTTTTAAGTATGTAATTTGAGTTGGCAATTACAAAAAAACAGAAGGCAACAGAACAAAGAAACCCATAATTTTCACCATGATTATAGGGCATCAAAATTTATTGTGCATTGTAGAAAACATTAACATTTAATAATATTTGGTATATAATATGTATTTAATAATATGAACTAATGATCTTTCAAAATGCTATACCTTTCGTTAGAATCAACAGGAAAATGATGCCTTTTGAATTTCAAAATGATGGATTACGAACTACAGAATACGGAGAACTGATTTCTGATTCTGAATCATCTAAATAGCTTAGCATGTGTATGCTAATACTAATTTCCACTCACAACACAGTTATTTCATAAAATGAGTGATATACAGGAATTAGGAACTTCATCACCACTCTCCTCCTCATATCATGAATTATCCATCAAAGAATTAAATTAAAGAAGTTAACAGAACAATGCCAAGAAAACAAGTTGGAAAACCTGTGACTTCTGATTCTGAATAATCGAAATAACATTGCTTGTACATTCTTGCATTTAACTAATGACAGTTACCATGCATTTACCTTAGAGATATGAATTGGCTGTGAAAGGCACATTCAGAAGTTTTTTTTCCATTTGGAGGAAGCATCATATATTTCCCATCCCATATTGCCCCAAGGAACGTGACCGCGAACTATCTTTTTGAACCACTGACATCCATGTGGTGTAGGGACACTCAGTGTTGCTAGGGAGGGAATTCAAAAATTTTGATGGAATGACAGCGAAGAAACAGCAAGATAGTTCCAAAAAAGGGTGGTGTGTGGCTTGGAGGGGAACTTGCAGCTGGTGATTTTCATGTATCCACTGCCTTTGTCCTTCTAGGTAATAGAGGTCAGAGGCTGAAAGATATTGTCTAATAAGCCTTGATGACTTGCTGCAGTGCATCCTGTAGATGATACACACTGTACATCGGTGGTGGAGTTAGTGACCATTAAAGGTGTTAGATGGGGCATAAATCAATCTGGTTGCTTTTCCTGTATGATGTCAAATATCTTGAGTGTTGCTGTTCCTACACTCATCCAGACAATTGGGAAGCATTCCATCCACACTCCTATGCCTTCTTGACAGTGGACAGGCTTTGGGGAATCAGGTGATTTTACTTGCTGCAGAATTCCAATAAAGACCTGCTTTTGTAGCTACAGTATTTATGTGGCTGGTCCAGTTCAGTTTCTATAAATATAAGCCTTCCCCCAAAATGTTGACAGTAAGAAAGTCAGCAATTATAATTTTGTTTCATCCACTATTAAGGACTGACAGAAGCAAAGTGACCTGTAGACAGGTAAAGACCAACAAGCATCGTCAGAATGGGAGCAGGATGAAGAACAGAAAGTACAACACACATGGTTTAGGGTTACATTTGGCCAAAGTACAGCAGTATCTATAATCTGATCTTCCCAAAAGACATCACAAATAAAGTATACTGGTTTGGTAAAAGCAGATACTGTGGATGCTGGAAATCCAAAACAATCGCAGAAAATGCTAGAGAAAGTCAGCATCTGTGGAGTAAAACAGTTGACATTTCAAGTCTGGTATGGGTCTTCTGAACTGACAGTTTAAAGGGTTGGGGGCTGAACTGAAGAGTAATACGTAACTTGAATTGTTAACACTGTTTCTCTTTCCACAGGTGCTGCAAGTCGTACTGACTTTCTCCAGCCTTTTCTGTGATTGATACTAGTTTGGTGAACACACAACAAATTACTGTGTCACCAATGAATGGCCTTTGAAGCCCTGAATGATGGTGTTGAACAAAGGCAAAAGATAGATATTGGAAATCAGCAAAGACGGGATTATAATTAATATTTCCAGTCAAAGAAATGCAACTACGTGAAGTGTTAACTCTCCTTCTCCACAGATGATGCTACTGCTGTGCATTTTGGACATGTTGTGGTTTTAGTGCATTAGACAAGGTGTTACATGTGCTGTTCACGCTTGGATAAAGTTGGAAGACCATACTGTGTTTTGGGATTATTTACGTTCATTTTAAAGGGCTAAACATGCAGGGGAATTTCCAATGACTGCATTAAATGTTTGTCCCTTAAAGGTCTCATGTAACTTGCTTTTAGCATCATTTTGGTGCTCATTGGAAAAGAACCAAAAGGAATAGGATCATCAAGTTGATCAGACTCCTCCAACAAGACAGCCAATTGGTGAGTGAGACAGATACCCACTATATTGGGGGAGGGGGGGGCACAAATTTCAAGATCTTGCCATATTTGTCAAGTACCTATTTGGGACATTCTCCCAACTACTCACAGGTGCACTTCTACCCTGGGTAAATGTGCAATTCCGAGCGTCCCTCCTTCCCCGCTCCGCTTCCACACTCTTCAACCGTCTCCTGGCCCCAGCCGCGGTATTCAAACTCAGCGCGAGAACCGCTTCAGAGGGTGAAACACTAGCCCCCGCCGGCAACCTCCAGAGACACCACCCCCCAGCGGTAACTCCCGAAAATACCATTAATATTCGCCCCTTGTCAGGCAACATCCAGAAATAACAAGGTGTAGAGTTGGATGAACGCAGGAGGCCAAGCAGCATCAGAAGAGCAGGAAAGCTGACGTTTCAGGCCTAGACTCTTCTTCAGAAATGGGGGAGGGGGAAGGGGGTTCTGAAATAAATAGGGAGAGAGGGGGAGGCGGATAGAAGATGGATAGAGAAGAGGATAGGTGGAGAGGAGACAGACAGGTCAAAGAGGCGGGGATAGAGCCAGTAAAGGTGAGTGCAGGTGGGGAGTTGTGGGGGAGATAGGTCAGTCCAGGGAGGACGGACAGGGAGCGGGATGAGGTTAGTAGGTAGGAGATGGGGGTACGGCTTGAGGTGGGAGGAGGGGATAGGTGGGAGGAAGGGCAGGTTAGGGAGGCGGGGATGAGCTGGGCTGGTTTTGGGATGCGGAAAGGGGAGGGGAGATTTTGAAGCTTGTGAAGTCCACATTGATACCATTGGGCTGCAGGGTTCCCAAGCGGAATATGAGTTGCTGTTCCTGCAACCTTTGGGTGGCATCGTTGTGGCACTGCAGGAGGCCCAGGATGGACATGTTGTCTAAGGAGTGGGAGGGGGAGTTGAAATGGTTCGCAACTGGGAGGTGCAGTTGTTTATTGCGAACCGAGCGTAAGTGTTCCACAAAGCGGTCCCCAAGCCTCCGCTTGGTTTCCCTGATGTAGAGGAGGCCACAACGGGAACAGCGGATACAGTATACCACATTAGCAGATGTGCAGGTGAACATCTGCTTGATGTGGAAAGTCTTCTTGGATCCTGGGATGGGGGTGAGGGAGGAGGTGTAGGGGCAGGTGTAGCACTTCCTGCAGTTGCAGGGAAAAGTGCCGGGTGTGGTGGGGTTAGAGGGGAGTGTGGAGCGGACAAGGGAGTCCCAGAGAGAGTGGTCCCTCTGGAAAGCAGATAAGGGTGGGCAGGGAAAAATGTCTTTGGTAGTGGGGTCGGATTGCCGATGGCGGAAGTGTCGGAGGATGATGCGTTGGATCCAGAGGTTGGTGGGGTGGTACGTGAGGACAAGGGGGACTCTGTTTTGGCTGTTATTGCGGGGAGGGGGTGTGAGAGATGAGTTGCGGAAAATGCGGGAGACATGGTCAAGGGCGTTCTCAACCACTGAGGGGGGGGAAGTTGCGGTCCCTGAAAAACGAGGACATCTGAGATGTTTGGGAGTGGAGTGCCTCATCCTGGGAGCAGATGGGGCGGAGGCGAAGGAATTGGGAATAGGGGATGGCATTTTTGCAGGAAGGTGGGTGGGAGGAGGTGTATTCTAGGTAGCTGTGGGAGTCGGTGGGCTTGAAATGGATATCGGTTTCCAGGTGGTTGCCAGAGATGGAAACAGAGAGGTCCAGGAAGGAGAGGGAGGTATCAGAGATGGTCCAGGTGAACTTAAGGTTGGGGTGGAAGGTGTTGGTGAAGTGGATGAATTGTTCGAGCTCCTCGTGGGAGCGCGAGGCAGCGCCGATACAGTCATCAATGTAACGGAGGAAGAGGTGGGGTAGCTACGGAAGAGGGATTGTTCCACGTAACCTACAAAGAGGCAGGCATAGCTTGGGCCCATGCGGGTACCCATGGCCACCCTCTTTGTCTGTAGGAAGTGGAAGGAATTGAAAGAGAAGTTGTTGAGGATGAGGACGAGTTCGGCTAAGCAGATGAGGGTGTCAGTGGAGGGGGACTGGTCGGGCCTGCGGGACAGGAAGAAGCGGAGGGTCTTTAGGCCATCTGCATGGGGAATGTAGGTGTATAAGGACTGGACATCCATGGTAAAGATGAGGTGTTGGGGACCAGGGAATTGGAAGGTTTGGAGGAGATGGAGGGCATGGGTGGTGTCACGGACATAGGTGGGGAGTTCCTGGACCAAGGGGGAGAAAATGGAGTCGAGATAGATGGAGATAAGTTCGGTGGGGCAGGAGCAGGTGGAGACAATGGTTCGACCACGGCAGTCAGGTTTGTGGATTTTGGGAAGGAGATAGAAGCAGGCGGTGCGGGGTTGGGGAACAATGAGGTTGGAGGCTGTGGGTGGGAGGTCACCTGAGGTGATGAGGTTGTGGATGGTTTGGGAGAAGATGGTTTGGTGGTCGGGCGTGGGGTCATGATCAAGGGGGCAGTAGGAGGAGGTGTCAGAGAGTTGGCGTCTGGCCTCGGCGATGTAGAGGTCAGTGCACCATACTACAACTGCGCCTCCTTTGTCCGCGGGTTTTATGGTGAGGTTGGGATTGGAGCGGAGGGCTGCACATTCTGTGGGGGAGAGGTTGGACTGGGTGAGAGGGGTGGAGAGGTTGTGGTGATTGATGTCATGATGGCAATTGGAGATGAAAAGGTCAAGGGAGTGTAGGAGGCCTTGGGGTGGTGTCCAGGAGGAGGGGGTGTGTTGGAGGCGGGAGAAGGGGTCAGTAGAGGGACGGTTAGGCTCACGATTAAAGAAGTAAGCGCGGAATATCCAGAGACACCATCAACTTCCTCTCCCTGCCAGGCAACCGCTAGAAACATCACCACTAGCAGCGACCTCCAGAGACACCATCAACACTCTTCCCCCAGCCAGGCAACCAGAAGCAAACAAGCCTTTTTGAAAACTGAACAGAGATGTTCTGCAAAGCTATTACCTCGTCTTAAACCAAATTTGAGTTCTTTTAATTGGGATAAAATAGTTGAAGGTGTGAAGACAGAATTCCAAAAGGCAGTTGATCAAGTAAAAACTACAGGCCTTTCAACAATATGTTATAGCTGTTAGGGGATAGTTGTAAATATGATCTACCAGATTCAACACACATAATCTGATTCTCTGCAGATGAAGCACAGCATAAATACACCTGTTTGCAGCCAGATGGGTTGATCACTCAAGGATAGATTTCCTGTTTGTGTCCCGAACATTCTTAGTCAGATCCACCAATGTCAAACTGGTGGTTCTTCTCTGACCACTGCCTCCTTCTGACCAACTGTCACCTACAGGACAACCAAGGGTTGGCAAGAGAACGTGGAGGCTGAACGTGAAACTGTTGACCTCAGAAAACATTGAGGATCAGCAAAGCCTTTTATGCCAGATTGTATGACGTGAATTCTGCAGACAGCGTGGCCTCCCAGCCATTCCTGTCCTCTATTACAGAAACCTTAGGTGACTAAACTGGACCAACTGTTATTTCTGGATGAGCTGACCAAGTCCCTTGAGTCCTTTGAGAAGAGTAAAACTCCCAGAAGTGACTGCTGGCCAGAAGCATGTATGAATCCAGGGCATCATTACCCTGATCTACAAGCAAAAGAGGGAGAAGGAGGAAATCAGAAATTGGTGAACAATTTTTTATGGACCCCCTCAAAATATATTAAAATGGTAGCCTAGACCCTAACTTTTTTATTTTAAAGGCAAATGTAAGGTGCTGTATTCCAGATATAATTTGATTTGTCAAACTACTCAACATTAAGCAAAACACAATTTATTCATACACCAAAGTTAAAATACAACGACAGTAACTATTAGTAATTACATGTGCCAATACAGCAACGTTCCATAAACACAGCATTGGCAAAATGCAGGTTCAGAAAAAAGATTGTCTCACATGCAGTTCTCCCATCCAGGAGGAAAGAACATCAAAAGACAATTCTGAGAGACAGTGTAGCAGTTGAGAGAGATTCACTGCCTTGTAACTCTCCTGAAACTCCAACAGAAACTATTGAAAACTAAACCTAAAATCCTTGGTTCTGTGGGTGGGAGTTTGTTAGTGTAGTCTCAATCAATGGGTGGCAATCAGAAAGCTTCCAAATTTGGTCTGGAGTCAGATATGGATGCCCACTCTCCCTGCTGCCTTCTTTGTGTGCTGTATAGAGCCTTGTGCTAAATCCATCAGGAAGGATACAAACCTGAAAGGGGTAACTATTCCAGGCAGCAAAGGCCTGCACTGAAAACCTCCCTGTACATGGATGATGTTGCTGTCGTCTGCTTGGATACACTGTCAGTGCGCAGAGTCATAAGCAACTGCAACCAGTTTGAACAAAAGCAGAAGTCACTGGAAAAGCTCAGCTGGTCTGGCAGCATCTGTGAAGAAAAAAAATCTGAGTTCACCCTTCCTCAGAACTGCAACCAGTTTGAACTGGCCTCAGGAACCAAGATAAATTGAGGCAACAGCGAGGCCATGATCTTTGAGAGCTAGAATGACCAATCCTTTATGTCCCCCGCCATCAGATCAGATTCGCCAAAGGTGCAGGGAATATGTTTCGGAGAAGCTAGGCGTGTGCAAAAATCTTAGGAGGACTGTGTCAGCAAGGTGAGGCAGAAACTGGGACTATGGGAGCGCCGGTTCCCCTCCATTGCAGGTAAAAGCCTGGCCATCAGGTGTGAAGTACTGTTGGTGCTGTTGAATGTGAAGAGGTCTGGCCCATTTCCAGAACCTGCATCATTACAGTCATCCAAGCCATCTTCCACTTCATCTGGACCGTGTCCGCAGGAATACCATGTACAAAGCTCTGGATGGATGGGGTGAGGGGACATGGGAAAGATGTATCTAATGCCACCCTCATCCTGATGGCTACCTTTGTATGTGGCTGCATCAAGCTGTGCGTAGACCCTCGGTATGCAAACACTAAGTGTCACTACATACTGAGGTTCTACTTGTTTCTGGTGTTCTGAAGGCTTGGCCTGACCTCGGCGTCATGCACCTCTTCAAATAGTTGGACCATTCCATAACACCTGTCCTTTATGGAGAAATTTGTAAAGAAACACACCTTGGACCACAAATCCATCAGGAAGTGGTCAGTATATACCATCCTCAAGACCCTGCAGGAAAAGGAGAGGGTTCATTCTGTCAGCTGGTTCCCTGAGCAGACTATCAAAGACATTTGGCAGAAAGCCGCATCACCAGGTTTTCCAACAAGTACCAAGATGTAGCTTGACTGATAGTGAGAAAAGCAGTGTCCGTCAGATCCGTCGTGTGTGCACGGACTCTCTGTGCCACTGGACGCTGACCGCTGCGCTGGACAAGAGCCAGTCTTTCTTTCATGGGTGCCCCTGGTAAAGCCAGCCTCTGTTGCCCATACCTGATTGCCCTTGAACTGAGTGGTTGGCTCAGCCATTTCAGAATCAACCACTGAATACAGGGGCTGAAGTTACAGTGGGAGGAGCATGATACAGCTGTTACGGTCTATGTAGGCACTGGCAATACATCACTGAAGAAAGGTCACTGGACCCAAAATGTTAACTCTACTTTCTCTCCACAGATGCTGACAGACTGGCTGAGCTTTTTCAGCAATATCTGTTTTTGTTTCTGATTTCCGACCCTCGCAGTTCTTTGTTTTTTTCTTTCCTTTTCAATGTATTCCAGTTTTGACCTTTGGAAATCTGGTCTGTGAATATGAAAGATATGGCAAAATTCAGAAATCCTGGATTTGTTGTGAATTGTTAGGACTTCAATGAGTGCAGCTGAAAAGCTGAGTATATACCAAAGTGTTTGGTTTGGGGAGTGTGGTGGGGAAGAGAGGTTGAAGTCTTGTGAAAGACAGAGTAAGGAAGAAAGTGTTTGTTTCAGTTTGCATATCTGTTTTTTTTTCCATACTTTTTACCCTACAGGAATTGGTTAATGGCAGACAAACAGGAGGCTGGAAGAACACAGCAGGCCAGTCACCATCTGGAGGAAAGGAGCAGTCAATGTTTCGGGTATTGCCCTTCTTCAGGACTGAGTATGGAGCATCAAAGGTAGGTCCAAATTTTGAAGTGTTAAAATGTATCTGTAGGCCTTGAGGGAGGAGACGGTAGCAAAGACAGGAGCTGAGGATAGTCATGTGGCTGTAGTAGCGGGTTTGTTTCATGGTGTAGTTGAAGAGCTGAAGGGCTGAAGAGATCACAGCAGTGTGGCTGTGAGAAAGAGACTCACTGAGTTCACATCTGAGGGAGGCAGAGAACTTCTTCAAAGTGGGCATCTTTTGATGAGACTTCACAGTGGTAAAAATTTAAGTTAGAGACACAAAAAAGCTGCAGACGCACGGATCCAAGTTAGACAAACAGGAGGCTGGAGGAACACCACAGTCCAGGCAGCATCTGGAGGAAAGGAGCAGTCAACGTTTTGGGTATTACCCTTCTTCAGGTTAATGCTGTACAATGAAGGGATGGTGAGTATCTGATAAGTAGCTAAGATCTGTTCTATTCTTAAAATTTAAAATAGTAAACAAATTGGAGCTAAAGTTAATAAAATGTATAGAAAACAACATAATAAGTGAATGATATAATTTATAAATTAATTAATTGGGATGATGCGTCACTGGTGCTGCATGTTGGAGTTCCTGAATACAATTGTGATCCAGAACAATGTGGAGTCAGTGTTTGCAGTCAAGGAGCATCAACTCAGTCTCATTGTACTGGAGGCTGTTAGTGTAAACTTTGCAACACAACAGGGATGGGGCAAGTTACCTGGATATTTTATACCAGGAGGCAATGACTCTGCTTAGGGTAGGGTTTTCTGATTTGGTTAGTGGTAAACCTAGGCAGGTAAGGGGAAACTACAGTGTGGGAGTGTTAATATCTACAATCGTACAAGTAGGTTTGAGGGTCTCTCAGCTTGTCTGGATGAGAGTGGGATCTGCAAGTTAGATAGACGCTTTGACAATGGCACTGTATGACCATAAGATCAGAAGACATAGGAGCAGAAATTAGGCCATTCGGCCCATTGAGTCTGCTCCGCCATTCAATCATGACTGATAAGTTCCTCAACCCCGTTCTCCCGCTTTCTCCCCGTAACCCTTGATGCCCTTGATAATCGAGAACCTATCTATCTCAGTCTTAAATGTACTCAATGACCTGGCCTCCACAGCCTTCTGTGGCAGTGAATTCCATAGATTCACCTCTCTATGGCTGAAGAAGTTTCTACTTATCTCCATTCTAAAAGATCTTCCCCTTACTCTAAGTCTGTACCCTTGGGTCCTAGTCTCTCCTACCAATGGAAGCATCTTCCCAACATCCACTCTGTCCAGGCCATTCAGTATTCTGTAAGTTTCTGTAGTACAGGAAGTACTGAAGTGCAGTAAGTACTGTAGTACAGGAAGCCATTCAAGTTAGGGAAATAATAAGAAATGTAGGGTAATTGGGAATAATAAAGTAAAGGGCATTAACAGTGTTTTCTGCAACAAAGAGCAAGAGTCCACACAGCCCTGTGTCAGGATTCAGGACACCTGCTGAACAGGAAGTTACAGTAGGAGGGCTATAGAGACTGGATCCATGTAGGGACTGCCAACTTAAGTAGAACTAAAAAAAACATTTTGCATCAGTGACTGAGGAACTAGGTAAAAAATCAGAAAGCAGAACCTCAAACGATATGATCTCTGAGCTGTGTGCAAATTTGCATAGGATGTATAAGATTAGAGAGATGACCATTTGGCACAAAGACTGGTGTGGAAGAAGGGAATTCTAGTTCATGGGCCACTGGGTCCAATACTGGGGAAAATGGGAGCTATACACTTGGGATAGTCTTCACCTAAACTGTGCTGGGACCAGTGTTTTTATGAACTGCAAAACTAGGAAAGTAGAGAGGGTTTTAAACTAAATAGTAGTAAAAAAAGTCAAATGTAGAAAAATGTGGTAAATCAAAGAGACAAGGGAGGAGAGGAAAAATTTAACATGGGAAATGATGGTCAGAGAATGGCAGGAAGGAAGAGAGAAATAAAATGAAGAACGCACCATCAATCAAGACTAGATGTTACAAATATAAAAAGTCAAACAGGGGTTCTGTATTTGAATGGACATAGCTTCACAATAAAGTAAATGAATTAATAAAGTGGATTCAAATAGATAAATATGATATGAAAGCCGTTAAGCAGATGTGACTACAGGATGATGAGGATTGGGCCTTGATTATGGGAGGTATATGACTTTCAAGAAGAATGGGAAGGTAGTAAAGTGGAGGAGCAGCACAGTTAATCGAGGATGGCATTTGTGCAATAGTTAGAGATAACTTAGAGAACAGGATGTAGAAATCATTTAAGCGAAGATGAGGAGTTGTAGGGGAAATAAGTCACTAGTGGGAGTGGTCTACATTCCTTTTATAATAACCATAATGTGGGACAAGGTATTCAAGAAGAAATATTGGTTGCTTGTGATAAAGGGAAGGCAGTAATCATGGGTGATTTTAACCCACATATACCCTGGAAAATCAGATTGGCAGTAGGAGACTGGATGAGGAGTTCATGGAGTGGTTTTAAGACCATGAGATATAACAGCAGAAGTAGGCCATTTGACCCATCAAGTCTGCTCTGCCATTCAGCCGCTGATCTGATAATCCTCAACTCCACTTTCCTGTCATTTCGCCACAACCTTTGATTCCCTTACTGATTAAAAATCTATCTCAGCATTGAATATCCTTACTGATGCAGTCTCTATAGCCCTCTGCAATAAAGAATTTCACACAGATTCAATACGGTCTGATAGAAGAAATTTCTCCTCTTTCTATCTTAGGTATTCGAACCCTTATTCCGAGATATGCTGTCTGGTCCTAGACTCTTCCACAGAGGGAAACAACCTTTCCATATCTACCCTGTCAAGTCCCCTAAGAATCTTGTATGTTTCAATAAGGTCATTCTATATTCCAATGAGTAAAGGCCCAATCTATTCAACCTCTCCTCATTAGGCAGCTCCTGGTATAGTCTAGTGAACCTTCTCTGGACTATCTCCAATGCCAGTGTATCTTCCCCTAAGGGGCCTAAACTGTTCACAGTACTTAGCTGTGTGTTTTTAAAATATATTCACTTGTGGGTTGTGGGATGGCAATAATATCACTGGACCACCAGCTCCCCTGTAAATCCGACTAGGTAGTGCCTTCTATAGTTTTAATAAAACATCCCTACTTTTTTACTGTATTATCTTTAAAATAAAAGCCAACTTGTACATTTCTTTGAGCAGTAAGTCTAGAACCAACAAGATAATAGATTGCCTTAAAGCAGGTTCTATTAAAGTGTGTAATATGACAAGATTAATTAATGACCTCAAAGTAAAGGTACCCCTAGGTAGCTGCAACTGCAGTATGACTAAATTTTATATCTGGTTTGGAAGGAGGAGAATGAATTTAGGACTAGTATTTTAAACTGAAATAAGGGCAATTATGTGGGCATGAAAGGTGAACTAGCTGAAGTAACCGGCACTGCACATAGTTAAGGCAATCTTTCAGAATACCCAGAAGAAGAACACTCCCACTATAAAGAAACATTCCAAAGGAAGGAGACAACAAGGTGCAGGGCTGGATGAACACAGCAGGCCAAGCAGCATCATAGGAAGGGTCTAGGCCCGAAACGTCAGCCTTTCTGCTCTTATGATGCTGCTTGGCCTGCTGTGTTCATCCAGCCCTGCACCTTGTTGTCTCGGATTCTCCAGCATCTGCAGTTCCTACTATCTCTGTTCCAAAGGAAGGATTTACGTTTTGTGGTTAACTAAAGACATTTGTGAAAGCATCAAAACTTGAGGAAAAAGCACCTAGTACACAAAAATAAGTGGCAGGCCAGATGACTAGTCAGAATGTAAAGAATGGCAGAGAAGGACTAAAATATTAATTAGGATGAAGCAATTACACTAGAGATGAGAAATATAAGAATGGACAGTAAAAGTTTCTTCAGGTATTTGAAAAGGAAATGAGTAAGTAAAATGAGTCTTGCAGAGAATAAGAATGGAGAGTCTTTTTTTGTATTCTTGCAAGAGAGGTGAAATTTGTTGTCCATCTCAAATTGTCCTTAAGTGACTTGCACAGCCAATTCAAAGGTCAGTTAAGAGTCAGCCACATTGGTGGATTGGCACTAGGCAAGAGTGAGTATGGGTGATAGATTTTCTTCCTTAAATGTATTAATGAAACATTATTATTAGCTTTTATAATAATAAATAAATAAGTAGGGGGTGGGGAGTGGAGTCGGTGCAAACTAGACTAACAAAGATAAATAGAAAAAGAGACCAAAGTTTAAACTGGTTTTGAATTATTATTTGTCAGAAGGATTGTAGCTTCAAAGCTGCAGGAAGGAAGTCTGATTGCTCTCTGGTTATCCTCCCATTATCGACTTATGAAAGTTTGGAGGATAGAATCTCAGTTATAGGTCTTAAGTGAGTATTCCTTGGAGTCTATCGGAAGCTGTTTTAGCCAGTGACTTTTGGAACCAAGGAAGATACAGTCTCACAATAATACGAATCATGGAAACTGCTCAAGTGGACTGGCCAGTTACATCTCTTTTATTTTTCTTTTGAGTTATCCCTTAAATTTGTGTTTGTCTGTCTTTGTGTGAGTGGAGACTAGAATCAAAGAAGATTGCATTGAAATCATAGACAGTAACCAAGTTACCTTGTTGTTTAACTTTGCTCTGCAAAAGCTACTGTATTATTAATAAATTGATCATTTTTTGTTTAAGCTATAAGATTGGTGTCTGTTATTGGTTATTCAAAATTTGATTAGGAACCATTGGAACAATTTTGAGGATGATTGAATGCTTTAATTTTACTGTGTTGTGAATACAGGGATAGGGAAACTGATTTGATTTCGCTGTCTGTCTCTGTGTTGTAACACTCATGATTGCATGACTGATGAAGCTGCAGCCTGACAAGTCTTTATAAGTCTGGATAGACTTCATCCTAGAGTCCTAAAAGAAGTGGCTAATGAAGTGGTAGATGACTTGGTGTTAATTTTCAGAAGTTTCTGAGATTCTGAAAAGGTTCTATCAGGATCAGAAAGTAGTAACTATAACCCTTCTCATTCTAGAAGGGAATAATGCAGGAAACAATAGGTCAGTTAACTTAATTTCTATTGTAGGGAAAGTGTTAGAACCAATTATTAGAAAGGTTATAGCTGGGAACTAAGAAAAATTCAAGGTAATCAGAAAGACTCAATGTGTTTTCAGAAGGAAAGATCATGTTTAATCAATTTATTGGAGCTGTTTGTAGAAGTAACATGCGCTGTGGGTTGTGACAATGTAAATTTCAGAATTTTAGTAACTGTTCTTGTATTGGAAAAATTAACAAAGATAAACGGTTATACATGGATTGAAAGAATCAGCAATAACTGTTTTCTGGAATAAACTGTTTCTGGAAATGAAAGGAACAGCTAGAAACTGTTATAAAAAGGAATTACAGCAACATGTGAATTAGCCATCCCTGGGAAGAAGGAGCTACAGAAGCAATGTAAACAAACTGTTTCCTCGGGGAGAGGAGATAACACTTATAGTCATTGAGTCATAGAGTAATACAGCATGGAAACAGGCTCTTCAGCCCAAACTGGTCCATGCTGACCATGGTGCACACTGAGCTCATTCCAATTGCCCATATTTGGTCCATATCCCTCTAAACCCTTACCATCCATGTTCCTATCCAAATGTTTTTTAAATGTTGCTACTGTACCTACCGCACCACTTTCTCTGGCAGCCCACTCCATTTATGCATCACTCTCTGCGTGAAGAAGTTGCCCCTCAGGTCCTTCTTAAATCTATTCCCTTCTCACCTTAAACCTATGCCCTCTAGTTTTCAATTCCCCATCCCTGGGAAAAAGACTGTATGCATTCATTCTATCAATGATTTTATACACCTCAATAAGGTCACCCCTCAATCTCCTACATTCTAAGAAATAAAGTCTTATCCTGGCCAACCTCTCCCTATAACTCAGGCCTACTAGTCCTAGCAACATCCTCATAAATCTTCTTTGCACATTTTCCAGTTTAGCTATGTCTTTCCTATAACAGGGTGACCAAAACTGTATGCAGTACTCCAAGTGTGGCCTCGCCAATGACTTATACAACTCTAACATAGCGTCCCAACTCTTATACTCAATGCCTCGACTGATGAAGGCCAGCATGCCAAATGCCTTCTTCACACCCTGTCCACCTGTGACACTGCTTTCAATGAACTATGTACTTGTACTCCTAGGTCCCTTTGTTCCACAATACTCCTCAGGACCTTACCATTTACTGTATAAGTCCTACCTTGGTTTACAGTTATCTATATTGAATTGCATTTACCAATCCTCAGCCCACTTCCCCATCTGATCAAGATCCCTCTGTAATCTTTGATCACCTTCTTCACTATCAACGATACCTCCTAATTTTGTGTCATCCGCAAACTTACTAATCATGCCTTGTACATTCACATCCATCTCATTTATGTAAATAACAAATAACAAAGGTCCCAGCACTGACCCCTGTATTTTAAACAGACAGCTAACCCCAAATGTAACAAGGAACAAAGGAGCTAGTTTTGATGAGAAGGCAAGCTGCAAACTTGAGGTTTCTGAAAGTGTAATCAATATTGGGGATGAAAGAATTTAAAGGATATCAATAATGTCACATCACAAACTTGAAAGAGAGAAAATTGCATAAGAATCCAACACCAGAACAACTCAACAGCAGAACTTCGAAGAACAACACTGCAGAAGGACCGAACCCTGGAAACCTCTGAGACAGACCACTGTTGGTTGAAGTTCTGACCAGATTTCACCATTAATTGGGTGATAACTAAGTTGGGTCGCAGGCATATACTTTCTGACTTGAGGGGTCTTATATTTGGCTGCCACATGCCACAAGTTTGAATTGTTGTTTCAGTATTTGATTGTGAGACTTCTTAATAAGTAGCTGAATTAAACGTAAATTGTGGCAATTAACTCACAACAGGATAAAGGGCAGCCTGTAGATATACTGTACTTGAATTTTCAGACAGCATTTGATGAGGAACCACATTAAAACTTATTGTGGAAAATGAAAGCTCACGATGTAGGGAGTAATGTGTTAGCATGGATAGAAGAATGGCTGGCTAGCAGAAAAAAGTATGTGTATAGTTGGGTCTTTGTATAATTGGCAGGATGTGATGAATGGAGTGCCAGGGCCCAACTATTAATTATATAAGTCCTGCCCTTGTTTGTTTTACCAAATGCAATACCTCGCATTTTGTAAATTATACTCCGTCAGTCACTCCTCAGCCCAGGGGGAGGTGATGGCCTAGTGGTATTATCGCTGGACTGTTAATCTGGAGACCCAGATAACATTCTGGGGACCCAGGTTTGAATCCTCCCACAGCAGATGGTGGAATTTGAATTCGATGGATATCTGGAATCAAGAGTCCAATGATGACCATGAATCCATTGCCGATTGTCGAAAAAATCCATCTGGTTCACTAATGCCGTTTAGGGAAGGAAACTGCCATCCTTACCTGGTCTGGCCTACATGTGACTCCAGTCCCACAGCAATGTGGTTGACTCTTAACTGCCTTCTGGACAATTAGGGATGGGCAATAAATGCTGCTTAGCCAGTGACGCCCTCATCCTGTGAATGAATAAAGAAAAAATTGACCCGATTGATTAAGATCTCTTTGTAATCTAAGATCATCTTCTTCACTGTCCATGATATCACCAATTTTGGTGTCTACAAACTTACTAACCATGCCTTCTGTATTCACATCCAAATTGTTTATATAAATGACCAACAAAAGGTACAGCATGCTATCGATGGGGTCAAGTGATATGACAACCAATGGATCAGATCTAAGCTCTGCAGTCCTGTCACATCCAGTCATGCATTGTGATGAAGAATTAAACAACCAGCAGGAGGAGAACGTTCCATGAAACTCCCCATCCTCTATGATGGGGAGTCCAGTGCATCATTTAAAAAGTAAAGCTGAAGCATTTGCCTCTAGCTTCAGCCAGAGATTCCAAATGGATAATTCATCCTAACTTTCCCGTAAGGTCCCCAGCATCACAGATGCCTGATTTTAGCCAATTTGATTCAATCTGTGTGACATTTTCATGAAAGGTGTACATTTTTAGAACTTGGATTGTTTTAAAAGTGACATTGATGTGAGTCCGTTCAGTGATGATTTTCATTGACAGATCAGCACTTATTTATGGAACAGTGACCTAGATCCAGCATTACTCAGAAAGCATGTGACTAGAGACCCCTGTTTGTTAATTGAATGACTTTTAAATACTTTTGCCTTTATGACAGCCAATGTAAATGCACTAAGGTTTTTTTTTCAGTTCAGAAGAGTTAGGGACAAAAAAAACTGCAGATGCTGGAATCCAAGGTAGAAGATTTAGGGATTGAGTTCAGAAGCAAGTTTTAGTAATATATAATTTAGTTTGTTTTCTTCCTTTTGTATAGTAACCTTATGTTCAATTGTTAAAGAACGTCTGCAGCCTTGTGTTTTTCCAAGACTTACCACACATTAACCAACTGACAACTTAAATATGTGATCATTTAAGCCAGGTTTAATCGAGATCTGACTTGTCCAGTTCCACTATCAGCTGGGATCATAATAATAACAAGTAATGATGAAGGTGCTGGATACTCCAGTGCCATCAATAGTGCTCTCAGGTGTAGCACATGCAAGGGAATAGCCTGCTCATTCATGCTCAATTTGGTGGTACCTGGGTGACTCTGCTCCTATACTTTATTACAGATTTATTAAAATCTTGGACAAAAGAGCTGAACTCCAGAGATGAGGTGAGAGTGACAGTCCTTAACATCAAGGCAGCATTTTACAAAGTGTGGGATAAAGGAGTCAATGCAAAATTAGTCAAAATGAATCGGATTGAAAAGTTTTCACTGCTTGGAGTCATGCCTAGCAAAAAGGACTGTGGTTGTGGTTATAGGAGGCCAATCATTACAGCCCAGGACAGCACTGCAGGAATTCCTCAAGTTAGTGTCCTGGGCCTCGCCATCTTCAGCTTTTGAGAATCGCTAGCTGGCTAGCATATATCTCCCATTCCTTGAAGAGGTGGTGATGAGCTATCTTCTTGAGTCCATATGCTGTAGGTAGACCCACAATACATTTAGGGAGGGAATTCCAGAATTTTGATCCAGGAACAGTGAAGAAACAGTGATATATTTCTAAGTCAGGATGGTGAGTGGCTTGGAGGAGAACTTGCATGTGCTAAGAAGAAACTTACCAAGCCACACATGTCTTGAGACAGTTGGTTTTTTCAGCCTTTGAGTCACCAAAAATATATTCTAGCAACAGTCAGACCATTCCCTAATAGTCATTGAAACTTCGAATAATTACTGCAAAGCACCTAAATTGTACAATTCCAACAACAGCCAGCAGAAATGAGCCAGCAAGTAATTTGTGATCCCTTTAAATAGAGCTGGGACAGAGACTCTTTCATGTCCTTTAATATGTAAGGTTCAGAAGAAAGGTAGGCAAGAGACTGGAGCAGAAAAATGGCAGCAACGCCATGAAATCATATGCTGATTGACTTAATGATTCTTTTCTGGTCTGCATGCTCCCAGAAATTACCGAAAAGATAGGCGCCACAAAGTGCATTAAAAATATGAGGCTTTTCACACTTCCCATTACAAATGTGCGCATGCATAATGGATGCAATTGTGGTCATTTGAAAAACCTGGTAGCCCCAAATGTCAGATGCTGCAAAATCCACTTTCGCAACACATAGAATCCCTACAGTGTGGAAACAGGCCCTTTGGCCCAACAAGTCCACACCGACCCTGGACTATCCCACCCAGACCCATCCCCTTATAACACACCTAAGCTACACATCTCTGAACACGACGGGCAATTTAGCATGGCCAATCCACCTAACCTGCACAATCTTTGGACTGTGGGAGAAAACCGGAGTACATATAAACTCCACACAGTCACCCACAGCTGGAATCAAACCCAGGTCCCTGCCACTGTGAGGCAACAGTGCTGGCCAGTGAGCTACTATGCTGCCCCCAATCTTGCCAAACTTGCCAATTTAGAAAGACCTTGAGAACACTTGACATAGAAATCAGTATGGGTACCTAGCAGATTCAGTTCACCAATTTTTTTCCTCTATTCATTTGTGGGATGTGGGGGTTGCTGGCTGGCCAACATTTCTTGCCCATCCCTAGTTGCCCTTGAGAAGGTGGTGGTGAGCTGCCTTCTTGAACCGCTGCAGTCCTCCTGCTGTGGGTTGACCCACAATGCGATTAGGGAGGGAATTCCAGGATTTTGACCCAGCGACAGTGAAGGAACGGCATATATTTCCAAGTCAGGATGGTGAGTGACTTGGAGGGGAACTTGGAGGTGGAGGTGTTCCCACATATCTGCTGCCCTTGTCCTTCTAGATGGAAGTAGTTGTGGGTTTGGAAGGTGCTATCTGAGGATCTCTGGTGAATTTCTGAAGTGCATCTTGTAGATAGTGAACACTGCTGCTACTGAGCGTCGGTGATGGAGGGAGTGAATGCTTGTGGATGTAGTGCCAATCAAGTGGGCTGCTTCGTCCTGGACAGAATCAAGCTTCTTGAGTATTTTTGGGGCTACACTCATCCAGGCAAGTGGGGAGGATTCCATCACACTCCTGACTTGTGCCTTGTAGATGGTGGATGGGCTTTGAGGAGTCAGGAGGTGAGTTACTTGCTGCTGTATTCCTAGCTTCTGGCCTGCTCTTGTAGCCACTGTGTTTATGTGGTGAGTCCAGTTGAGTTTCTGGTCAATGGTAACCCCCAGGGTGTTGATATTGGGGGATTCAGTGATAGTAACACCATTGAATGCCAAGTGGTTAGATTGTCTCTTATTGATGATGGTCATTGCCTGGTATTTGTGTGGCGCGAATGTCACTTGCCACTTGTCAGCCCAAGCCTGGATATTGTCGACATCTTGTTGCATGTGAACATGGACTGCTTCAGTATCTGAGGAGTCATGAGTGGTGCTGAACATTGTGCAATCATCGGCGAACATCCAAACTTCTGACCTTATGATGGAGGGAAGGTCATTGATGAAGCAGCTGAAGATGGTTGGGCCTAGGACACTACCCTGAGGAACTCCTGCAGAGATGTCCTGGAGCTGAGATGATTGACCTCCCATAACCATAACCATCTTCCTATGTGTCAGGTATGACTATAACCACCGGAGTGTTTGCCCCCGATACCCATTGACTCCAGTTTTGCTAGGCCTCCTTAATGCCACACTCAGTTGAATTCAGCCTTGATATCAAGGACTGTCACTCTCAGCTCACCTCTGGAATTCAGCTGTTTTGTCCATGTTTGAACCAAGACTGTAATGAGATCAGGAGCTGAGTGACCCTGGCATCTGGGTCATCACTGGGCATCACTGAACAGGTCATTTCTGAGCAGGTGCAGGTGTTTATTCTGAGCAACCTCCATATGTGTACAAACAAACTGCAGCACAGTGCATGATTCATGGATACCAGGTGCATAATCGTTTGTCCATGGACATTGGCATCCTCCATGCTGCAACTTCTCATGACCATCATGGCATTAGAGCATTAGAACATTACAGCGCAGTACAGGCCCTTCGGACCTCGATGTTGCGCCGACCTGTGAACCCAATCTGAAGTCCATCTAACATCTCACCAATACATTTGCAGGACACTCAGGAAGCACAGACTTGCTTTGAAAGGCATGTCAACTAACACTGAATGGCTGCAGCAGGGAAATTTTGCACACAGGGTCAGGCTCCCAGCTCAAGGATTGGTCCAGGCAGCTTACTTGTTCTCTTAGCACTCACTCACTTAGCACCTATTGACATGCTTACAACATCCATGCTTTGCCTTTCTTTGCCTGTTAATGTATTGGCACTTCAACCAGAGTCAAAAACTATCAGTACTCTGTATTGAGGTGCTCTTTATTTCAGCCACACAAACAGGCTGCTTATCAGTTGGGATCTATCTAAGATCTGGGCAATCATCTTATTGTATGGCACACCAAGACATCAATCTAACATGTACAATATGTGTCAGCTGTCTGCCTGGCAACACAATGCACACTCATTCAATTGAATGGCCCTGTCAGAAACTGGTGGGTGCTTGTCCTCGGTCTGATCAGGAAGATTTTGGTGTCAGTTAGGAGTCCTGGAACTGTTAGTTTTGGGCACACTCCATACACAGTCCAGTGACTTCACCACAGTCAGTTGCCCACTTGGGATGCTTACAGTCATAGGATCTAACCCAGTTCAATCCAGGCAAACACAGTGGTTAGGCCCAGGACAACGAATCTAAGGTATTGTGGACTATCAGACAGGGACTGCAAACAGAGTGGTCAAGAGTGTGGTCAGATATGTCAAGGGGCTGCCTATCAAAGTTGGTGAGAGCTCTGGGTCAAATACAGGCCTGAGTATTCAGCTGTTGAACTTTCAGGAGGGAGCAAGCAAGGCCTCTAGGGCCAGCAGGGGAGTCACTGCCAGAAAGATTAGGGGAGTCCAGGCTTAGAGGGTGGACAGATGAGGCATTTGGAGATGTGGGGACAGAAACAATGACAAAGGAAGTCGAGCTGAATGGGGCAGTATGTGGAACAGTTACTATCGGTGTGGTAGGCTAAGGGAGTGGGACAGACTGTTGGTGGCAATGAATATACGTAATATTTAATATCATATATTATTAAGTTTTTGGTTCTGGTTTTTGAGTTAGTTACCCATGTGTTTTCTGTGTGTCTGAAGTTAATAATTAACTTGTATGTATGTCTGCAGCAATGGTGATTTCTTTGAAAGCTTTTTTTCAGGCATGACTTTACAGTGAATGGGTTTGTCTGTGCCATTAATAGATTTTTTTGTTCGTCTTAGATTGTTTTTCGACCCAGGAAGGCAAGTAATTAGGTCTCAAGGTTGTTAGAGTCTTCTGAGTGTTTTTTTAAAGCTCAAAAGATACAGCCATAAATTAGAGAGGGAGACTTTTAGTTTCAGTTTTAAGAGCTTTGGGCAATCCTGTGAAATCATTGGAATAGGATGACTTTGTACAAAGCTCCTGAGAAGGGATGGATATATCCTATATTAGTTACATTAGAATGAAGAGTTAGTGTTAGTCGCAAACCAGAAGTGTTGGGTTAAAACCATGAAGAGCTTACTTAAAGCTGAGCCTTTTTAAGCTTAGGTTTATGACAGCTCCACCAATAAGCCATCTGTTGTTCTTGTCTAAAAGTTGAAGTCACAAGTGAACTAAATCTACCAAGGTGTAAGATACAGGGATCGCAATGAGTATTGTATGAATGGTGTTTTGGGTACTGTACCGGAGGTGTGAATTGACTACTATACTCTTTTGTTTATTTCTTTCCAATTTATAGAGTGTCAAGAGTTTAATGGGATTGTACTTTCAGTATGTTTTTTAAAAATCTTTGTATTTGTATTATAAGTAGCTAGTTTAATTTATTATATTTTATCTTCAATTCTTTTGGTAGTAAGTTTGTTTTATTGTTAAAGCAAAATCTTTAGCATTGCAGGTTTATGTTTCAGTGAGAGGCCGCTTTTTAAAAACCAAAACAAATCAAAATAGGATCTTCTTCAGTAATAAAATCAGCTGAGAGCATAACACCTTGCTACATGCATCTCTAATTTCCAGATTTATACCACGCCCTACATTACTATTTCTGTTTGGAGGCTAATAAATCACTCCAACCCATGATTGCTGCCACTTGCTGCTTCTGAGCTGCACCAAAACAGATTTGCATTCTATTCTTCAAATTTGAGATCCCCCCTCACTAACACATTGATTGCATCTG
Source organism: Rhincodon typus (assembly GCF_021869965.1). Classification (NCBI taxonomy): domain Eukaryota; kingdom Metazoa; phylum Chordata; class Chondrichthyes; order Orectolobiformes; family Rhincodontidae; genus Rhincodon; species Rhincodon typus. The sequence continues at coordinate 31,150,777 of NC_063357.1, read as the reverse complement.
TTATAATAAGCACTACCCAACCTTCTTTTCATTCTTGCCTATCCCTCCTAATTACCAAATATTCTTTAATTTTCAGATCTCATTCATGATCATCCTTCTACCAATCTCCATAATGATAATTATATTATCATAATCTTTGTCTTCAATTAGAATCAGCAAATCACCTATCTTGTTGCAAAAGCTACATGCATTCAGATTTATTGCTTCTACTATTCTGTAATCTGATCCTGGATCAATCTAGCATTTGTTTCTATTGCTTTCCTCCTTCCTATACCCAGATAGCTACATGCTATCTGAATTATGTCATATGTTCCCATCCCCTTGACAAGTTAGTTTAAATCCTCCACAACAGCACCAGCAAATCTGGATGGGGTACTGGAAACAATCCTAAGATTAATGCTGTAAAGGTGCTGTTTTTCAGTATTTTGCCAAGCTCACTTAATTCTACTTTCAGGACTCATCCCTTCCTCTACTTACATCATTAGTGCCAATGTGGACTGTGACCCTCTTCACCCTCCCGAAAAGAAGGTCCTGCAGCCACTCTGTGTCATTATTAACCCTGACCTAGGGAAGTACATACCATCCTGGAGTCATGTTGACTGCCACTGAAATACCTGTCTGTTCCTCTATTGTTTATTACTTTGTCTTTCCATTCTTCCTCGAGCACCTCCTTCCCACCACCATCAGGATAGCTCAGCCAATTGTGGTTGACATTCTCCCACCACTATCCAAAGTGGAAAACCAGTCAATGAGTGAGGCAGTGCTGGAGTCTCCTGAGTCTATCTGCTTGGTCTTTCTGGACTATCTAGAGGTCACATATTCCCACTCCACTTTCCTGGTATTAACCTGTAATTTCACTGCTTTGTTAAACATGCATTCCACATAGATCTTAGCTTCACAGGTGCACCACAAACTGCCACTCATTCCAAAACCTGGAGCTCAAGATTTTGCAACCGGAGACGCTTTCTGCACGTGATTGTCCAGGCAACTTGGAATGTCCACAAATTCTCACATGGCACAGAATGGGCATTCCCTACAGCTGAACTGTTCTGCCAAGCTTTAAATCTACTTTCAGGTAAGCTGTTAAGTGGATTTTGTTGGAGTTGCATGAGAATTTGAAGAAGACAAAGTCTGAAGTTATGAAAGCCCACAAACCACTACAAAAGAAGATTGTTCAACTGTGGAGAAATTAGCAAATGGGCAAAGACTGAAGTGAAAGAAATAATTGGATATACGGGACGGAGAAAAAAGCAGCAAATGGTCCAATAATTTGGCACAACAGAAGGTTATGTGAAATGGTTACTGGGAGACACAGGAGGGCTGAAAAACCGACAGGTAGAGAACAAGATTTATGAATTGTAGGGTCGAGCACAAATGGGTTATCAGGCAATTGTGGGAAGGTGAGCTAGAGTATGTATGAAGGAAATGAATCTTAGGGCTAAAGGGCCAGAAGGAGCCGGAGTGAAATCTGTTTGGTTCCCACTCTTACACTGTGGCACCTAGTGTCCCTCAATAATTTATCCTTAGTTTCTAGCTATTACTAATCCACATGCTGCCCTTCAGTGATATCACCAGTACCAGATGAAGACGAAGTTCCTCCAATTAAATGTTGGGAAGACTAGAACCATTGTCTTAAAATCCTACCACAAATTTTGTTCCCTGCCACTGACTCCATCCCTCCCCTAGCAATTATCAGAGACCAAACCAGTCTGTTCTCAAACCTAATGGCATCTTTGAAGCTGACCTGAGCTTGCAACTATCAATTTGTGCCAACACTGAGAGTATCTATTTCCACCTCTGACTTTGCTCCTGCTTCAAGTCCGCTGCTGTTGAAGTTCTTATCCATTCTTTTGTTACCTCCAGACTTGACAATTTTTATGCATTCCTGGGCAGACTCCAATATTCTACATTCTATACACTTGTCGTTTTCTACAACTTTGCCCATGCCCTAACTCATATGGAATGCAGTTTGTTGATCTGTATGGGCTCCTGGATAAACAATGCCCCCATTTTAAAACCTTACTCTTGCTCTAAATTCCCTGCATATTCTCACCCTCCTCCTCACAATTTCTATATTCTCACGTTCATACACTCTCCCTGATACATGCACTGATTTAATTCTCGCCTCTTGAGTATCTCCAGTACTGTTGCTATACCATTGGTGACTGTGTTTTTTGTCACCTGGGCTCAAGGTTCTGGTATGCCCCCGCTAACTCTGTATCTTCCTTTCTACCTTTAAGGTGCTCCTTAAAGTCCACTGTTTTGACAAAGCTTCTGCACATTTTACCCAAAATCTTGTATTTGGCTCATTGTCACGTTTTGTTTTATTATGCCTCTGTAAAAGCCATTGGACCTTTGCGAAGTTAAAGGTATTATATAAATACAAGCAGTTGTTACTGGTGACGAAGTGATATTATCATTTCATCCAGCAAAATGGCAGCAAAGCACCATAGGGATAGGCAGGAAACTCAAAAGCCAGAAAAACAACGCATGTAATGCCATGTGGGTTCAGCACATCAGCAGGAGAACATATGGGAAGTTCATCTACCCCTATAAGGGCTGTTCAATTCTAATCAGCCACGTATATGGGCTTCCAAAAGAAATGTGCCAGAAACCAGCGTCTGGCAGCTGCTGCCAGTGGTGTTCTGAGGCTTTCACGAGGAATGATTTCTGGAATATTGAAGATAGGTGAGTGGATCAAGTTGGGTGTTATGTGGGGGGGTTTGCTAGCAAATATATTGTGATAACATCTACTGTCTTTATCCTTTCACGCTTGTGGGCTGGAAACCTTTCATGATTGTAAGTTATTCCAGTACTTGAAACATTTATTCCTGCCTGAAAGCAAGGATGGGACATCCTTGGAGAATTTTGATTAATCATCCAGATCTGTTCACAGGTCAGTGAACAGTAGTTCGAGAATCAGTTTTAGTTAGTGAAGGAGACTCCATGTTAGTTGAGAGAGTCGAAGCAGATGGCTGCTGGTCAGCTGGAATTATGTGAGTGAGAAGATGTTGGAGTGTTGCTTTGGAAATCCAGGCTTGAGAAAGACATTGAGCCAACAAGAGTGAGAAATCTTAGGGGCAGCCCACGATGGAGGGGCTTTTAAGTGAGTTTCAATGCCAGAAGTTTGAAAATGAAAAATTGCAATCCCTTGCAAAATGGATAAAGTTTTAATACTATTTGAAAACTTACAATGTCACTCTTATGTGAGCATGTTGCTGAGAAATCCATAGGACCTGTTTTGTGTCATGTCTCACTGGGGTATTGGTAAGAAGTCAAGACTCTGTATTCTGAGAGTCGTCACAAATGTGCGTATTTCATTAACCACCAAATCACCCCGAACTTTACTGAGCTGTCCAATTCAGTTTAAACAATGTGCACACCCAGTTTAATTCATTAACAAGAAAATAACTATTTATTATAATCAAAATGTTTTTAACCAATGGCAAAGAGTAGATCAGATGAGCTGCTAATTTATAGCTATATAACTTAAACTTCACCCCTTTTAAAAATTCTTATTCACACACACAGATATATAAAAAAAATTCAAGGCATGAATAATATGGGTGGACAAAAAGAAAGTCAGGGAAACACAGTTGAAATAGTAACAGTTCAGGTTGCAGATGTTAATGAGTTATTTCCCTTTGGTTTCTTCCAATTCTTTGCTGATTACACAGGTTGTGGGTACACCGATTCACAGTCTTTTATTTTCCTTGTCGAAAACTTAATCTTTCAATGTCTCCGAAGATGGTTTTATTTTTCCCCTTTCAACTTTGAATTTGTAGAGAGCAGCTCACAGAGCAAAGGTGAATGAGGAATTTGCTTTTACTTTGCCACACTAAAGGCAGAGAAGGAGAGATGCTTGCTTTCCCTCTGCAGCTAGATGTTTCTGCTGTATTCTGCATGCGTAGTGCTGTAGCCACATGCTCATGAACCAATCAAGAGGCTATTACTATGCGGAGCTCTCCTAATCCAGCAACACTTGTGCCAACTGGAATGCCAATCAGAAGACAGTCTTTAGGCAGGATTGCCCGGGAGCACAAATTGTGCCAGTTTGCCTGCACTTCCCTCTCACTGCTACAATAAAACAACATTACATATCCAACTCACAAGTGCTCCATTAACTTGCTTTTTACAAAACTGAAAACATCTTCTTGCACAGTTTATTTAGTTTAAACCAGTATGTTTTCCCTTGTTTAGTCCTCAGTTCAAAATGGTCTTTATCTGCTTCTACCCTTAAGAGAAATAAAACATCATTTCAAAAATGTCTCTCATCACAAGGAATATGAAACATGGGCAACAAAACACACAAGTAATATCCATTCACCCTCACTCATCTCTGACACAAATCTAAAATGATCTTTTATCATCTTTCTCTTAAATTCTTAAATTATTCAATTATTTTTAACACTTCGAGAAAAAGTTTCTACTGTGTATTATTTTTAGCAAATAATCCTTACATTGAATAATTGAATCAATGAACTCCATTGGAACAATCTCACATTATAGGTATTAAATTTTACAATAAACATTAGTAGGTTATGGTCAGTACATATTCATGTTTCTGCACAACCGTGACGGACATTGATTTCAAAATGTTGAAGGGCCAATAACAATAGCAAGGTATCCTTTTGTTTTGCTGTGCAATACTTCTTCTGATATCGGCTTAGTTCCTTAGAAAAGTACTCCACTGCTTTCTCTATTTCCAACTTATCATCTTACAATAAGACTGCACCTAACCCAAGTGAACTAGCATCAATTTTCATTTTTAAAGGTTTGGTAAAGTCATGGGTAGCTAACACTGGTTTATTTATTGGGATTGCTTCAAGGCAGTTTGGAATTCTGCTGACCCTACTGTTTTTGCCCGTTTTTCCGTCAAATATATTAAAGGGGAAGACATTGTGCTTATGTTAGACATAAATATCTGATAATACCTACACATTTCTAAAAACATCATGATTTCCCATTTAGTTTCAGGAATGGGGAATTGATCAGAGCCTTCACTTTTGCAAATCTTGGCACCACTTGCCCTGGTTCTACAATAAGTGCTAGGTAATTTAATTTTGCTTTTGTAAATTCACTTTTTGCCAGATTTATTACTAAGCCAAATAACTGCAGTTCATTAAGCAGGTCTTTTAGTTACTTCCCATGTGTTACTGTATATTACAACATCATCTAAATAATCTGCACAGTTAGATACTTCAGTAATGACTTTATTAATAAATTTTTGGAATACAGTTTTTTTTTGGTTTGCTTTATTATTGTCACATATACTGAGATACAGTGAAAAGTATTGTTTTGTGTGCTAAAGGCAGATCATACCAAACCAAGTACTGCAGGGTGATTGAACAGAGTGCAGAATACAAGTTACAGTTATAGAAAGGGTATAGAGAGAGAGACCAACATTAAACTTTGAGAGGATAATTCAAAATTCTGAAAGCAGCAGAGAAGAAGCTGTTCCTGTATCTGTTGGCACATGTATTCAAACTTTTGTATCTTCTACCCAATGAAGGACCAGTGTGAGAGGGGTCTTTAATTGTGTTGGCTGCTGTCCCAAGGCAGCAGGAGTGTAGTTGGAGTCATGGATGGAGGGCTGGTTTGCGTGATGGTCTGGGCTGTGTTCACGACACTGTAATTTCTTGCAGTCTTGGGCACAGTTGTTGCCGTTCCAAGCTGTGATGCATCCAGATAGGATGCTTTCTATGGTGCATCTATAAAAGTGGATAAGAGTTGTTATGGACATGCTGAATTTCCATAGCTTCCTGAGGCAGTGGAGGCGATATTGTGTTTTCTTCACCATTGCACTGACGTTAATTGTTGGTGACGTTCTCGACCATCTCCATCTCAGCACCATTGATGCAGACACGGGCATGCCCTCCTGTCCTCTTCCTAAACTCAATAACCAGTACTTTCATTTTGCTGACATTGATGGAGAGATTGTTGTCTTTACACCATGCCACTAAGCACTCTATCTCTTTCCTTTTCACTGTAATGTCATTTTTTGAGATCTGACCAACAACAGTGGTGTCATCAGCAAACTTGTCAATGGAGTTAGGGTGAAATTTGGCCACACAGTCACACAGTTGGGGCATTGACATTAATATAACCGATTTGGTGTGACAAAGGCAGTTATCTCAGTGTTTGATTTTAATGGCACTTGCAATAGTTCAATCTTAGGTGGAAATGAGGTACTGCCAAACTTATCAATATAATCGTCCAACTGTATGCATCTGTTTTGTTACTGGCTTGCATTTTTGTAATCTATACAGAATCTATCTGATCTATCCATCTTAGGAAGTAATATCATTGATAAACTCGAGCTACTTTGGCTCATTCAGTCAAGCAACTTCCCAACATGTACTGCATTTTTGTTTCTACCTCAGCTTGTTTTTCTGGACTGAAATGATAAGGATATTGTTTTGTTGGCATTGAGTCTTCTATGTCTATTTATTTGTTCATATCAAGCTAGCATCGCACATCCAGGTATAACTCTATAGATTTCCTTATTTCCTAAGTGACATTATTGGATCTTCCCATTGCTACAGAGTCATAGAGTCATATAGCATGGAAACAGACCCTTTAGTCCAACCAGTCCATGTTGACCATAATCCCAAACTAAACTAGTCCCACCTGCTTGCTCCCTGCCCATATCCCTCCAAACATTTCATATTCATTTACATATGTTAAGGGAAAGTATACAGTTCTCAGCAGGACTTTTATTAGCGTAACTGTACAGAGGGATTTCGGGATCTTGTCCACATTTCGCTGAAAGTGGCCACACAAGTAGATAGGGTGGTAAAGAAGGTGTATGGCATGCTTGCTCTTATTGCTCGGGACAATTAGTACAACAGTCAGGAAGTCATGTTGCAGCTTTATAAAACTTCTGGTAGGCTGCACTTGGAATATTGCAATCAATTCTGGTCACCACTTTACAGGAAGGATGTGGAGGCTTTGGAAAGGTTGCAGAAGAGGTTTACCAGGATGCTGCCTGGATTAGAAGGTATGAGCTGTACGGAGAGGCTGGACAATCTCGGGTTGTTTTCTACAGAGCAGCAGAGACTGAGGGGAGATCTGATAGAACTTCATAAAATTATGAGAGATACAGATAGTGTTTTTCCCAGAGTTGAAATGTCTAATACCAGAAGGCAAGCATTTAAGATAAGAGGGGATAAGTTCAAAGGAGATGCGAGTGACAAGTTTTTTACATAGAGGTTACTAGGTGCCAAGAATGTGCTGCCAGGGATAGTGGTGAAGGCGGATATGACCAGCGTATTTAAGGAACTTTTAGATAAGGACATGAATGAGCAAGGAATGGAGGGATATGGACCATGGGCAAGCAGAAGGGATCAGTTTAATTTGGCATCATGTTTGGCACACCATTGTGGGCTGAAAGGCCTGGTCCTGTGTTGCACTTTTCTATGTTCTACTGGTCCTTCACAATCTGCTAACAGTTAATTGAATGATTCTTCAAAGGTGTCAATTTGATTCAATGTTTTCTATCTGCCTGACATATATGACATTTTACAATACTGCCCTACATCATAATGAATCTTGACCAGGTAAAATGTCTGCCTATCAATGCTTAAGTTTTTGTAATTCTATATGTCCTGCCATACAAATTTCATGTGCTACTAGCAATATCTCCTTACAATATATGGGCAACACTTCATTCCCCATCACAGGTCTGTGATGGTGTCTTCTCTTCCTCATTGGAATGCTATTTTTAATACAATAACACTCCGGAAAGCCTTCAGCTTCAGCTTCTGTATGGGCTGAATGTGCTAGGTTACTTAATTGCTTTCTGAACCTGAAATAATGAAGACATGGCAGAAGCTTCTTTTGAAATATCCCTGTCTTCACCTCTTACTCTGCTCGTGGCATTGCTTTGACATCTGATCATTAGCTTTGATTCATGATTGACCTGGTCACTACACATCATAAAAAAACCTGGAACTTATTCTCTTAACTGTTCTGTCTCTTCAGTCTCATTTGGAATTTTTGTTATTATGGATGGAGCTATAACTTTTATTTCTTGCCAAAACATTACCTTGGAGTAAATCAACTCCATCCTTGTGAAATTTCTTAACTTCTGCCACTGCTCTTGACAACAAAAGAATATATATCAGATGGGAACATGCTCCTAGTTGCAATGAAAGGTCAGTGAGCTGATGGTGCATGAGTGGCTGAGTATTGTAGATCCTTTTCTGTTTTAAGTGTAAAATCTGGCAGATTATGAGAGACAGTACCACAGTAATGTAAGTAGTGCTATTTGGTAACCATAATAAAACATCATTTAGGATTTGTCTTTTTGTTGACATTGACTGAGGCATCTGAAAGGGACTTCCTGTGTATTTATCCAATGCAATGGCCACTTACAATGTAACTCCAATGAAGTATTGAGTATACAGTAGTACTTATCCTGGCAGAGTGCAGCAGATCACTCATCCACATGCAACACCGGAACTAGATTCTTTCGAATCACCTCTGGGCACAAAACTCCATAACTGCCTGTGTCCAGGCCACCACCTTCAGTTGGGATGCCTCTCATTGCCATACATAGGAAAAGCTTGCCTTCTCTCCTTAACAGCTTTCAGGAGGACATTTAGAAAGACATCACAGAAGCCTGGTATCATTCTTTATCTGGTGTCTGACATTTCTAGGGTTGACTGGAGGTGTTGAGCAGAGTAGTAGGGTCTTAGTAGTGCAGACATTTTTTATGCATTGTTAAGTCTGGCCGAAATAGTCAATAAAGCTATAAAGAAAACATACAGGTTCTAGGGCTTTAAAAATGGGAGTAAAGAGTGCAAAAACAACAAGGTCTTCACCATGGACGTCCAGTCCCTATGTACTTGCATTCCCCATGCAGATGGCCTAAAAGCCCTCCGCTTCTTCCTGTCCCGCAGGCCCGACTAGTCCCCCTCCACCGACACCCTTATCCGCCTAACCGAACTCGTCCTTACCCTTAACAACTTCTCCTTCAACTCCTCCCACTTCCTACAGACGAAAGGGGCGGCCATGGTTACCCGCATGGGCCCAAGCTATGCCTGCCTCTTTGTAGGATACGTGGAACAGTCCCTCTTCCGCAGCTACACTGGCCCCATCCCCCACCTCTTCCTCCATTACATCGATGAATGTATCAGCGCCGCCTCGTGCTCCCACGAGGAGCTTGAACAGTCATCCATTTTACTAACACCTTCCACCCCAACCTTAAGTTCTCCTGGACCATCTCTGATACCTCTCTCTCCTTCCTGGACCTCTCTGTCTCCATCTCTGGTAACCACCTGGAAACTGATATCTATTTCAAGCTCATTGACTCCCACAACTACCTAGAATACACCTCCTCTCACCCAGCTTTCTGCAAGAATGCTATCCCCTATCCCCAATTCCTTCGCCTCCACCGCATCTGCTCCCAAGATGAGGCATTCGCTCCCAGACATCCCAGATGTCTTCGTTTTTCAAGGACCACAATTTCCCCCCAACAGTGGTCGAAAACGCCCTCAACCATATCTCTTGCGTTTCCTGCACCTCAGCCCTCACACCCACTCCCTGGAATAACAACAAAGACAGAATCCCCCTTGTCCTCACGTATCACCCAATCAACCTCCGGATTCAACACATCATTCTCCGCCACTTCTGCCACCTGCAATCTGACCCCACTACCAAGGATATATTTCCCTCCCCACCCTTATCTGCCTTCTGGAGGGACCGCTGTCTCCGTGACTCCCTCATCCGTTCCACAATCCCCACTAGCCCCACCAGCCCTGGCACCTTTCCCTGCAACCACAGGAGGTACTACACCTGCTCCTGCACCTTCCCCCTCACCCCCATCCCAGATCCCAAAAAAACCTTCCACGTTAAACAGATGTTCACCTGCATATCCGCTAATGTGGTATATTGTATCCTCTGTTCCCGATGTTGCCTCCTCTACATCGGGGAAACCAAGCGGAGGCTTGGAGACCGCTTTGTGGAGTACCTACGCTCCGTTCGCGACAAACAACAACACCTCCCAGTCGGGAACCACTTTAATGCCCCCTCCCACTCCTTGGATGACATGTCCATCCTGGGCCTCCTCCAGTGTCACAACGATGCCACCCGAAAACTGGAAGAACAGCACCTCATATTCCACCTGGGAACCCTACAACCCAATGGTCTCAATGTGGACTTTACAAGCTTTGAAATCTCCCCACCCCTGACCTCATCCCAAGACCAGCACCCCCTCTCGTCCCCGCCTGCTTGACCTGTCCATCTTTTCTCCCACCTATCCGCGCCTCCCACCTCACTGACCAACCCCCAACCCAACTCCCTACCTACACATCCCCGTCTCCTTGACCTGTCCGTCTTCTCTCCACCTATCTGCTCCACTATCTACCTTCTATCACCGCCTCCCTCCCTGTTTATTTCAGAGTCCCCTTCCCCTCCCCCATTTCTGAAGAAGGGTCCAGACCCGAAACGTCAGCTTTCCTGCTCCTCTGATGCTGCTTGGCCTGCTGTGTTCATCCAGCTCTACACCTTGTTATCTCAGACTCCAGCATCGGCAGCTCCTACTATCTCCGAAAGTCATAATGAAGCTTTTTAAGTCATTGGTTAGGTGGCAGTTGGATTACGGGTTCCAGTTTTGGGATCGGACTTCAAGAGGCCAATTAGGATGACATAAGGGATGAGAGGCATAAATTTTGCAGATAGACTAGAACTGAGAATGGTGAGAGAAAACCTGATAATGATGTTTAAATTATGAAAGAATTTGGAAAGAAAAAGAAGGCAATATGGTTTTGGATGTTTACTAAGACAGTAATTAGAATCTATCAACGCATATTTGCCATGAAAAGAGGCAGATGTATTTTTGCACAGAATTGTTCAGTTTTTCATCAAAAGAAAAACCACAAAACCAGAATTCATAATGACTTTTCAATGAGAATTGCAAGGATACTTGAAAAATGAAAGTGAGAAAAGTATGGAGAATAAAGTGAATTGAACTTTTAGAAATCCAGCATTGGATATAGTGAGCTGATTGGTCTTCTCTGTCGTAAAATATGATGATTCTGTGCTGATGGATTTCTCTACAGGGAAAAGATTCATCTGACTTCACAAAGTATATCCTTAATTTCTTTGCTGTGTTCATTTCATTTTCCTCTGAACATCTTTCCCATACTTTATCTTCCATCAGTATTTCTCTGTTCTACTTTTTCAGCATTTAATTCTGTCTTAGTACAGGAAAGAAACTGAGTTGCTTTACTATTGTGTAGGTACGTGCTTGGAGGCCAGCTGGCTCAGATGGTTAGTTTGTAATGCAGAGTGATGCCAGCAGCATGGGTTTAATTCCCACACTGGCTGAGGTTATCATGAAGGGCACTCCTTTTAAATCTCGCTCCTTGCCTGAGGTTTAGTTACCCTCAGGTTAAACTACTACCAGTCCTTTCTCTCTGATGATACATCAGCCATGTGGTCTGGTAGGACTATAGTGGCTTTGTCTTTACATGCTTGTATTAACTTCCACTGTACACTACTTTAAGACATTTATATTAAAACATTTGTAACAATCCCCTTTAATAATAGCTCTTCCATAGTCTTGGTATTAAAGTGTGCTTAGTTTTAGATTCATCATGCCTGAACTTGATATTTTTTCTGTTGATGCAAATGTTGACTCAGACACACAAAACAAACAAAAAGAATTTTGGTGAGAGAATGAATTGAGCCTGGATGCTGTGACACTGATCATATAAATTCTGAATGGAATTGTTTAAAACTGTGAACAGTTGACTGTACTGAGTAATTGTATGGCAATTTCAGTCACAAAATGCTCATATTTTCAAGCGTATCAATATCAGGTCTTTGCTCACAAAAGTTTATTGGTTAAGATTACAGTAATCAAATATACACTGATACTTAAAATAAGCAGTTCTGGAAAAGAGCTAAAGCAGATTTATGGAATTCTTGTTTGATTAGAATATGTGCTCGCCCCAACTGAATCAGCCTAAGTGGCAGTCATGAAACTTTCTTCACAAATTTACATATTGCTGTCGATTATTTTTCCAGACTTCCAGCATGTTCCCATGTGCTTTGGTGTATAATTTTTTTGCATTAAAATTTTGCAAAAGTAGATTAAGCTGTGAAAAAAGTCAAGTTTCCCTTGCACATGGTGTGATGCAGTGTTTATATGGTAACATGAAAGATCAGAATTTATGAACATCCTGGATTATATCAACTTTTAACATCCTGAAATAAAGACAACACCTCTGGCAAAGAACTTGATTTAATCTATTCAGTGATCATCAACCTAAGGAATGAGAACAATGATAAATATTGTGATGCCCAGAAGGAACAATATCTCGGCACTTAGCATCTATGAATGGCTCCTACAGGTAGAAAATATCAACAGCTGTTGATAGTAAATGCATTTGGATCCAGGAGCATAATGAATAATGGGGCAACTGGGAGGGAGAGGAGTGGTAAATATTTAAGCCTCCCAGTTAAAATAATTACTGAGGCATATAGTGGAGTTAAGAGTAGACTGGATACTGAACACTACTGGAATTTTGTAATAGTGGAAATAATTTGTTTTTTTTACCCGAGAATAGCGATGTAATGTTAATGGCCACTGAATAAACAAGTGATAAACAAACTGATATTTTTCCTGAAGCCACAGTTAACACAGTGCTTGAACCATCATGGTGACTTTATTAATGCGAATTCCAGACCAGTATGGGGACTTGTTATTAAGATATGCATAACCACAGGCATCAAACCACCATCCACCACGACTCGAGGCACAACAGCTTCTGTAATTATCATTATCTCTATCCTTTGTAGTAAAAGCCTGGTTAACAATCATTTGATTGGTTGTAAGTCTGGTCATTTGGTCATAAACATTCCCAGAAAATTGACCAAGTCTGATGGTGTACTTCCCACTCTCACCTTCTAAATAAAAAGAGGAATACTCTGCATATTTAATTGCATTGCGATGATCTCTGAACTGTATTCTCAGTTTGTAATGAGTCTGCCTGGTTAGAAGATAGATGTACTCATTACCCAACCAGTGATCACTCAGCACATCACCGAAGCCATATTTATATGTGGTCCAGTTCTCCTTCCACGTGATCTTGCTATTTCTGGTGTTACTTTGAATTACTGTCCATCCACCATTGCGTCTCATGACACAGTTGACCACAAGCAGAGGGGATCGGACAGGTTGAATGACGTAAAGCCCAGAAGTAGCATTCCTGTTCTTTCGTAGAATTTCTGTGCAGTCATGTGGCACTAAAGACAAGCACAATCATGACATCAATTTTATTCCATACACTATAATTTCTAAATAGTACAGAACTAGGTTTCTGGTTACTCTCAAATAATAGCATCATCTCAAATGAATATAATAAACTGAATAAGTCCAACTTTTTTTAATTCAAAGATGAAAAAGGCTAAAGGCCTTTAATCTCATTGAAGCAATCCATCTAATATATTTATCTTCACTACTTTGCCTGAGAAAAAGTTCTAAGTATTTGTTTGTCTTTCTGTGAAGAAATTCATTCTAATAACTTTGAAAACTATTTCACATTCATTTAAATTTATGCACTTTGATCCTCAGTACTGATATATTGAAATAATAATCCATGCTTAGCTGCCATATAACAATTAAATCTTTATACATCAACAAGTTTGCACTTTTACTATTTGGTCTTTAGATTGCAGATGCGTAACCTTTCTTCTTTGGAAGTGGACCTGTTACTGCTCTGCTTCTAGGTCAGCAGATGTATATGCTTTTGTAGTTTGGGAATTCAAACTACAGTAGAACTAATGTAAACGACATGGTTTTTATCACAAAGTTTAGAAATACAAGTGACTGATCTTAACATTAATTTTAGTCGTAATATTTCTTACCTGCTGAAATTATTTCCATGAAAGCTAAAAGGAAGAAGCCAATCTGAAAGGAGGTTTTTTGCTGCATTTTCATAATTCCCCTGGGAAGAAATGATCATACTTCAGAATTTGGTCACAGTTTCCTACTTATTAAAAAGCTCAAAGAAGAAGTGACTTAAAATCCACATATCACAGCAAATAAAAGTATCAATACATATTTTCCATTTGTGGCTGTTAATTTTCTGGCTTAATAAAACTAATTCCACTTTTTTCCTATTTAATGGTAATCACAGCATCTCTGACAAAGTCTTCTCTTCCAGTCACTGCATTGTTGCCTCTGCAATTTGAAGTCTTGTTAATATGAAGAAACAGATTATAGATGCAGGAAGGTATCAGAAGTCCATAGTTCTAATGGCCTATACTCACATTACTCCAACAGAATGGCCAAAAAATTTAAGATAACAAGGTGTAAAGCTGGATGAACACAGCAGGCCAAGCAGCATCAGAGGAGCAGGAAAGCTGACGTTTCGGGCCGAGACCCTTCTTCAGAAATGGGGGAGGGGAAGGGGATTCTGAAATAAATAGGGAGAGAGGGGGAGGCGGACAGAAGATGGATAGAGGAGAAGAGATAGTAGGAACTGCAGATGCTGGAAAATCTGAGATAACAAGGTGTAGAGCTGGATGAACACAGCAGGCCAAGCAGCATCATAGGAGCAGGAAGGCTGATAGGTGGAGAGGAGACAGACAGGTCAAAGAGGCAGGGATGGAGCCAGTAAAAGTGAGTGTAGGTGGGGAGTTAGGGAGGGGAGAGGTCAGTCCAGGGAGGATGGACAGATCAAGGGGGCAGGATGAGGCTAATAGGTAGGAGATGGGGGTGGGTCTTGAGGTGGGAGGAGAGGATAGGTGGGAGGAAGGACTTACCACACTTTATGACCTTGTCCCAGAATTTGATTGACACAATGAAAGCAGAACATTAGCTGACAGGAAAAATGACATTGATGCAAGAAGAGATGTGACTTCAGATCAGAAGTTCCACATCCCTGGCTCCTTAGAGAACAGGATGAGCAACATGATAAATCCAGACAACTGGGGCATTGAAGGCTAGATTAGAGCTGCCTGTCTTGATGGAATAGTTTTGGGATGCTGCATAGTAATTTTCCTGAGAACACCAAGCAAACCTCTCCTACTTTGCTTTTTAGTTTTCAGTCGGATCTCTAACCACAATGAGTCACTGTGGTATTGGCTACCACCATTTGAGTGCAAATTAGGGTTCCTCCCTCGGATATCCAAGCTTATCAGAGGAAATTTTCTGCTGTCATAGTTCTGACATTACTACAATATGACTCCAATAATACACACAATGAAAACAGAAGTTGCTGGAAAAGCTCAGCAGGTCTGGCAGCATCTGTAAAAAAAGGTCAGAGTTAACGTTTTGGGTCCAGTGACCCTTCCTCAGAACTGATGGTAGCTGGGAAAATGTTAGTTTACGTGCAGAAAAAAGGGATGGGGATGGGGTAGCAAGTAAATGATAGGATAGAGCCCGAAGAGAGAAAAGAGCAGTTAGATAGACAAAGGAGTTGATAACAAGCTGGCTAAGAGGGTGAATAGTTGTTAATGGGGACAGTTAGTGACTAACAATGGGTAGCGTATAATGGCAGGCTATGTGATAACAAGGCCTGGTGTGTGGGGAAGGGGGCTAGGACATGGCAGAGTTTAGGCCCTAACATTATTGAATTTGACATTGAACCTGGAGGGCTGCAGGGTCCCCAGGCAAAAAATGAGGTGTTGTTCTTCCAACTTCCATTGAGCTTCGCTGGAACACTACAGCAAGCCAGAGACAGAGATGTTGGCCAGGGAACAGGGTGTTGTGTTAAAGTGGCAGGCAACAGGTAGCTCAGGGTCTTTTTTGCAAGCAGAACGTAGATGTTCTGTAAAGCAGTCACCCAGCCTACGCTTCGTTTCCCCAATGTAGAGGAGACCACATTGTGAGTGGCGAATGCAGTAGACTAGATTCTGCGAAGTGCAGGTGAAGTGTTGCCAGTTACAGGGGAAGGTGCCATGGGGCTGTGGGAGTGTATTGGGGGTGAAGAAAGAGTGGACCAGCGTGCCTCGGAGGGAACAGTCCCTGCAGAAGCGGGGCAAGGGAGGGGAGGGGAATATATGTCTGGTGGTGACATCCCACTGGAGGTGGCGGAAATGGCGTCTGATGATCTTCTGGATGTGGATGCTGGAGGGATGGTAGGGAAGGACAAGGGGAACCTTATCATTGTTGCAGGAAGGAAGAGAAGGGGTGAGAGCGAAAGTGCAGGAGATGAGTTGGACCTCGTTGAGGGCCCTGTCGACAACGGTGCTGGGGAATCCTCAGTTGAGTAAAAAGGTGGACATTTCAGAGGCTCCCTTGTCGAATTTGGCCTCATCTGAATATATGCGACGAAGAGAGAGGAACTGAGAGAATGGGATGGAGTCTTTACAAGAAGCAGGGTGTGAGGATGTATAGCCCAGTTAGCTGTGGGTTTATAGTGGATATCAGTGGCCAGTCTATCCCCATAAATGGAAACGGAGATGTCAAGGAAGAGAAGGGAAGAGTCAGAGATAGATCAGGTGAAAGTGAGGGCAGGGTTGAAATTGGAAGCGAAATTAATGAACCTTTCCAATTCCCCACAAGAGAGGGTAGCAGCACTGATGATATCATTGATATATCGGAGAAAGAGTTGTGGTTGGGACCTGGAATAGGACTGGAACAAGGAATGTACCCCACAAAGAGACAGACATAACTGGGGCCCATGCGGGTACCCATGGCCAACCCTCTTACCTGAAGAAAATGAGAGGAGTTAAAAGTGAAGTTGTTGAAGGTGAGGGCGAGCTCAGCCAAGTGGAGGAGGGTGGTGGAGTGTAGGGACGGTTCAGGTCTTTGCTCCAGGAAGAAGCGGAGAGCCCTAAGACCCTCATGGTGGGGAATGAGTGTGTAAAGGGATTGCACGTCCATGATAAAGAGGAGGCGGCTGAAACCAGCAAACTGCAAGTTTTGAAACCGGCGTAAAGCGTCAAAGGAATCGCGGATGTACATGGGCAGGGATTGGACCAGGGAAGAGGAGACTGAGTCAAGGTAGGAAGAGATGAGTTCTGTGGGGCAGGAGCAGGCTGAAAAAAATGAGTCTGCTCAGACAGTCCTGTTTGTGGATTTTTGGAAGGAGGTGGAAGTGAGCTGTTGGTTATCAGCTTGAAAGCAGTGGGAGTTGGCGGGAGGTCACCAGAAGAAATGAGATCAGTTACCATAGTAGATACAATAGCCTGATGTGTTATCGTGGGGTCATGGTCCAGGGGAAGATAGGAGGAGGTATCTGAGAGCTGGCTCTCTGCCTCTGCAATGCAGATGTCAGTACGCCAGACTACAACAGCACCACCCTCATAATGTGCTCAAAATACTTTCACCCCTGCACCTTCACACTCAACTTTCTCCTGGTGTCTAAAACTTTTAGAGGTGCAAGCATCAAAAGCAGGCAAGATTTGTGACTGCATTTCACCCCACCGACTGAGCGATGTTGATGCCAGGAGCTTAATGTACGACAATTATTTATCAGATGTTTGTTCGATAAATAAGTTGTCCATCTGTAAACTATTTAATATTTTCTTGTACAGTGATGACAATTAATAGTGCTGAATTAACATCTCTTGTTTTCACAAAAAACATTCTCCTAGACTATAACCGAGCTTCTTTGAATTCTGGGACAGTAGGAACTGCAGATGCTGGAGAATACGAGACAACAAGGTGCAGGGCTGGATGAACACAGCAGGCCAAGCAGCATCATAGGAGCAGAAAGGCTGATGTTTCGGGCCTAGACCCTTCATCAGTAAAGGGGGAGGGGAAGGGGGTTCTGAAATAAATAGGGAGAGAGTGGGAGGCGGATAGAAGATGGATAGAGGAGAGGACAGGTGGAGAGGAAACAAACAGGTCGAAGAGGCGGGGATGGAGCCAGTAAAGGTGAGTGTAGGTGGGGAGATAGGGAGGGGATAGGTCAGTCCAGGGAAGACGGACAGGTCAAGGGGGCAGGATGAGGTTAGTCGGTAGGAGATGGGGGTGCGGCTTGAGGTGGGAGGAGGGGATAGGTGGGAGGAAGAACAGGTTAGGGAGGCGGGGACAAGCTGGACTGGTTTTGGGATGCGGTAGGGGGAGGGGAGATTTTGAAGCTTGTGAAATCCACATTGATACCATTGGGCTGCAGGGTTCCCAAGCGGAATATGAGTTGCTGTTCCTGCAACCTTCGGGTGGCATCGTTGTGGCACTGCAGGAGGCCCAGGATGGACATGTCGTCTGAGGAATGGGAGGGGGAGTTGAAATGGTTCGCGACTGGGAGGTGCAGTTGTTTATTGCGAACCGAGCGTAGGTGTTCTGCAAAGCGGTCCCCGAGCCTCCGCTTGGTTTC
>NC_063357.1:31131029-31132399 GCF_021869965.1 Rhincodon typus | reverse complement strand
ACTTTCCACATCAAGCAGATGTTCACCTGCACATCTGCCAATGTGGAAAGTCTTCTTGGGGCCTGGGATGGGGGTGAGGGAGGAGGTATGGGGACAGGTGTAGCACTTCCTGCGGTTGCAGGGAAAAGTGCCGGGTGTGGTGGAGCTGGAGGGGAGTGTGGAGCGGACAAGGGAGTCACGGAGAGAGTTGTCCCTCCGGAAAGCAGATAAGGGTGGGGAGGGAAAGATGTCTTTGGTGGTGGGGTCGGATTGCAGATGGCGGAAGTGTCGGAGGATGATGCGTTGGATCCGGAGGTTGGTGGGGTGGTACGTGAGGACGAGGGGGATTCTTTTTTGGTTCTTATTGCGTGGACGGGGTGTGAGGGATGAGGTGCGGGAGATGTGGGAGACACGGTTGAGGGCGTTCTCGACCACCGAGGAGGGGAAGTTACGGTCCTTGAAAAACGAGGACAACTGAGATGTACGGGAGTGGAATGCCTCATCCTGGGAGCAGATGCGGCGGAGGCGAAGGAATTGGGAATAGGGGATAGCATTTTTGCAGGAAGGTGGGTGGGAGGAGGAGTATTCTAGGTAGCTGTGGGAGTCGGTGGGCTTGAAATGAATATCGGTTTCGAGGTGGTTGCCCGATATGGAGACAGAGAGGTCCAGGAAGGGGAGAGAGGTGTTAGAGATGGTCCAGGTAAATTTAAGGTTGGGGTGGAAGGTGTTAGTGAAGTGTATGAACTGTTCGAGCTCCTCGTGGGAGCACGAGGCGGCACCGATACAGTCATCAATGTAACGGAGGAAGAGGTGGGGTTTAGGGCCGGTGTAGGTACGGAAGAGGGATTGTTCCACGTAACCTACAAAGAGGCAGGCGTAGCTTGGGCCCATGCGGGTACCCATGGCTACCCCCTTTGTCTGTAGGAAGTGGGAGGAATTGAAAGAGAAGTTGTTGAGTGTGAGGACGAGTTCGGCTAAGCGGATGAGGGTATCAGTGGAGGGGGACTGGTCGGGCCTGCGGGACAGGAAGAAGCGGAGGGCCTTAAGGCCATCTGCATGGGGAATGCAGGTGTAGAGGGACTGGACGTCCATGGTAAAGATGAGGTGTTGGGGACCGGGGAATTGGAAGTTCTGGAGGAGGTGGAGGGCGTGGGTGGTGTCACGGACATAGGTAGGGAGTTCCTGGACCAAGGGGGAGAAAATGGAGTCGAGATAGTTGGAGATCAGTTCGGTGGGGCAGGAGCAGGCGGAGACAATGGGTCGACCAGGGCATTCAGGTTTGTGGATTTTGGGAAGGAGATAGAAGCGGGCAGTGCGAGGTTGGGGAACGATGAGGTTGGAGGCCGTGGGTGGGAGGTCACCTGAGGTGATGAGGTTGTGGATGGTTTGCG
>NC_063357.1:30986480-31126029 GCF_021869965.1 Rhincodon typus | reverse complement strand
CACCCCCATCTCCTACCGACTAACCTCATCCCGCCCCCTTGACCTGTCCGTCCTCCCTGGACTGACCTATCCCCTCCCTAACTCCCCACCTACACTCACCTTTACTGGCTCCATCCCCGCCTCTTCGACCTGTTTGTTTCCTCTCCACCTATCCTCTCCTCTATCCATCTTCTATCCGCCTCCCACTCTCTCCCTATTTATTTCAGAACCCCCTTCCCCTCCCCCTTTTCTGATGAAGGGTCTAGGCCCGAAACGTCAGCCTTTCTGCTTCTTTGAATTCTGTTTGGTTTGAAGACTCCTTCAGTAAGTGAAGAAGGAGATAACTCTGAAAACTGTTCGAAAGCGACTTCCACCAACCCAACTCCACACTCTTAGGTGACCATGTATCTCTCACATTTTTACATGAATAAACCTCTAATTGATTTTACATTTTCAATATTGGTGCCTGCATGCACCAGGATATGAAAAATATTATCTCGCAGAAGATATTGTAAGGCAAACTTTACTGTTTATCAACGAACAACCTTGATGGCTAGACCCTGCATTGGTGCTTCAAAAATTGAAATGGAAGCTGTAAGTGCTGGAAATACTCTGCAGGTCTGGCTGCTTCTGTGGAGCGAAAGGCAAAATTAATGTTTCAAGTCAATATGACTCTTCTTTGGAACTGGTGACATCACACTAGAGTGGCAGAAATTGTTGGAGGATGATCAGTTGAATGTGAAGGCTGATCAAGTGGAAAAAGAGGACAGAAAGAACACTATTATGTTCTGGGAGGGACAGAAAAGGATGAAAGCAGAACTGCAAGAAATGGATTAGACATGTTTGGCAGCCCTGTCAAACACAGTGGTGAGGAATTCTAGTTGAGCAAAACGAAAGAAATGGTGAGAAAGGAAATAAAGGTAGGAGTTGGCCCTTGGTGCATGCTTCAGCATTCAAACTTCAACCTCAATTCAAGCCTCCACAGCCTGTTGGGGTAGAGAATTCAAAACAGTTATTACTCTCTCAGTGAAGAAATTCATCCTCATTTCAGTCTTAAATCCCTACATCATATTCTGAAATTGTGTCCCCCGATTCTCAACCCCTCAGCCAGGGCATTTACCTGTTGAATCGACCTGCACGAATTCTACCCTGTAAGAAGTTGTATGTTTCAATGAGATCGCCTCTCATTCTTCTAAATGTCAGAGAATACAAGCCCAGTTTAGTCAATCTGTCCTCATAGGACAATGCTGTCATTCTGAGAATCAGTTTGATGATTCTTTGTTTCAGTTCCGAGGAAGCTCCATTGTGGTAGGAACCATCATCAGAATGGGTGTGGCAGAAATAGATAAACAGGGAGAATGGAATGTAGTCCTTACAGGAAGCAAGGTGGCCGGAACTGTAGTCAAGGTAGCCATGGGTTTGGTGGGCTTATGATAAATATGATCCGACTGCCTTTTCCTGAGAAACGGAGATAAAGAAATCCAGGAAGGAAGGGGAAGCGTCAGAGATGAACCATGAAGGTGATGGAACTTCAAAAATTGAACCAGGTTAGTAGTGTGTAATGACTGCGAGCTATTAACCTCACCAATAAGAAGTGTCTGTTGTCTTAAAAGCAAGAAGGAAAACAATGGCTATGAGAAAAGGAAAGCTCCAAAAGGAGCGTTGCAAGTTTAGCACGATTCTGACTGCTGTGCATTTCATATAGTATTGTAGAAGTGAGATGGTTATTACAGCATCCAACTGATATAAAGTCATGTACACCCTAACCAATTATACATCATAAAACACCGATATTTTCATTTGTGATGAAAAGTGTGTAATTTATATGCATTAATATTATTGTTAGAGTTTGGGTTTCAAACTAGTGGTAAATGGATTTTGCTGAATTTTATGAAGGTTTTGTTTTATAAAAGAAAGGACAAGATTAGAGATCAAGTGATCATAAAACTTGTGGAGTGTTAATGGAAGAATGTTGATACTGGGGAGGTGGGGGCGGACAGGGGTGTGGTCTGTGACAGGGATTGTAAACATTGAAGGCATTAGCTTGCTTTTGGATCAAAATTAATCAAGGACTGAGCTGAACTGAAATAAAAACCTCGAGATTGAAAGCTTTTAGGCCAGATTTGGAGGAGACCTGTCTCGGGTCAGATGCAAATATAATTTTATTTTCTTGAAAGGAGTATAGGGCAATTCAAGAAAGCACAGTTACTTTAAGATTAAAGTTTAATTTTTGTCAAACTTCTATGCCAGGAGTGTTTGTTTAGAAATTGAAAGTTAGTAAAAGACAGAAAATCTAACCTTTCAGTTTTGTGAGTAAGAAGACTTCACAGTTCACAGGACAGAACTGGGGAGAAGCAGTTAAATTGAACCCATAAATTTGAAATTGAAGTGTAATTTCTTTGGATCTGAAATGCTGTAAAGCGATGGTGCTGAAGAATAGATAAGACTTTGTTTTGCCATGAGTTTTAAGATCTTTCAAACTGAGTTCTGTATTTAAATAGGTGTTTTTACGTGTAAAACTTCTGTCATATTGTTAAAGTAAATCTGCAGTCTTGTGTACTTACGTTAAGTGATTGACTACCATGTTAAATTTAAGACAAGTACACAAAAATATATAGCTTGACTAGTAGGAGCATCAGTTGGGATTAAAACACATTTACTTCCTTCATTGTGAACAATTTTTTTGTTGAATCTGCAGCAAAACAGAATGTTGCTGAATACACGTATCAATCTAAAATTTCTCTTCGAATATTATGTGACTTATGAGCGACTCCGTGACTGATGACACTCTGAATCTACTGTAGACTTGACATTACTCACATGAGAGGCTTGCATGTAAATATAACTTTGTAGGGTGGTCAGAATAATTTAATTAATCACATTACCTTCCATGCTGCCACAGGCTGCCTTGTATTTGTGTATTTAAACAAAAAGCATCAGAGTTTTGTTCAAAGTGTTTATGATACTTCTACAGTAAGTGAAGAGCTCATTCACTTGTTGATTTGATGGATTATTTTAAACTTTTATTTTATAAGGTTTGCCTTTAAAAAGTTGTGTCTAGGGAACCATTAGCAGCTGTGAAGCCTAAATGGTATCAGATTGTCCCTTCAAGGTGATTATACGTTGCTTGCTAAAATTCAGTATTCAGTGAGACAGACCTGTCATTGCTCTGTCATTCAGTACAAACATAAATTATTAACAATATAGCCTAAAATTCATAAACTTAAGCTCATTGAAATCTCTTCTCCACATAGCTTAACGCACACCATGTTTGGTTAAACCATCACCCCTGTCCTTGCTTACCTACATTGGCTTGTTCTCCATCAATGCCTCAATTTTAAAATTGTCATGTTCTCAGATCTCATGGCTTTGCTTCTCCACATCTCAGGAACCTTCTCTAGTCCCACAACCCTCCAAGAACCCTGTGCTGATCTAATTCTGACCACCTATTTCCACAATTTTAGTTGCTTAACATTAGAAAATTTGACTGCCTAAACTTTAAGCTTTAGAACTTCTTCCATGACTCTCTTTCCCCTTTTTAAGATGTTTATTAAAACTTAACACTTTGAGAATATTTTGATTACCTGTTTTAATATTTTCTTATGTTGTAGGGTGTCAACATTTGTTTGATAAGGTTCTTGTTCAGCATCGTAGGACATAATACTATGTTAAAGACTTGATATAAATGTAAAGTTATGTTTGCACTACAAATTAAAACCTCACCAGCATATGTTTCTATAGTGATAAGTTATTCATTACCGTTAATTAAATATTTCTGTCTGTCAACCAGTTGTTACTTAGTCATCTTATTAATACATATAAAGTGTCATTACTGTTAAAAATATAACCCTATATTGTGCTTCCATTGTGTAAAAACAATAAGTGTATGTACATCAACAGCACATATAAATTCAAGAACAACAAGCACAAAGTGTGTTGACCATAAATTAGACCTTTCAGAGAACTTTAGACACTGAATGTGGTTTTGAAACATATAAGTAAAAAATGTAATCCAGCATTACACCCTGCTTACTTCATCTTTTTTTTACTATATAACAGATTGCAAATTGCAATTCAGAACAAGCAAAGCTACAGAGATACTGAGTTACTTACACTGTGAACAGGATTCCAGTCACAGAGAGCTTAGAAGGCGCACTGTATTTGAAGAGCTTGAGTGATGTGTATTAAAGTAATATGCATGTGACGTATAATAAAGGCGTTGACATTCTCTCAACCACCTGTCAAACCAGCTTCACTAGAGCATGATTCAAATGCAAGTGTTCCATTAATTTAACATAGTGATTATAAAAATGTAAAGTGGGGAGAAGTATCTTGGCAGTAAGTATAAATGAGCGTTAAAAAGTGAATGACCACTTTACTAAATGTACCAACTGTAGAACATAAAGAGTAAACTTGCACTGAGATTTCTGCGGTATGTTTGAACATTGTTTTGTGCCTTTTGGATCACTGCAGACCAGTCAGGTTCAGGTCTTGGCTAACATAAGTTTGCTACTGAGAATTGGCTTATTTTGTCACTGTGTTGTCAGCCTTGTCAGTGTGGAGTTAATTTGATTCTGAAAAATCTGCTTGCTTGCATCCCCTGTCCCCAAGAATGGATATTCTACAGTGAAATTTGTTTTCCATTTTCCAATGCGCTTTTCTGATTTGGTTAAAAAAAAATCAATCATTGAGTGCAGAAATATATGCAATAAAACAATTTTGATTTATGATCCCAATGGAAACCTTTTTTTCACCTCACAACACTTGGTCTGTGAAGCCCTCAAAATGCTGTATCAAGCAACAGAAATGTCACCCTATAATAGATGAGAGAAAATTCAGGAATGAGAGAGCAGAGTGCAGGCATTTGGTTTGAGTCAGATACCTTATTTTCTACATTGTAATGAAATCTGAGCTAGGTATGAAATACTTGTTCTTTGCAGTAAAGTACATTTAATAAACTGGCAGTAGAGCACCAACCCTTTTCACCCATTGTTCCACTTTAAACGTTTGTGGGGTATCCATAGAAAGACATGGAAGCTAGGGAACTCAGGGAGTTAAATAGTGATATATTGAAAATAATCCACATTACAGAGGAGGAGGTGCATAATGGTATATTCCTGGGATCTGATTAAGTGTATCCCAGGACATTGTGGGAAGATAGGGAAGAAATTGCAGGGCCCCTAGCAGGGATATTTGGATCATCGACAGCAACAGGTGAGGAGCCAGAAGACTGTAGGGTCGCCAATGTTATGCCATTATTTAGGAAAGGCTGTGAGGAAAAGCCAGGGAACTAGAGACCAGTGAATCTAACGTCACTTGTTGGAGGCGATTCTGATAGACATGATGCACATGCATTTGGAAAGGTAAGGACTGATTAGGGGTAGTCAGCATGGCTTTGTGCGTGGAAAATAGTGTCTCACAAATTTTTTGAAGGGGTGACCAAGAAGATAGATGAAAGTAGAGCAGTAATCGTTATCCATATGTACTTTAGCAAAGCCTTCGATAAGGTTCCACATTGTTAGTAATGCTAGATCACATGGGATCCAGGGACAGCTAGCCAATTGGATACAAAATTGGCTTTATAGTAGGAGACAGAGGGTGATGGTAGAGCGTTGTTGTTCAGACTGGAGGCATGTGATCAGTGGTGTGCTGCAAGAATCAGTGCTGGGTCCACTGTTGTTTGTCATTTGTATGAACGATTTGAATGAGAATACAGGGGGCATAGTTAGTAGGTTTGTAGATGACACCAAAATTGGTGGTATAGTGGACAGAGAAGAAAGTCATCTAAGAGTACAACAGGATCTTGATCAGCTGCGCCAATGGGCCGAGGATTGGCAGATGGAGTTTAATTCAGATAAATGTGAGGTGTTGCGTGTTTGTAAGACAAACCAGGGCAGGATTTAAGCAATTAATGGTAGGGCACTAGGGTGTGTTGTAGAACAGAGAGATCGAGGGGTGCAAGTATGTGGTTTCTTGAAAGTGGCTTCACAGGTAGACAGGATGGTGAATAAGGCATTTGGCATGCTTGCCTTCATCGGTCAGTGCATTGAGTACAGGCATTGGGATGTCATAGTACGGCTGTACAAGAGTCTGGTAGGGTCACATTTGGAGTGCTGCATATAATTCTGGTCGCCCGCAAGAGGAAGGAAGTTATTAAACTGGAAACATTGCAAAAGAGATTTACAAGGATGTTACCAAGACTAGATAGGCTAGACCCTTTTTTTTCCTGGAGTTGTAGGAAGCTGAGGGGTGACATTATAGAGGTTAACAAAATCATGAGAGGTACAGATAAGATGAATAGCCGAGGTCTTTACCCTAGATGAGGGGACCCTGAAACTCAGTGGCATAGGTTTAAGTTGAGAGGGGAAAGATTTAAAAAGGGGAGCAATCTTTCACACAGAGTGGTGCATGTGTGGAATGAGCTGCCATAGGAAGTGGTAGAGACGGATACAATTACAACATTTTAAAGA
Source organism: Rhincodon typus (assembly GCF_021869965.1). NCBI lineage: Eukaryota > Metazoa > Chordata > Chondrichthyes > Orectolobiformes > Rhincodontidae > Rhincodon > Rhincodon typus. The sequence continues at coordinate 31,119,580 of NC_063357.1, read as the reverse complement.
CATTTGGATAGGTTGTTGGATTGGACAGTTTTAGAGGGATATGGGCCAAATACAGGAAAATGGGACTAGTTCAGCATTAGAAACATGGTTGGCATGGACAAGTTGACCTAAAGGGACTGTTTCCATGCTGTATGACCAAATGACTCTATCATCATCATCACTAGAGGCAATCCTGTGCAGACAAAGATGACTCTCTTCCACTCTCAAGGTGAGTCCAAAGGTGGCTGTACAGACCGATGCGGCTGTTGCAGACTCCATTACACTTGGGGCAGAGGGTGGTCATAGGAAGGGGTTGGCGGGGTGTTCATGTGTCAGTGTGCTCCTTATGCTGTTTCTATCTGATTTCTGCTTTTTCACAACAGCAGGTTTCAAGGTACTTGACGCCTTCTGAGATGCTTCCCTCCACTTTGTACGGTCTTAGGCCAATGATTCCCAGGTGTCTGTGGGAATGCTGCAGTTCGCCAGTAAGGCCTTGAGGGTATCTCTGAAGCATTTCCTCTGTCCACCTGGGACTCGCCTGCCATTTTGGTGCTGGGAGTAGAGCACCTGCTTGTGGAGTCTCATGTTGGTCATGAGGACGACGTACCCAGTCCATCACAGTTGCTCAAGGGTGGTCAGTGCCTTGATGCTGGGGATGTTGGCCTGGTCAAGGATGCCAGTGTTGGTATGTCTTTCTTCCCAAGGGATTCGCAGGATCTTGTACAGGTAGCATTGGTGGTACTGCTCCAGCACCTTGAGGAGTCTGCTGTAGACAGTTCACATCTCAGAGCCATGTAGGAGGCCTCTGTAAACCATGAGTTTGGAGTTGGATCTGGTGTTGTTGTTTTCACAGACCCTTTCCCTGAGGCGGATGAAGGCTGCTCTAACACACTGGAGGCGGTGCTGGATTTCTTCATCAATAGTTGCTTTGGCTGATAGGTCACTCCTGAGATATTGGAAGTGGCCAACATTCTCGAAGGCCTCCCCGTGGACCTTAATGATCGGGAGTTCCCTCCACAATGCCGGGCCAGGTTGGTGGAGGACCTTCGTCTTATGGATGTTCAAGTGAGACCTATGCTTTCATATGCCTCCGTAAACGTGCTGATGATGGTCTCGAGTACATCCTCTGAGATTATACATGTACAAGCATCATTTGCATTCTCCAGTTCAATGACAATGGTTGGGATGACTTTGGTTTTGGCTTGAAGGCAGTGAAAGTTGAATAATTTCCTGCTGGTTCTATAAGTTAACTTCACTCCAGCGGGAAGCTTTTTGGTGGTGAGGTGAAGCATTGTAGCGAGGTAGATCGAGAACAGTGTTGGGACAATGACGCAGCTCTGCTTGACACCAGTCTGGATGAGGAAGGGTTTTATGGTGGAGCCATTTGTCATTACCACGACTTCCATATTGTCATGGAGCAGGCGAAGGATAGTGACAAACCTTATGGTGTGACTAAAGCAGAAAAGAATGCTCCATAATGCTTCCCGATTGACGGTGTCAAAGGCCTTTATAGGTCAAAGAAGGCCATGTACAGGAGTAGGTTCTTTTCTCTACATTTGTCCCGTAGCTGGCGCGCAGTGTTTGGGGCCGGTGGCAGCAGCAGTGGGGTTGTCCTCCCGGTGTTGCGGCTGTTGGCAGCAGCAGAAAAGCTCCCTCCAAATTAGGGATGGGGATGCCGTCACCAGTAGACTGTCCAAGATGGTGGCGCTGAAAAGGTGACATCTGCAGCTGGAGTGAGACTTGTGGCCTGGTGGCTGCCTGGCCTGACAGCGGAGCCAGAGACTCTTGGTTCGGTGGGTGTGGGTTCTGCCACATCAGCAAATGGACCCAGCGGCAAAGAGATGGCACCTAAAGTGAGGTGACTTTGGTGGTTCCGGTATGAGCAGCAGCGAGGTGGTGGAGGTCTCCCTTGAGGCGAGGTGTTGGCATGGACAGGGTCAGAAAGACTGATATTTTGAACTTTTTACTTCTTTATTTTTCCAATTTATTCCTTTGACCTGTAATGCTGGATGATTTATTTCTTTACTTTTCTAATTTTTTTTTAGTTTCCTAAGAACTTGATCTTGAGTATCTGTACGTAAGTACCTTGGTGCCTAGGAATGGTGCCATAATGCGGCGACTGTAAACTCTTCACTGTACTGATTTGAGTACGTGACAATAAAGCTAATTCAATACTCAATGGAGTTTAGAAGGATGAGGAGATTCTCATTGAAACTGATAGAATACTGAGTTGTTCCGTTAGATTGGAGTGTAAAAGGGCACAGCCACAGAGTGAAGGGATGACATTTTAGAATTGAGATGAGGAGGACATTTTCCAGCCAGAGGGTGTTGCATCTGTGGACCTCATTGCCACAGCAAGCTGTGGAGGACAAGTTATCGATTGTCTTTAAGACAAACACACATAGGTTCTTGATTAGTAAGGGGATGAAGGTTTATGGGGAGAAGGAAAATGGTGTTAAGAAACATCAGAGATAGTAGGAACTGCAGATGCTGGAGAATCTGAGATAACAAGGTGTAGAGCTGGATGAACACAGCAGGCCAAGCAGCATCAGAGGAGCAGGAAGGCTGACATTTCGGGCCTAGACCCTTCTTCAAAAGAAGGGTCTAGGCCCGAAACATCAGCCTTAAGAAACATCAGCCATGATTGTGTGGTAGAGCAGACTGGATGGGTTGAATAGCCTAATTCTGCTTCTTTTTATGATCTTATGTACTGCATGTATAAAAGGAGTGATGGGAAAGCAAGCATTCCTCCAAACAGGGTCTGTGGATTGGCCAAAGAGCAATTCAAAATGGTGAAATCCTGCATATTCATTTCAGCAAACTTTATGACAAAGGCAAAAAAGCTAACCATTTTTCCCAGTCCTGTGGGTATTCATGATAATAGATATTAATCATAATTCTGGAGGTCTCAAGGCAACTCTCCAAAGCTTCCTGTATTTGCAGATGATAGACAGTCATCTTCAGCTGTGTGATTCCCAGATTGTTGATTATATCCTGAAAATGTTCAGACATAAACTGAGATTCCCTCATTTGATGAATTTCAATTCGTAGTCCACCTAAATGGAGGCTTTTGAGGTAGACATTCAAATGAAAGCAAATTCCTCCTCATTGATTTGTGTCATTGTCACAAAAATACAAAGCATGTTCCTCATCCAACAAAGGAAAGTCTTGAGGGCAAAGTAAAGGACCTGTTTAAAAATCTCACTGTGGCACATTCCTTTGACAAGCGAAATGGAAAGATATGATTTATTGTTTTATCTTGTGGCTTTTCGGTGGTTCCAGGAACGAATGTTTGAAATCACGTGCTTGGTTCAATAATTATCACTTGTACTAACTACAGTCATATAAGGAAGAAAATTTCAAAAATATTTCCAAGAAGGAAATGTTCAATCTTATCAGCATTGAATAGAATCTAATTAATTTTTTTGACATTTTGTATGAAGTCAAAATGATAGTAGTTGATTGGGCATCTATTTTACATATTTCCATTCATTATCTACAATACTAGCAAAACTCAAATTTCTCTAGTTCAGTATCCAGGTGACAGCTGATCCATGCAATGTATGAATGGCAAAAAACAGTGGTCTTTACCGGTCACCCTGTCCAACAGGCAATACAACAAAGAATAACAACAGAAAGTTCCACCACAAATACTCTTTCACACACTTCAGCACTGGGAAAATTGCTAAATAAATAAGATTACTGAGTTTATGTGTTTGGAGAATTTGTGCTCTATTGCATTAAGATTTCGAAGAAGGGAAATTCAAGCTGATAAAACAAGAGAATGTGGCAGAATTAAAGGGCATCTGCTTGGATAACAATACTCAGAGTATGATAGAAAAGGACAGAGTGTACAAACATAGAAAAACAGTAGTAAATAGGGTCAAAAGGTGAAGGAACAGTAAAAATGCATAATTAATAGTCGTTGAATGTGTGTAGTATATGATTAATTCACCACTCAAAAACAGGTTAATGGGTATGATCTTATAGCCAACACAAAAACATGGTTATAAGGAGATCAAGGCTGGGAAGTAGATATTCAGAGATATGTGACTTTTTGAAAGGACAGGCAGGAAGGAAAGAGTGGTGGGGTATATTAGGATGGAATAGGTATGCTAGCAAGAAATCATATTAAAGTGGAAGATGTAGAAACCATATGGGTGAAGGTAAGAAACAAAAATTGAAAGAAGACACTGGTAGGAGTCATCTATAGGCCCCCTAACAGCAGCTATATGGCAGGACAAGCAATAAATCAGGTGATAATGAGGGCATGTAAAAAAGAGAATACATTAATCATGGGTGACTTTAATCTTCATGTAGATAGGGATAGTCAGATTGACAGATGAAGCCATGAAGAAGAATTCATAGCGTGTATTCAAGACAGTTTCCTAGAACAATGTGTTGTGGATCCAATCAGGGATCAGTCTATTTTGGATGTATCGATATATAATGAAGTACATTTAATAAATGTCGACAGAGTAAAAGATCCCTTCGGAAAAAATGACAATATCATGGTAAAATTTAGCATTCAGTTGGAGGGTGAGAAACTTGTGTTGGAAACAACTGTGCTAAGGGTAATTACAAAAGAATTTACATAGTTTGTTGCTGTGGACTGGGGAAGGAGTTTAGCAGCAAAGATTGTTGAGGAACAATGGCTCGCAGTGAAGACTTATTTTAGTGAGGAAGAAGGAATCTAGAAAGGGGATAAGCAAACCATGGTCAACCAAGGCAGTTAAAGATACCATCAAATTGAAAGAGAAAAGATGTAATGTGGCAAAGATTAGTGGTAAACCAGTGGATTGGGAAAGTTTTAACAACAACAAAAGGCAACCAAAACAAAAGAGGAATAAAAATAAACCTCCAAGTGTAAACTTCTAAGCAATATCAAAACAGATATTTAGAGCTTCTTACTATGTATAAAAAGGAAAAGAGAAGTCAAGCTGAAAAATAGTTCCTTGGAGAATGAAGCTGGCTGAATAATAATGTGGAACAAGACAATGACAGAGAGATTGAATAAACACTTTGCTTCAGTCCTCACAGTAGAAGACACAAACAGCATCTTAAAATTACTAAAGATTCAAAGGATAAAAGGTGGGGAGAAAATAAGTTCATTAACTGACACTGGAGAAAACAGCTAAGGAAACTAATCGGGCAAAAGACTGATAAATCCTCTCGACCTGATGTCGTGCATCCTAGAATGTTAAAGGAAGTAGCTACAGATAGTGGATGCACCAGTAGTAATCTTTCAGGAATCCTTAGATTCTGGAAAAGTCCCAGAGGATTGGAAAGCTACCAATGTAAGAGTTTTGTTTAAAAAGCAAAGGAGACAAAAAAACAAGTCACTGTGGGCCAATTAGCTTAATGTCTGTTATTGGGAAAATTTAGAGTCTATTATAAAGACAGAGCACTTAGAAATACATAATATGATCAAGCAGAGTCAGCATGGCTTCATGAGAGGGAGTCAAGCCTGACAAATTCACTACAATTGTTTAAAGAAGTCGCAAGCAGAATAGCTAAAGGGAATGTAGTGGATATATTTAGATTTTCAAAAGGCATTTGATAAGGTGCTATACATTAGATTATTAAATAAATGCCCATGGTGTTGGTAATAGTATATTAGCATGGATAGAGGATTGGCTAACTAATAGAAGACAGAGAGTTGGGATGGGGTGGGTTGCAGGTTTACCTGCCTCAGTTTGTGCTGGCTGCAGGCTTTGCAATCACGGGGACATGTTAGGTGAGGGCTTGGGCACTTTTGAGATGTCCTGAGAATTGGATCAATGGGCTGAGGAGTGGCAGACAGGGTTTAATTTGGATAAATGCAAGGCATTACATTTTGGTAAACCACACAAGGGCAGCACTTATACAATTAATTACTTATAAAAATAGGCTGGATAGATTGGGACGTCTTTCACTGGAGTGTAGGAGGTTGAGGTGTGATCTTACAGAAGTTTATAAAATCATGAGGGACATAGATAAGGTGAATAGCAGGTGTCTTTTCCAGAGGTTGGGAAAGTTCAAAACTGGGGGGCATACTTGCAAGGTGAGAGAAAAAAGATTTAAACACGACATGAGGGCCTACTTTTTTACACAGAGAGTTGATCATGAGTAAAATGAACTGCCAGAGGAACTGATAGATGCAGGTACAGTTACAACATCTAAAAGACATTAGGATAAGTACATGAATAGGAAAGGTTTGGAGGGATATGGACCAAATACAGGAAAGTAGAGCTCATTTAGTATGATTGGTGTGGACTGGTTGGACCAAAGTGTCTGTTCCAAGCTGTATGACTCCCTGACTCTGAAAGAAAAAAGAGAATTCTTTGGAGAAGCTGAATAAAGGCTTGTGCAGAACAAGAATGCTTTAGCACTAGTGGTAGTGGGAGATAGAGACCCTTTGGTTGGTTGGCCATTGGTAGCTCCCCGTCCTCACAGGAGTGGACCTCTTCTCTCCTCATAGGGGGTGAGGTGCCAGAGATCCATAAACCACCTCCTCAACATTAGACTTGGACCTCTCAGCCAGATTGTGGGTCAGTTTAATGGAATTGGGTCAGTAATGATGGAAATAGAGACAAGACCAGTTAGTGCTTATGAATAGGAAGGAGAGGTGGTGAGGTGCCCTCAGTGAGAAGAAGGGCCAGGAAGGTTAGTAGTTATAGAGGATGAAGTGGATGACAGCCTTTGAGTTGACGTGACAATCTGATGCTGAGGATTGTAGTCCATCAGTCTTAGTGAGATAACACCGTGTAGAGCTGGATGAACACAGCAGGCCAAGCAGCATCAGAGGAGCAGGAAAGCTTCAAAAAAATTTTCTGAAGAAGGATCTCGACCCGAAACATTAGCTTTCCTGCTCCTCTGATGCTGCTTGGCCTGCTGTGTTCATCCAGCTCTACAACGTGTTATCTCAGATTCTCCAGCATCGGCAGTTCCTACTATCTCAGTGTTAGTGAGATGCTTGTTTCGTGGCAGAGTTAAGTTACAGTGCTAGCCATTTGAGACTGAGATAGCAGAGAGAAGATGGTGGACGTTACCTTTGCAGAACACAACAGATTGCCCTTCTTGAGGTGGGTGTTCTGATTCATATGGAACATACTTTATTTTCTCTGCAGACTGGCTGTGTCTGGTTGCATGATCTTCTGTGGCAGACCAGTGGGATAGAGATGGACCCCCTCTCCACCAACCTGTCCACCAGCACTTCCTCATCTTGGACCTGGAAGCTTTCGGCTAGGACATCTCCTCAGACAAATACTCTAGCACCACAGCGTGAGGGCTTAACCATGGCTTATAGATCTGAAGTAGTGTATCTGCACTACACATCTCAGTTGTACAGTTAATGTGCAGAACAACAGAAGACTGTGCGAGAAAATTCACTTTGGGCCATGGTGGAGTGGATGCCACAAAAGTCACTTATCACCAGACTTCAACTGCAAATGGGAAAATTCCACTCATTGTTATGGAATGCAACAGCTACTCATTACTTATATTCAATCGCAAGATCCATAGCATCAAAGGATTGGGCAGCAAGGTTAAAAGGTGATGAACCCTGATCTCATTATTTGGCAGGTTTGAGCTAGCGAATTGGAGATGAACTCCTTCAAGCTGCACCATCCTGTGGGCAAGTTGACTCGCAATCTACCTACTGTACCAGGCATTCCCTAATCTATGTCGATTCACTTTCTTCAGTATGTTTAACCAAGTTTGTTTCTATCCGTTGTGGGATGTGGGTATTGCTGGCTGGTCAGCATTTATTGCTCATCCCTCGTCGCCCTTAAGAAGGTGGAGGTGAGCTGCCTTGTTGAACTGCTGCAGTACACCTGCTGTGGGTTGACATTGGGAAGGGAATTCCGGGCTTTTGACCCAGTGACAATGAAGGTACAGTGATAGATTTCAAGTCAGGATGATGAGTGGTTTGGAGAGGAACTTGTAGGTCATGGTGTTCCCATATATCTGCTGCCCTGGACCTTCTAGATAGAAGAGGTCATGGATTTGCAAGGTATTGTCTGAGGATCTTTGGCAAATTTGAGTCCCCTGCAGAAGATACCGTATTCAGAGTTTCATTCCAGCAAGCTCTCAGCTATGATATTATGTCTGCCTTCCATTAGCTCTTTGTGAAAAAGGATAATCCTCCTCCTCAACTTGTCTTCCTGGCATGAGTGTCTGCTCTTTTCCTCCGACAACCACTTGACGATCAGGTATCCTGACAATTTTTCCAGGCGAAATGTACCTCCCCATTTTGAATTGCTGGGGCACTTTAAATGACATTGTAGCCCTTTGATATTCCACCTCTGATGTCATTCTTGCGGCTAATAGACATCATGGGTAGTATGGGTGCATCCAATAATCTTGGAAATGAATTTTCCATGCTGACTGTATTGTTCATAAGTGCAGCAGGTTAATTGTGTGTTAAGATGTCTGTGCAACACAACTTTTGTGTACAATTCACATGCCAACTATTTCTGAACTATTAACTGGTATCTAATCTATCCTTCAACATTTGTTATGCCTTACTGTCCAAAATAGTTTCAAGTTTGTTTCTGAAACACGAGAGTTGAGAGCAAATTCCCCTCATTCTTTTCAGAAATGTCACGTAACTACAAGTTGTGTTTATCATAGGCGAAATAAACAATGAGGCTGAAGTGATGGAACCTGATTAAAAATCTTGTTACGGTACATTCCTTAAATTGACATTATGTAAAGAACAATTCATATTTACCTTGCGGTTGTTCACTTTGTTGTCCAGTAAGGAAGCGTCAACCTGTCACGTTCCAACAAACCCTATGGGTTTTATTAATTATAGTTTTCTAAGGAAGAAAAGTGCACAAAATTACCCAGAAGGAACTTTATATATTCATCATTTTAACTTTGTGGACAATTTTAACTTTGTGTACTAGTTTAAAATAGCAATAAATGACAGCTTTCCCAATTTGAATTTCAATTTTCATGTTCTGCCAATCCGATATCATCATTGCCCACACTACATTCAACGTTAAAATGTGTTTAGATCATGAATGGCAGAACTCAAAGTCTTTGCCAGTCGCCACCATATTGAATGGGTAATATAATAAAGAATAACAATATAATACTTCATTGGAATCAATCTGCAGATGAATTTTATGTTTGAAAATTGCTGTGAAAATAAACAAGACTGTTAAATGTGTGTGCGTTCACACAATTTATTGTTCAACTGAACAAAACTAACAAACGAAACTTGTTTCTACTTTACACACCCACTTTCAGCCAAGAACACAGATATTCAAGTCAGTATCACATGGATGGAACCTACATGGCTTCTTTATCTAGTTTAGACTTGGGAGCACAGTCTGGTGAACTCATCATTACTATGTGTCCACAGCTGGTTAAGGGAGAAACTCTCGAGGCGTTTGGCACTCAGACGATCACCAGAGATTCTGAAGGGTTGAGGGTAAGATCTCAAAATTTTTCTCAACATTGAGATTCTGATTTTTTTCATTGTCTCCATAATTTCTAACTTTCTCACTGCTGCTCACACCTCACTGAGGGGAACATCCCGCACTAAGATTTTTTATGAAATTGAATATCTCTGGACTATTGTCTTTCATCATTGCAATAATGCAATATTTTAGGTGTGATCTTGACACTCAGTAGCTCTCAGATAATATAAACATTAAATTTCTTATAGCTTCAGGATCTTTATCGAAGTATCACATTCGAGAGAGTTTTGGTGGGTAGTCTATCAAAATGTCTTAGATAAAGGAATTGACATAGGCTTGTCAGCTTGGCAACCAATGAGGGTAAAGCAAGAAACTTCCAACATGTCACATTCCTTGATAAACATGTTTAATTTTAAACACTACTTCATTAATTGTCTTAATTTAAACAATATGGAAAAAAGTCAACACAACTGCCACGTGGACATTTTTTCTTTTACCTTGTACTGAATAAGCTTACTTTTCTGGCTAGTGAATCACCAGCTCATTTTACATCTCTCTCATCTTTCAAAATTTCAGTTGACGGCCATATCGCGATCACAATTGGCTCCATGAAGTACATGGCTGGAGAATAATGACAAAATTCCATCACAGGCCATCTTTTATTCATTCTTAGATTTAGAGAAATTTTGAAGGAATAAATAAGGCTGTTGATTAGTGCTCAATTCTGAAACATCAGCATTGAGGAAGAAAGCACTTTTCTATTTTTCATACGCAGTGTCAGCCACAAACACTTTGAGGCAAAAGCCATGAATCTGGTTTGGACTAAAGTTTTTCCAAACACTACCAGTACAACAGTTTTTTGTCCCAATGTCAGAAAAGCACAGCCAGAGCACCCATAATGTAAGGTAAAGTCACCATAGTCTGACCAGACTGTAGGGCTCCTCTCTCATTAGAGGCAGTTCTGACTGATGGTGCTTTAATTTGAGGATCACCATGTCTCACGCAGAGGGAGAGATTGAGAAGAGTCCTTCATGATAATCTCAGCTGGTGCAGGAATTGAACCCACACAAGTTGGGATCATTCTGTATCGCAAATCAGCCAACCAAGTTAACCCACCCGCCCAGACAAAGTCACTAATTCCTACTGGGCCACAGGGCTTCTCTCTCATTATATTAAGATGACCTGTGGCGATTTAACCTGAGGATCATCATATCTCAGGCAAGAGGAGAGGTTGGGAAGGGACCTCCTTCATGGTATGTTGAGCCAGTGTGGGAATTGAACCCACATTGCTGGCATCATGCTGCATTCCAGCCAACTGAATTTCAGCACCTTGTACTAAGAGGTACTAGTGCTCAGTTTTTAGTTCAGTGCTTCTGCAGAAAGCTATTGACACAATTTTCATCATTCTCTTCATTGTGTACTGTACATTCAAACCATTTAAAATTGATATTCTGAGCAAGATTACTTAGAAACTACCATTAAACCATTATAAAAAATCCAAAGTCCCAAAGGTAGTAAAGTCAATCAATGGTTTTTCAACGTTCAAATATTGTCCATGCCTTTCTCATTCGGGTGATCGCCCCAATGGTCCTATTCTTTAAAGAGGTTTTCTTAGTCTGCTACACCAACAAAGTACTTACTTACTGGCCCAGTCAGAGATGGTAAATGGCAGTTGTTCCTTATGTACAGATCCTCATTGTTAATCAACAATGGTCCCCATATGCTCAACAATGTGAGGAAGTTTTGACCAATGTCAGCTACAGTTCAGCTGTGGGTACCATTTTGGGTATTAGTTTGAAGGGGCAGAGGGTGATAGAGGGTGCAGAAGTGCAGATATCTCGAGTTCTGTTGTGTCATTATCACCCTTTTAGGGCTGAAAGCTTTTCCACTCAAGTAGTCTGTGAAAGACAATATTGTAAATAATTAATCCCACCAAAGGATCTTTCTATTCAATCAGATATTCTGTGCATTGCATATCCCAGAGTCTGTATATCAAATGCTTGAGCTTCCACCAAACCTGCAAAAGATGCTCAGATGAATGCCTGATGTGAGGATGCCATTCTTACGTTCCTGGTGGTTCCCATGGCCTCCATGGGAGATTACAGGGTGACTGCCCCATGTTAAGGGACACCATGAGTAGCTTCTTACAGTGTTAGGGTTAGGCAGGAATCTGCACAACATGAGCTCTGAGGGATTTATAGTAGAATCAGATGAGAAGTTGAGGGAGGCCTATCTCGACGTCAGGAGCATTTCACTCCATCTTTAATACAATAATGTGGCACATTTCTCAATTGAGGGACCTTTTTGCTTGTTATTGATTATTATGCCTTATTATTGGTCTAACATGCTTCTATAATTTTCTTTTAGCACCCAACCATTTAGTGCCTACCTGTATGTTCACAACATCTGTGCCTTGCCTTGCGGTGCCAACTGGAACACATACAGCACCAAGCAATTTGCCTTGCTGGCAGGAGTCTGCAGTCAAGGGGCAATATATCTTGCTGTATGGCAACATGCAATGTCAATTTTACAACTGCACCATGTGCCTGCAGTTTATGCAGCAAACACACTGCACAATAGCCATGTCTCAAATAGGAGAACAGTCTCATTGAAGTCCAAGGTGGTGCTTATCTGTTGAGGGTCTTGGCACAATAATGAAGTGCAGTGCCCAATATCAGTCCAGGAGATGGGCCATGGCAAGATATCCAATCAGGGTGATCTCAATCACAGGGTCCGTACCTTTGTAGTCCAGACAGTGGCTCATAGACAGTCATGGAAGCAGGGCTAGTTTGGGCATGCCCAGATATTAGTCTGGTGCCTGGGCTCTTTTCATCCAGGGCTGTGCAGTTAGGTTGCTCGAACACAAGGGCTACATTCAGTCATTCAAGTCCAACCACAAAAGCTAAAGCAAGAAGGGGGTACTGGGGTGGGTGGGGGTGGTTGATGGGGGTGTGGGGGTGGTGGTACAGGTCCACAGCCACTGGAAGGAGACATGGAGAACTATTGCTGGGGACTGTGGCTGCAGTCTAGGGTGTGGGATGATACCAATGAAAAGTGGGAACTACTGAATTTGCAAGGGGTGGGGAATACAGTAAGGCGTGGATGGGAAGAGGAAGGGTCATGCAGGAGGGAAGTAAGGACCACCTGGCTTCAATACGGAAGGAGATCAGTGAATGGCCATACCTGGCATAGTCACATTGTATGGGAAAAGGGGGCAGGTGCTGGCTGATCTAGATGGGTCTGGGGGCTGGGCCTGGTCAGTTGTGAAACTTTTGGAGCTTACGAGAAGAGATACCAAGAAGTGGATCTGGATATTTGCAGGTGCAGGTACAGGTGGAGGCTGGAAACCACTGACTAACAAGACCTCACTATAGCCGTCTATTGTGCTGGAAATCGAAAGTGTACAATAAGGAAGAAAATGGCTGCGATCAAACTCAGAGTGGGAGGGGCAAGTGTCTCAACCTGTCAGGGAGGAGGCTGCAAGACAAACCGATTTCAGGGCATTTAAAGGGTAAAGTTACCCACAAAGTCAGGCACTTACAGGACACAGACCTGCAGGGTTTCTATTCCCTGGGATTTGAATGGATTGGCTCCCTCTGTGCTCCCTGCCCCAGACACCGCTGATCACCTCATTCACACCAACTTCGACACGGAGGCCAAGGGAAGGAAGAATGATGTTGAAAGACAAGGGACAATATGCCCACTTGGTCTTGCTTCCAGATGCTGTAGCTGTCCTTTAACACACACTTCAGTCAATGATCCATCCTGTATGGCCATAAGTTATGCCTCATGCTGGAACAGTTACATTCCGAAACAACACAGAGAACCAAACAACCAGATGCGAGGTCAGAGCAGTACCATTTATGAAAAAAATGTGTCAAATAATGCACAGTGCACCATCACCTGTGTCATCAAGTGCCTCAGTAAGTTTTCTTCTTCCTTCTCCCTCCACTACATCTTAGGGTTCTCTCTGATTTCACAGCCTGAATGGAGGGACTGTGCTCAGCAGTAGAGCCGATTCAGTTGATCCTGGGGGCAGCTTATGTACAGACAAGCCAGACATGCCGAGGGTTTTCTTGCCAGAGGCAAGCTGATCGTCCTCAGTGTGAACTTCCAAGGGTTGGAGGGGGGCAGGCAAAGTGAAGGTGGAGGGCCCAGTTACCTCTGGAACATCCTGAATGGAGACCTCTGAGGAGGGCTGGGTGTGGTTCCTCCTCTGAGTGTGAGGAAGACGTCCAGAGTGCTTGCCAGATACTGTGTCCCTTCAGTTCTCAAGAGCACCTCTCAATTTATGAGCCTCACTCCAGCAGACCCTGAGTGTGCTGGGCCTGACACTCCATGGCAGCTGCAAATCTGTCCATGGATGCAGCCATGGCAGTTGGAGATGAAGAGGTCGAGGGAGGGTAAGAGGCCTCCACAGTGGTTGAAAACACCCTCGACTGCATCTCTCACATTTCCCGCACCTCAGCACTCACACCCCCTCTCCGCAATAACAACAAAGATGCGGACTCCAAGGAGTATGGTAAAATGCTTTCCACTTGCCTGGATGAATGCTGCTCCAACAACACTCAAGAAGCTCGACACCCGTCAGTCCCCTCCATTGGCACCACATCCACCATCCCAAACATTTACTCACTTCACCACAATTTACAATGGCAGCAGTGTGTCAGTCTAAAATGGTAAATTTCTCATGATACCCCATTCAATCACATAATCACATCACTGGTTGTCCAATAATTCATCATGGTCATTTTGGGCAATGGGCAAAAGCAAGTGTCTGTCATCTCCTCTCTGGGTGCCTATAGTTTCAGTTCTTTGATGATACCTTGTGCTAAATGAGAGCTAAACCAGCAGTTTAGGTCAAAATTCCATCTTAGCCCCCTCATTACTTCTTTAATTCCAAAGGTAGTGAGTAAAAATTTCCTACCATGGTTCCAAGCATTCTCTTCTAAAACAATTTATTCCAGTGACACATTTCTTATTTACATTTGTGATTGTCCCTGCATCTAGGCCACAACATAAGCATAAGAAAACGAAAGGACTCGAAAATAAAAATAGAATCATAGAATTTTAATTTTACAGGACCGAAGAAGCCATTCGACCCATCATGTCTGTACCGGTTCCTGAAAGAGCTGGTCAGCTAATCCCATTCTCCAGTTCAATCTCTGTAGCCTTTTAGATTTATCACTTTCAAATATATGCCCAGCTCTCTTTTCAAACCTCCTATGAATCCACCTCTACCACTCTCCCAGGCAGCTTATTCCAAATCCTAACAACTCTCTGAGTAAAGAAATTTCTCTTCATCTCACTTCTAAGTCTCTTGCTGACAATCTTAAAATTGTGATCCCTAGTTACTGACACATGACCGAATGGAAACAGAATATCCTTCTTTACCCTGTTAAAATTGTTCATAATTTTGAACACTTCAATGAAGTCACCACCTAATCTTCTCTGCTCAAAGGAGAATAAGCAAAATTTCGCTAATCTTTTCATGTATCTAAAATCCCTCATTCTAGTAAATCTCCTTTGTACTCTTGTCCCGGGCTTTAACATCTTTTCTGAAATAAGGTACCCAGAATTGAACACAATACTCCAAATGTGGTCTGACTACTGATTTGTAGCATCACTTCCTTGCTTTTATCGTTTATTCCTCTATTCTCAACCCAAGAATCCCATAAGCCTTCTTATCAACTGTTTGAACTTGCCTGGTCACCTTCAGAGAATTATGTACTTGAACCCTGAGGTCCCTCTGCTCTTGTAATCTCCTCAAAGTTGTACCATTGAGCCTGTATTGTGTCTGCATGTTTCTTCCATTTATGTAATATTTTATATTTCTTTGCATTGAAATTCATTTGCTAGGTGTTTGCCCGTTTGGCCAACTTGTCAATGTCCCTCTGAAGTCGCTCAGCATCATCCTTGCAATTCCCTATTCTCCCTAAATAAGCATTATCTTCAAATTTAGAGATTTTGCCCTCAACATTCATCTGCAAATCATGTTTATAAATCAGAAAAAGCAAGGGTCCTGTCACGATTCCTGGTAACAATAGTTCCAACCTGTCCCGTGTCTGAGAAATGCCCATCTATACCTGCTCTATGCTTTCTATCTTTAGCGAACATGCTGCCAAGGACCCATCCATGCCAAAGATTTCTAATTTGCTAACCAGCCTGCTTTGTGGCACCGTGTCAAACGCTTTCTGAAATCCAAATAAACAACATCCACAGGACTACCTTCATCCATTGCCTGTGTCACCTCATCAAAGAACTCAATTAAATTTTTCAGATAAAGCGTCTGAACAGTCCAGTGTTAGCTCACTTTTCTCTAAGTGCATGTTTACCTTATCGCTTATTGTGCCCTCCATCATTTTTTCCATTATTGATGTCAAAGCTGACAGGTCTGTAGTTTCCTGAGTTATCCTTTGTCCCTTTCTTAAACAATGGTATCATATTTGCAAACCTGCAGTCATCCACGATGGTGCTGCAGGATGTTGCTTATCTCCCACATGGTTGTGATTTAACCAGGTCTGAAAGTGAGAACTATGCAACAACAGACAGCATGACTATGCAAGTGAAAGCATATTGATGAAAACAACCGTTTGTATGCTGTCGCACTCGTGCCACTATTATGCCCTCAATATGCTTTCTTCTTTCTCTCCATTCTTCTTTTTCTTATATACTGCATGTGTAAAAGGAGTGATGGGAAAGCAAGCATTCCTCCAAACAGGGTCTGTGGATTGGCCATAGAGCAATTCAAAATGGTGAAATCCTGCATATTCATTTCAGCAAACTCTACGACAAAGGCAAATACCCAGTCCTGTGGGTATTCATGATAATAGATATTAATCATAATTCTGGAGGTCTCAAGGCAACTCTCCAAAGCTTCCTGTATTTGCAGATGATAGACAGTCATCTTCAACTGTGTTATTCCCAGATTGTTGATTATATCCTGAAAATGTTCAGACATAAACTGAGATTCCCTCATTTGATGAATTTCAATTCGTAGTCCACCTAAATGGAGGCTTTTGAGGTAGACATTCAAATGAAAGCAAATTCCTCCTCATTGATTTGTGTCATTGTCACAAAAATACAAAGCATGTTCCTCATCCAACAAAGGAAAGTCTTGAGGGCAAAGTAAAGGACCTGTTTAAAAATCTCACTGTGGCACATTCCTTTGACAAGCCTTTGATGGAAAGATATGATTTATTGTTTTATCTTGTGTTTTTTCAGTGGTTCCCATAAGAAATGTTTAAAATAACATGCTTGGTACATTTACGTAAGGAAGAAAATTTCAAAAGTATTTCCAATAAGGAAACGTTCAACCTTATCAGCATTCAATAGAATCTAATGAAATTTTTTTGACTTTTTGTATGAAGTTAAAATGGTAGTAGTCAATTGGCCGTCTATTTTACACCTCTCCATTCATTATCATTATCTACAATTCTGGACAAAGTCAAATGTCTTCAGTTCAGTATTGAGGTGACAGCTGATCCATGCAATATATGATTGGCAAAAAACAATGGTCTTTACCCGTCACCCTGTCCAACAGGCAATACAACAAAGAATAATAACAGAAAGTTCCACCACAAATACTCTTTTACACACTTCAGCACTGGGAAAACTGCTAAATAAACAAGATTACTGAGTTTACGTGTTTGACGAATTTGTGCTCTATTGGATTAAGAATTGGAAGAAGGGAAATTTAGGCTGAAAAAGCAAGAGAATGTGACAGAATTAAAGGGCTTCTGCTTGGATAACAATACCCAGAGTATGATAGAAAAGGATTCAATGTACAAACATAGAAAAACAGCAGTAAATAAGGTCAAAAGGGGAAGAAATGGTAAAAACGCATATTTAATAGCCGTTTACTTGAATGTGTAGTATATGGAACAAAACAGTTTAATTCACCACACAAAAACAGGTTAATGGGTATGATCTTATCGCCATCACAAAAACATGGTTACAAAGAGATCAAGGCCGGGAAATATGTGACTTTTTGAAAGGACAGGCAGGAAGGAAAGAGTGGTGGGGTAGCATAACAGGATGGAATAGGTATACTAGCCAGAAACGATATTGAAGTGGAAAATGTAGAATCCATATGGGTGAAGGTAAGAAACAAAAATTGAAAGACACTGGTAGGAGTAATCTATAGGCCCCCTAACAGCAGCTATATGGCAGGACAAGCAATAAATCAGGTGATAATGAGGGCATGTAAAAATGAGAGTACATTAACCAAGCAGAGTCAGCTTGGCTTCAGGAGGGGGAGTCATGCCTAACAAATTTACTACAATTATTTGAAGAGATAGCAAGCAGAATAGATAAAGGGGAAGTAGTGGATATATTTAGATATTCAAAATGCATTTGATAAAGTGCGAGACATTAGACTATTTAATAAGTGCCCATGGAGTTGGTAATAGTATATTAGCATGGATAGAGGATTGGCTAACTATTAGAAGACAGAGACTTGGGATGTGGAGTTGGGGGTGTCATTTTAGGAATGACAATAATGTGTCACAGGGATCAGTGCTGGGGTCAAAATTATTCACAATATATATAATTGCTTGGATGAAGAAATTGCATGTGCTACAGCCTAAACTAGCTGGGAAGGCAGGTGGTTGGGATGACTCAAAGTGTCTACGGCCCTCTGTAGACAGCTGTAGACAGATTCAGCAAGTGGGCAAAGACTTGCCAAATCGAAGAGAGGTGAGGAAATGTTAGGTTATGCACTTGGCGGAAATAAGTATTATGTAAATGAAGATCTTGGTCAATTGGATCAATGGGTTGAGGAGTGGCAGACATGGTTTAATTTGGATAAATGCGAGGCATTACATTTAGGTAAACCAAACACGGGCAACACTTATACAGTTAATGGTAGGGCTAGATTTGTAGAACAGAGAGACCCACGGGTTCAGGCACGTAATTCTTTGAAATTTGCATCACAGGTAGACAGGGTAATTAAGAAGGCATTTAGTATGATTGCCTTCATTGCTCAAACCTTTGGACATTGGACTTGGGACATCATGTTGAGGTTGTATAGGATATTGGTGAGGCCTCTTCTGGAGTACTGTCTGCACTTCTGATAGCGCTGCAATAGGAAGCACATTATTAAATTGGAGAGGGTTCAGAAAAAGATTTACCAGGATGTTGCTGGGAATGGAAGATTTGACTTATAAAAATAGGCTGGATAGACTGGCACGACTTTCACTGGATTGTAGGAGGTTGAGGTGTGATCTTACAGAGGTTTATAAAGTCATGAGGGGCGTAGCTAAGGGGAATAGCAGGTGTCTTTTCCTGAGGATGGGGAAGTTCGAAACTGGGGGGCATACTTGCAAGGTGAGAGAAGAAAGATTTAAACAGGAGATGAGGGGCAATTTTTTTACACAGAGAGTTGTTCATAAGTAAAATGAAGTGCCAGAGGAACTGGTAGATGCAGGTACAGTTACAACATCTAAAAGACATTTGGATAAGTACACAAATAGGAAAGGTTTGGAGGGATATAGACCAAATGCAGGAAAGTGGGACTAGTTTAGTATGATTGGTGTGGACTTCCTCATCTCGGACCTGAAGCTTTCGGCTAGGACATCTCCTCAGACAATGACTCCAGCACCACAGTGTGAGGGCTTAACCATGGCTAGATAGAAGAGGTCATGGATTTGCAAGGCACTGTCTGAGGACATTTGGTGAATTTGAGTCCCCTGCAGAAGATACCGTATTCAGAGTTTCATTCCAGCAAGCTCTCAGCTATGATATTTTATCTGCCTTCCATTAGCTCTTTGTGAAAAAGGATAATCCTCCTCCTCAACTTGTCTTCCTGGCATGAGTGTCTGCTCTCTTCCTACAACAGCCACTTGACAATCAGGTGTGGTGACAATTTTTCCAGGAAAAATGTACCTCCCCATTTTGAATTGCTGGGGCACTTTTAATGACACTGTAGCCCTTTGATATTCCACCTCTGGCGTCATGCTTGGACAGGAGGGAGATTGCCATAAAGAGCCAAGTCCAGCACACTCAGTGTCTGCAAGATTTATGCATAGATCTGCTCTTCATCGCACCAACCATAAGTGCTCAGCATCAATGACAATGTGTCAGGGTGGCAAAGAACCTCAGGTTCACTGAGCAACTACCACTGTGCAAGATGCACTGCAGAAATTCACCAAAGATCCTCAGACAGCACCTTCCAAACCCACGACCACTTCCATCTCGAAGCACAAGGGCAGCAGCTATATAGGAACGCCATCCCTCCAAGTTCCCCTCCAAGCCACTCACCATCCTGACTTGGAAATATATCACTGGACTTGGAAATATATCACTGTCGCTGGGTCAAAATCCTGGAATTCCCTCCCTAATAGCATTTTGGGTCAACCCACAGCAGGAGGACTGCAGCGGTTCAAAAAGGCAGCTCACCACCACCTTCTCAAGGGCAACTAGGGATGGGCAAGAAATGCTGGCCAGCCAGTGACCCCCACATCCCACAAACGAATAGAAAAAAAACTCCAGGTGCCTCTTCCTCAAGAGGCACCGTCAGAGGAGGAGCAACAGACAGGCTCTCCAGATGCTTCCTCTCAGTACACTTTGGAAATGTTCAGCCCTTTGCCTTCTCCACTGCCTATGATCCTATAGATTTCAGAAATTCAAACAAAAGAGTGTGAGCCTGTGTCTGAGCTGGAGACTCTTGGCCAGGCCAATGGGACAAACCACAAAGCAAGTTCCTTCTCCATTTGCTGCTGAAGATGGGACTACACTTAGATGTAGAGGGAAGTGAGACAATATTGTAAATAACCTTTCACTTTTGTAACAATTGGCACTGTTTTAATGTGTGCCCTAATATATTTTTCATTGTCGGACCTGTTTAAGATGCACCCACCTTAAGATGATAAGTGAGAGATGGGCAGTCTCTTCAGAGATTACAAGGATGAAAGAAGTTGTAATGACCAGGCAATGCTTTTCTCTGACAAGCTACTGACTCCTTGACTGCAAATAGCCTCGGATATTAGGACCTGTAACAGGCTAGGCCTGTATCCTCTGAGTTTAGAAGAGGCAGAATTAACTTAATTCAAACATATAAGATGCTGAGGGGACTTGGCTGAGTGGATGTGGAAAGGATGTTTCCTCTTGTGCAAGGATCTAGAACTAGAGGTCATACTTTACAAATGAGGGATGGAAAGTTGAGGCTGAATTCAGATCAGTGATGATGCCACTGAATGGTGGGGCAGGATTGAAAGGCGGACTCTTGCTTTTTGTTCATAACATTGAGGACAGCAGCTAAAGTATTGCACGTTAATATGGACAACACTGAGACTAGTCACAGTGTTCAGGGATTTTGTGAAGTTTTCTCACATCATGGCACACTTACACTCATTTATGAAGTGAAAATATAAATCAGCGATGATTCCACAAATCATTGTAGGGGATAGTTCATTTTATCTGTCAGAGCTTCAAGGGTGCACGCTGCTGGAAGATGTACAGTTCATATGGCCATTTTCTCTCAGAGCATGTCGGTCTGCTGAGAAAAGCTGTACGTCTCTCAAGTTCAACTCTGCTTCAGAGGATGCTCAAACATTTCAGAGCAATTTAGCAGTCCATGTGCACTCTGAAACGTGGAGTTACTCATTCAGTCATAGCATCATACAGTACGGAAACAGACCCTTCAGTCCAACCAGTCCATGCCGACCATAACTAGTCTAATATCTAGACTAGTGCCACCAGCCAGCACTTGGCCCATATCCCTCCAAACATTTCTTATTCATGTACTTATCCAAATATCTTTTAAACATTGTAACTATACTCACATTCACCACTTCCTTTGGAAGTTCATTCCACACACAAACCACCCTCTGTGTAAAATAGTTGTCCCTCATGTCTTTTTCACATCTTTCTCCTCTCACCTTAAAAGAAGGGTCAAAAGGAGGTTCCTCAGGATTCCAATGAACTGCTGGCTATCATGAGACACAGCCCAGCACTCAGATATGATACGCTGACTGAAGCCTTAACAGCTTCCTAATCTTAGCACATTGTCTCACTGACTTAACAAGGTGTAGAGCTGGATGAACACAGCAGGCCGAGCAGCATCAGAGGAGCAGGAAAGCTGACGTTTCGGGTCTGGACCCTTCTGATTCTCCAGCATCGGCAATTCCCACTATCTCTGTCTCACTGACTGCTGCTTTATCCCCATGGTCAGTATGACATGTAATCTGTCTGTACTTGGCATCCGTGAATGATTCCACAATCAACCGTCCAATCAGATGGATAATGAAACATTTAATCAGCCACACACAAAAGGTCCAAGACATACTGCAGTTGATGAGTAAGACAAAGGGAAGCAGTCCTTTATGAGAGAGAGGGCTAAGGTCACTCATGGAATAATGCCAAAGTCAGCCAAGGGGCTCATCAAATTCTGTCCAGAGGTGCCCCATTATCAGTTAGGGTCTGCAAAAATAACAAGGTCCACGTGTCCTCTACACCAGCTCAGGGTTGTTTGCAAGATTTCCAATAGAACGTTAAACAATTAACCATTCCCTCAGCAAACCAGTACAATGAAGCCCATCTCCAGACAAGAACTGGCCATAGTTCCCAGGATTCCACAAACTGCCTCCAGAACATTAGTGACTAAACAACAGGGCTGACCATGGTCCAACCCCCAGACTGACTTGGCAGGATAGTCCTGACTGGCCCTGCCTGGCTCCAGCATGAATGGTTCCATATCACCCTGACTCAACTATCTGTAATCCCTGAGATAGTTTTATTTGATCTGAAGGAGTGACCATGATGCAAGCATTAGACTGCAAGGAGTTGGTTACCTAGACTCTGATGTGACCAAATAGCTGACTGACTGTGCCAAATCCTGCAGTGGAATCAGACAAGCCCCTTTGCTGGGCTGTGGAGGTACCCCCGATCCTAGACTCCTTCACTTCACTGAAGACTGCTCCCATTGACTCTCACTGTGGACATTTGCTTGCTGTCACGCAGCATGTTGCAGATATGCCACCAAATTGGTACAGCACCACACAGTGACAAGTCCACGGCCCTGTCTGTTCACTGTAGCAAGAAACTAGCCTCTAATTTTATATCAAAAATGAATGTCAGCCACTGAGATTGGCAGCCTCTGAGTCAGTGCTGAAATCAGTGAGTGTGCACTAGAATAGCAATGTGAAGTGAACAGAGGCTGGTAGTCTGTGAGTCAGTGCAAAATGAATGAGACTAAGAAAGCAAGCTATGAGCCATAAAATGCATCCCATGCACATTCATAAGATCATGTGTCCCTATATGCCAAGCAATCTGGTAGAAGCTTACAAGTTATCAGTGTCATGATCTCCACAGAAAAGTATTGAAGACCTGAGGCAGTGGGTGAGTTGGCCTGAGAGTAGGTCGGGCGATATAGTGATGCTGGTGATTTGCTGTAAAGTTGAGGAGGATGGTATCCATGCAGAATTCAGACATTGGGATGAAGAAAGCATGATGGCTAGGCCAAGCATTCAATAAGCTAAACCCACCAGGTACCCACTATGATTAACATGACGGGAATTTGCACTGTTTAATTTCTTGGGAAAGGAGAGGAGAATTGAAAGCGGTGTTGAAATAAGATGAGTTGGGGTATTGATGAAAGTCAAATGCTTGGAAATAAAGTTGTTGCTCCTCAATAGCAAGATTCTGAAGTCACTATAGGCTTGAGGGCAAGATCTCAAAATTTTTCTCAACATTGAGATTCTGATTTTTTTCATTCTTTCCATAATTTCTAACTTTCTCACTGCTGCTCACACCTCACTGAGGGGAACATTCCACATGAAGATTTTTTATGAAATTCAATGTCTCTGGACTATTGCCTTTCATCATTGCAATAATGCAACATTTTAGGCGTGATCATGACACTCAGTAGCTCTCAGATAATACAAACATTAAATTTCTTACAACCTCAGGATCTTTATCTTAGTATCACATTTGAGAGTGGTTTGGTGGGTAGTCTATCAAAATGTCTTAGATAAAGGAATTGACGTAGGCTTGTCAGCTTGTTACCCAATGAGGATTAAGTAAGAAACTCCCAACATGTCACATTCCTTGCTAAACATGTTTAATTTTAAACACTACTTCATTAATTGTCTTCATTTAATAACAAGCCAGACATGCCAAAGGTTTTCTTGCCAGAGGCAAGCTGACCCTCCTCGGGGTGAATTTCCAAGAGACAGAGGGGGGCAAGCAGAGTGAAGGTGGAGGGTCCAGTTACCTCTGGAACATCTTGAATGGAGACCTCTGAGGAGGGCTGGGTGTGATTCCTCCTCTGAGTGTGAGGAAGACGTCCAGAGTGCTTGCCAAATACTGTGCCCCTTCAGTCCTCAAGAGCACCTCTCAATTTATGAGCCTCACTCCAGCAGACCCTGAGTGTGCTGGGCCTGACGCTCCATGGCAGC
Source organism: Rhincodon typus (assembly GCF_021869965.1). Taxonomy (NCBI): domain Eukaryota; kingdom Metazoa; phylum Chordata; class Chondrichthyes; order Orectolobiformes; family Rhincodontidae; genus Rhincodon; species Rhincodon typus. Next base: position 31,095,795 of record NC_063357.1, on the reverse strand, counting down.
TGCAAATCTGTCCATGGATACAGCCAGATAGACACATGATTCACTACATTGCTGCAGTCCTTGGATAATGAGGGCCAATATGTTCCACATTCCTGTCTGTCACTCCTGGTCCTCAGTATGCATGTGGACGAGGTCCCTGATTCCTGACAGCCCAGGGGCTGAGCAGATGCTGGTTTCCGGCAGACCTCCATATGCCAGCAGTGTGGGGCATTTCTCCCTTGGCTACCTATGGAACTGTCTCTGTGAGGAGTTCACCAGATTGTGTTCCCACTCTGTAAAGCTAACATTCCCCATGAGGTGTCAGTATCTGAGTTGGTGGGGTGGACAAGGCAGCCCTATCGATGATTCCTCTAAGGCCTCTTTAGTCCTGAAAGGTCAAGGAGTTGGTTAGCTGGTGGAGCCAGCTGTTTCTCTGTGGAGGTGGTGGAGATGCTGGTGAGATGTCACAAGCAAGTAAGTAAGCTGTGCAGAGGCCATGCAGCCTGTAGGGTATTTTGGGGCGGTTGTGTTGAAAGTGACCGTGGGAATAGTGAGAATTGGTACAGCATAAGCCTTGGTAGGAATTGCGTGCAGTAGACTGGGCGAGTCTGCAGTACTGGAGAGAAGAATGTGGCTTCTCCCCTAGCACAGCAGATATGGTTACTGACATCCCAAAGGCAGTCCTCTGCACTGTAGGGATAGCAGTGATTCAGGTGGCAACCTCAGACCAGGCTGCCACGCTCTGGTGTCATAGCCTCCTCTACTTATCCTCTGGGAAAAGGTTTCTTCTCATGGTACCACCTCCCCCTGTATGGACATTTTTGTAAATGTCCTTGACCAAGCAGGGCAGTTTCCGAATCTCAGTGCTTGCCCATGTACACAGCCAGCTTTTAAAGGTGGCACAAGCACCAGGGATGCTCGTCTTTCAGCTGATCTCTGCAAGTTGTTCCAGGTACAGCATGTGGTAAGATGGGGATAGAATCAGATGGGAGGGACACCATGGGTGGGGTAGGTAGACAATGAAGCACATTTGGTAAGAAACAGTGAGAAGTCTGACTGGGTCTCCCAGTGGAAATGTCTCCAAAGAACTCCACATAACTCACACTTTAGGCTAAAGAACAAGATTCAGCCCCATATTCTTAACATTCTCGATCATAATGGTCAGAACTCTCAACTCTGTTCTCAGCAGATGTGGAGGCATTGCTCTTACTGCTGTGCTGCTTCTGTTGCTGCCAACCAGTACTGGATATGTCCTTACTGCTACCATGATGGAGGCAGAGTAGCAAGGCTGTTTTGGTGCTCCAGTGCCCATGGTTTGTCCGCTCCTGTCTGCTTTGTTTTCCTTTTTGCTTTTGCTTTTTCTTTCTTCCTTTCTCTGTTTTCTTTTCTTTGAAGCCTTTTGTGGCAGGGTCGTTGGCGTCGGCACAGCAACGAGAGCAGGCTGTGCACAGAATGGCAACAGTCTCCCGGTGGTCTGGGATGGCGGTGGAAGCAGAAGCGGCACCAAGAATGTGACTCCTCCGTGTTCGATCAGAGACTTACAGGCTGGCTGAGCATTCCAGACATCTTTTCTGTGATGGGACTTTAAGATCTGGAAATTTTTCTTTCTGTTTTATCTTTCCTTTTTTTAAAAAAATTGATTTTCTAACTGTACAAAGTAACTAATTGACACCTTTTAAAAAACTCATATCCCTGGAAGAAATGATTCATTGGGTTTTTCAATTTTTACTGAGCATAGCTTAACAGATAGCATAGGGTCGCTACTTGTTAACATTCTGGCCCTAGGTCTTGCTGAAATAAGAGGCCATAATTAAATGTTCCACTTAATGCTTGTCTTCACAGTTTGGTTTCGCTCTTGTATGGTTTCAGCTTAGCAGCAAATGTGAGGATGTGACATTGGCTGGTTTCTGGAAAAGATGCAGCCAGTTTCTGGGAGACTTGTGTTTCTAATTTTAATCCAAACCATTGCAATTCCAGGATGGGCTATTTTGCAACACAGTTTAAATTTCCTCAATACAACAACAGTTTTGAGGGTGGGCTAGCATCAGCTTCTTGTATTGCTCCTAAGAAGATGTAAAAAGGAATAATGTTAAGAATATTTGCTTTGGACATATTTACCTGAACTTATTCAAAGCTTCCATTTTAGAACTTTCACTTACAAGGCATGGTATGAATGTGGCAATTTGGTAATAACATTGGCCCTGACGTAGGTCACAGCCCACATGGGAGTTGTGCATCAACCCAACAGGCTGCACACCTCAGGAGCCGATGAACTGCACAACCCTGACACCCACATTTTAATCTGCACCCAGACCTCCTTTCCACTGGACATGATCTCCCTTCCCCAACTCTGCATCTGACCCCATCATTTTGCTGCCAGTCCTGAGCCCAACACCAGACCCGGTGATCACCTTCGCAAACAGTAGGGAGGAAACAGAAAACAATGAAGTTGAACAAACTGAAAGGTTCAAATAGAAATCGCGTTGGAAAGAAGAGCAGAACTATGTCAAGGTAGGCATACCTGGAAGAGAATTGGCTGCAGATGTGAAATAAAAACAGAAAATGCTGGAGAAACTCAGCAGATTTGGCACCATCTATGGAGCGAGAGACAGACAGTTAATATTCTGAGTCCAAATGACCCTTCAAAAGTTATATCAGACTCAAAGTATTAACTTTATTTCTCTCTCCACAGATACTGCTAAGACCATCTGAATTTCCTGAGCACTTTCTATTGTTATTTCAGATCTCTCCCACCTGCATTAGACTGTTTTTATTCCAGAGGTTTCTGCTGGGACACAAGTTATTTAGGTGTTCAGTGCTTTTTCTGCCTTTTGTGGGGAGCATTTGCTGTAACTGGGTCTTGAGCAACATTAAATTCTATGAGCAATGTCTCACTCTGCTTGGACCAGCATAACAATTATTCTTTTCCCGTAGATCTGGCGGTTCATTCCAGTGAACCAACTTCAGCAATTGAGCAAAATGGTCATAGTTATTTGGGTGTGTAAATATTCTGTGGATTGTGCACTCAGCAGTGCTCGTGAAGATTGGTATGAAGTCAAGTGAAAGCTGCACCTTGGCTTCAGGACCAAAATGACTACGTATAAGGTGTTGGGACAGTGGTGTAGTGGGGAAAGTTCTTAAGCATCTTCCAAGAACAGGTCACTGTGACCATGGTGGAATAGAGGTCTCATGAGTATTTTTTCAACTATTGGCCAGAGAAAGGTTTGCTGAGTGTTTTGGCATTGTAGCTGAGTTGGACGTCAGAGGACATGGCAGTGTCTTCTGGTTGCTTACCTACACCGTCTACTTTTTGAGATTCCTGCGTGTAGGGGTAGCTGTTAAAATCACTGACTGTCATGACTGGGTGGTTGACATATAGTTAGATAATAATTGATGATGTTTTCTCTATTTGGGGAAGTGGGTCTGAAACCAAGGCTCAGTCAGAACACTGGAACCAGACCTTTCTGAAGAAGAGATAGTAGGAACAGCAGATGCTGGAGAATCTGAGATAACAAAGTGTAGAAAATTTTCTGAAGAAGGGTCTGGGCCCGAAACGTCAGCCTTCCTGCTCCTCTGATGCTGCTTGGCCTGCTGTGTTCATCCAGCTCTATACCTTGTTATCTCTTTCTGAAGAAGAGTCATGTTGGACATAACGCTGTTTGTCTCAACACAGGCTCTGTCAGACGTGCTGGGTTTCTGCAGCAATTTCTAACTATCTTTCAGGGGCAAAATTGGGACAGGGAATGTGCTTGTTAATATATGGATTTGTGCACTATTTATCTGAAATTGCATTGGGGAAAATAATCCAAACCAGTATGCAAATCTCTTTGCCTGAGGACAAATGAGTCATTTAAAAACTTCATCCTTGACAGATCAGATAACCACAAAACGATTCTCTTTCCAGTTAGTGGAATGTTTTTTAACCAAAGAATTTAGGGTAAACAACCTATATCAGTGACACGTGATCATGTGATGACAATACATCTCACTAACTTCAGTCAGCTATATTTATTAAATTGAGAGACATCCAAGAAAGGTGCACCAACCTGTTATTAACTTTGTGACCTAACTCATGATTTATGACAGTGACACTTAACACAAATATAATTTCTCTTTTGCCCGTATTAACAATCACCCAGATTTCAACACAAAAGGGAGGCATTCATTTTCTAGCAGCACTAAGCAGACTTTAGTCAATTCCCAGGTACAGACCTTTGAGCCTGCTCTGCCATTCAATATGATCATGGGCCTTCAGTATCATCACAGACATTGTTGTCACCTCCAATCACACGGCCTACTCAATTGACTTCTTTGAAGAATGCCACATGAGTTATCTGGGCAAGGGCCCACCACTGACTGGCCCTGGTGAACTGACATTGAGTTGGATGTGAACATAGGAGATATGTTTAGTAAGTTTGCGGTTGACACAAAAATTGAAGGTGTAGTGGACAGCAAAGGAGGTTACCTCAGAGTATAACGGGATCTTGATTAGATGGGCAAATGGGCTGAGGCGTGGCAGATGGAGTTTAATTTAGACAAATGTGAGGTGCTGCATTTTGGAAAAGCAAGTCAAGGCAGGACTTATACACTTAATAGTAAGGTCCTGGGGAGTGTCGCTGAACAAAGAAACCCTGGAGTGCAGGTTCATTGTTCCCTGGAAGTGGAGTCCCAGGTAGACAGGATAGTGAAGCAGGTGTTTGGTATGCTTGCCTCTATCGGTCAGTGCATTGAGTATAGGAGTTGGGAGGTCATGTTGTGGCTGTACAGGACATTGCTCAGGCCACTATTGGAATACTGCATTCAGTTCTGGTCTCCATGCTACAGGAAGGATGTTGTGAAACTTAAAGGGTTCAGAAAAGATTTACAAGGATGTTGCCAGGGCTTCAGCAATGGGAGAGGCTGAATAGGCTGGGGCTGTTCTCCCTGGAGCCTTGAAGGATGAGCGGTGACCTTATAGAGGTATATAAAATCATGAGGGGCATGGAGAGGGTGAATAACCAAGGTCTTTTCCCCAGGTTGTGGAGTCCAAAACTAGAGGGCTTGGTTTCAAGGTGAGAGGGGAAAGATTTAAAAAGGACCTAAGGGGAAAACTTTTTCATGCAGAAGGTGGTGCATGTGTGGAATGAGCTGCCAGAGGAAGTGGTGGACGCTGGTACAATTAGAATATTTAAAAGGCATCTGGATGGGTATATGAATAGGAAAGGTTTAGAAGGATATGGGCCAAATGGAACTAGATTAATTTTGGATATCTAATCAACATAGACAAGTTGAAATGAAGGGTCTCTTTCTGTGCTGTATAATTCCATGACCCTGTGACTCTATGACTTTGTCTGCATTGTATCATCACTACACAAATATTTCCATCAGCGTAAGTTATGTTCCTTTAAAACTGAACAGCAAAACCAGCATTTTGCACATTATCTTCAAGGAATATGGACTCCAATATTGTCCTTCAGTAACATAGTAATCAGTAGATGCATTAAGAGTTAATTTTGAGCTGTTGAGATTACAGTTATTTGCTTTTCAACAGCATTTTGAATAATAGCATACAGAATAATACACTATGAATAGGACAAACCACAGTGTGTTAAGCCAAAAAATTAAAGTGTTCATAGAGGGAACACGGACTGGGAAAATTGTTGATGGGGGTTTGCAACGTAGTTCCTACATGAGGAAACAATAAGTACTCACATTTTACATCAAAGAGCATCCTGTGTAAACACAGAATCTAGCAATAATGGGATGCAATCATACAAAAGTGGACATTGCATCAACCACTAACTAGATATGGATAGGTATATGGAGAACACGTTGAACGAAAGGGAATGTTGCCATACAAATGATAGGGAGTACTGTTGGTTGTCTAACATTATTTCAATAGCAAAGTGATAGAAGAGGTCATCAACAACGCTTTCAAGCAGCACTTGTTCAGCAATAACCTACTTACTGATCCTCAATTTGAGTTTCCTCAGGGCCATTCAGCTCCTGACCTCATTACAGCCTTAGTCCAAACACAGACAAAAAAAACTGAACTCCAGAGGTGAGTTTATAACTAGTATAAAGGAAGATAGTTGTGATCAGTGCTCCAGCACCTTTCTACAGGAGTTCCTCAGGGCAGTGTCATGGGTCCAACCAACTTTAGCTGCTTCATTGATGACCTTCCCTCCATCATAAGGTCAAAGTGGGGATGTTTACCGGTGATTGTGTAATGTTCAGCACAATTCGCAATTCCTCAGATTGTGAAGCAACTTGTGTCCATATGGCCAACATCCAGGCTTAGGGTGATATACATGCTACTACTGCCATTTGTGCCATATGAGTGCCAGGCAATGATCATGTCAAACAAGAGAGAATAGAACCATTGCTTCTTGTCATTCTTGTCATTCAATTGCATTATAATTATTGACTCCCCACAACAACATCCTGGAGGTTACTATTGACAAGAAACTCAACCAGACCAGTCATATCCATACTGTGGCTATAAAAGCAGCCCAGAGGTTAAGAATTCTGCAATGAATAACTCACTTTTCTTCTTTACAAAGCCTGACCACTTTCTACAAGGCACAAATCAGGAATTTGGTGAAATGCTTTCCACTTGCCTGGATGAATGCAGCTCCAACAACACTCAAGAAGTTTGACACCTGCCAGTCCTCTTCATTGGCACCACATCCACCATCCCAAACATTTACTCACTTCACCACAATTTACAATGGCAGTAGTGTGTCAGTCTAAAATGGTAAAGTCCTCATGATACCCCATTCAATCACATAATCACAGGGGAATGGACAAAAGCAAGTGTCTGTCATCTCCTCTCTGGGCGCCTACAGTTTCAGTTCCTTGATGGTACCTTGTGCTAAATGAGACCTAAACCAGCAGTTTAGGTCAAAATTCCATCTTAGCCCCCTCATTACTTTTTAAATTCCAAATGTAGTGAGTAAAAATTTCCTATCATGGTTCCAAGCATTCTCTTCTAAAACAATTTATTCCAGTGACACATTTCTTATTTACATTTGCAATTGTCCCTGAATCTAGGCCACAACATAAGCATAAGAAAACGGAAGGACTCGAAAATAAAAATAGAATCATAGAATTTTAATTTTACAGAACCGAAGAAGCCATTCGACCCATGGTGTCTGTACTGGTTCCTGAAAGAGCTGGTCAGCTAATCCCATTCTTCAGTCCAATCTCTGTAGCCTTTTAGATTTATCACTTTCAAATATACGCCCAGCTCTCTTTTGCAGCCTCCAATGAATCCACCTCTACCACTCTCCCAGGCAGCTTATTCCAAATCCTAACAACTCTCTGAGTAAAGAAATTTCTCTTCATCTCACTTCTAAGTCTCTTGCTGACAATCTTAAAATTGTGATCCCTAGTTACTGACATATGACCGAATGGAAACAGAATATCCTTCTTTACCCTGTTAAAATTGTTCATAATTTTGAACACTTCAATGAAGTCACCACCTAATCTTCTCTGCTCAAAGGAGAATAAGCAAAATTTCTCTAATCTTTTCATGTATCTAAAATCCCTCATTCTAGTAAATCTCCTTTGCACTCTGTCCTGGGCTTTAACATCTTTCCTTAAATAAGATGCCCAGAAACGAACACAATACTCCAAATGTGGTTTGATTACTGATTTGTAGCCTCACTTCCTTGCTTTTATCCTCTATGCCTCTATTCACATCCCAAGGATACTCTACTCTCAATACCCTACTCCCAATTCCTCTGCCTCCGCCATGTCTGCTCGCAAGATGGGACGTTCCACTCCCGAACATCCCAGATGTTCTCTTATTTCAAGGACAGCAAGCTCCCCCCTTCAGTGGTCAAAAAGCTCTCAACCGCATCTCTTCCATTTGCCGCACCTCTGCCCTCACATTCCCTCCCCCAACAAAAACAAAGACAGAATTCCCCTTGTCCTCACACATCACCCCACTAACCTCCGTATCCAACATATCATTCTCTGCCATTTCCGCCACCTACAATCTGACCCCACAACCAAAGATAAATTTCCCTCCCCACCTCTATCTGTCTTCCATAGAGACCGCTCTCTCCGCAAAACCATTGTCCACTCCACACTCCCCACTAGCCCCCACCCCCGGCACCTTTCCCTGCAAACGCAGGAAGCGCTACACCTGGCCCTACACCAACCCCCTCACCTCTATTCAAGGCACCAAACAAACCTTTCACATTAGACTGAGGTTCACCTGCACATCCGTCAATGTGGTCTGTTGCATCCGCTGCTCCCGATGTGTCCTCCTCTATGTCGGTGGGACCAAGTGGAGGCTCGGAGACCATTTTGTAGAGTACCTGTGCTCTGTTCGTGACAAACAACAACACCTTCTGGTCCTGAACCATTTCAACACCCCCTCCCACTCCCTGGGTGACATGTCCATCCTGGGCCTCCTCCAGTGTCACAATGACGCCACCCGGAAACTGGAGGAGCAGTACCTCATATTCCACCTTGGGACCCTACAACCCAATGGTCTCAATGTGGATTTTACCAGTTTCAAAATCTCCTCACCCTCGTCCTCATCCCATGAACAACTTTCCTTTTCATCCCCGCCTCCCTGACCTGACACAACCTGTCCATCTTCTCCCACCTGTCCGCTCCTCCCACCTCACTGGCCAATTCCCACCACTCCCTACCTGCACTCACCTATCACCATCTCACCTACCTTCCCCAGCCCTCTCTATTTATTTCAGAGCTTCCTTCCCCCTTCCGTCATTTCTGATAGGACTGGAAATTTACTGTTGCAGATAGTTCTTCTGCACAAAATGCAGGAATTCGTCCCCTTCTGTATCCCACTGTCTACCTTTTTTTCCCAGCTACCCTATGGTAATTCAAATAACTACTGTCACAACTGTTCTTGTCCTTCAGGTTTCCATAATCTGCTAATAAATGCTCTCTTCTACTTCTCCCCACTACTTGGAGGTCTGTAACAAATACACAGCAAGGTCACTGCTTCCTTCCTGTTTCTCACCTCCATACATATTGATTTTAATTCAGGAACTGCATCTCGGTCAAGGGCAATGGTATTAGCTTTGACCAAGCCTGCTATACCTCCTTCCCTTCTACCTACCCTGTTTCTACTATAAACATTATAATCCAGGATGTTAAGTATCCAGTCCTGTTCTGGCTTTAGCCATATTTCTGTCAGTGCTACTATGTCATATCCCCCAAGAACAATTCCGGCTTCCAGGAATTTTGCTAATTTTGCTCACTATACTCTGTGTATTTACACACGTGCAATTTAACCCTTGCCTATTGGAAGGTGACCATTTCTTTGTTCACTGTCAACACTCAGACATTCCTTCACTTCCTTTTGCCCATTCGTATCATCTCTCTTTTGCCCTCACTGGTAGCAATCATCATTGCAGAACTTAAAGGGTTAATAGCAATTCTAAAAATAAAATGTTTAGTCACTTCTGTCTTAGCACCAATATCAAATTACCAAGAATCTCAAGTGTGAGCGCTGAGCAGGCTGCTGAAACTCCTGTGTAGGCGTGTCTATGCAAATACATTAGTTTCAATCAGTATAAATGTAGAGGTTGCAACGCTGAGTTTAATCTGCGCTGTTTGCGGCAGGATGGCAACCAAAGTAGGTGAGTCCAAATTTCAATGCTTTCGGCACAACAAAAACATGCTCAAAATTGAATTTATTTTGTCTCAACCTTTCTCTTCTCCCAAAGTTCTGATTCTTGTGGCGTTCATTTCCGCAGGTTGAGCGCTGTTCAGTACTTAACTCGAAGGGTCATTTTTCCCATGTCAATTGATGTATCAATTGGTACCAGTCTATTTGATTGTACATGACATCAGTCAATAATCATCCCAACATTGCTGAATATAAGCATTTTGAAGTATAACAACAAGCAGGAACTCTAGGTGGCAATTGGAGCTGTTAATTGATCAAAATGTTATTAAGGTCATAATCAGTTGTACCTACACATGTGATCCAACTGGTAAGTTAAAATTTCATCAGGGATGGAAATGGGAAGGAATTATTTTTCCACACTAACTGACCCATTGGAGTCTTTCTCCAGGCTTGGATAAGATGACCACTTAGGTGAGATGATAAGTTGAAAAGCATGTGTGAGTGGATACACTTTCGGGAGAGCAGAAAGGGAAGGAAGCAGTGCAAAAATAAAGGACCTCGTCTTGTTGTTTCAATCTCTCAAATTGTGAAAATATGAGAACAGGGAAATTGCTACCACTGTATCACAGAATGAAACTGCCTGAGACCAAAGAAAGTTCTTCTATATGAGTGACAATATCTGTGTTTAAATTTAATGATTGTTTAAGCAAAAAAAATTGTTTAAACTACATATGAAATTTAACATGTTATTCTATTAACCTATTATTTAGACTTCAACTCTTCTCAGGTTGCCTTATGTCTACTTTCATTGTCTTGCTCTTTCTTCCTTTCTTGTTCGATTCTTTCTGCCTGCATTGCTTTCTCTTTTTCAGATATACAGTATCTCCTTCACTCTCGTTTAGGGCCTTTAGGCACCCAAGCACAAGTTTGAATCTGTGAGAGGAGTTATGGTTGGGAAACCTGAAAGAGCACGTTTCTGAAAGGCCATGGAGGTTTGGGTCCAGGTCCTGTTTAATGTGATTCTCCAGATTTTGTCACTCACAGCAGCCTGACTGACAGGAAACAGGAATTCAGCAACCAAACTGTGAACTGTATCAGTAATGTGTAAGTAGAGATTGAAGGGAATGGGAATAGAACAAGATCGAAAGTGGTCGTGGGGCAAGGAGATGCTGGGGAAAGGATCATTGGGTGTGGATGGGGGTCATAGGCAGAAAAGATCACGGAGGAATGGTAAGATCAGGGAGAGTTAGAAGGTCATGGAGGAGATCACAGTTGGGGTGGGGTTACAGGCTACCCTTAGATTGCAACAAATAGAAACAGGAGTAGCTCATAGGGTCTCTTGAAACTACTGTACCAATCAATATGAGCATAGTTGCAAATCCACTCTCCTGCATCTACCCCTTAGCTTTCGACTCCCCTGTAAATTAAAATTCTGTTCAACTCAGCATATATACCGAATATATTCAATAATTCATCCCTCAGCACTCTCTGAATAAAAAAAATTCTAAAGATTCATGAGATCCTAAGAGAAGAAATTCTTCAGCATTTCTGTTTTAAAGGAACAATAGGCAACTTTGAAATTATGCTCTCTAGTTCTAGATTTGACCAAAAGGGGGAACATCTTTTCCACATCCATTCTGTCAAGTCTCCTCAGAATCTGACATGTTTCAATAAATCATTGCTCATTTTTCTAAACTCTGATGTAATTATGTCCTCTCATAAATAAAACTGTACACAGTACTCCAGGTTTTGTCTCACAATCATGACCATACCTATCCCACTTATATATTTCATCCTGTTTGGAATGAAGGGCAACATTAATTTAGCTTCCTCAATATTTACTGAACCTTCATAAGTAACTTTTTATGTTTCAAATGCATGGCCATCTAAATCATTCAGCACTGCAGCATTCTTTGGTAATTGTGTATATATAAATAAAATTTTATTTTCCCATTCTTCCTACTTGTCACTCTCCCATATTCTACTCCATTTGCCAATTTTTTGTGCCCATTCGCTTAACATAACTATATCCCTTTGGAAACTTTGAGCCAAATGTTTGGATACCAACACTGCTGTTGCATATTATGAATGCATGCACGTGTGGTAAATACTTGAAGAGTCAAAGACTTGAGCCTGTTGTATAATACTCACCACCAATGCCCTGACTTGGCTGCCAGCAAGGAAAACAATAGGACCCTAATGATCTGATAATTAATGGATGCAGATTTTTTAAAATGGAAATGCAGGTTACCCCAGATACTACGAAGTATGGTATTCACAACATGAATATTCTTTGAGAGATCTGAAGAAGGTTAATACCCAAAACGTTGACTGCTCCTTTCCTCCATTTGCTGCCTGGCTTGCTGTGACCTTCCAGCCTGTGTATGAATATTCTTTTGATAGGATTTCTACTTGGGAAGTCAATCTGATTGATGGGCTAATATGAACATACATATGAACATTGCAGTTAAGATTAGAGTTAGGATATTCAGCCCTGTATGCCTTCTCTGCCATGTGATAAGATCATGGCTGATCTGAATATAGCCTCGAATCAGCTGTCTACCCCACAATACTTTCACCCATTTGTCAATCCAGAGTATGTCTCACTCAGTCTCAAGAAGAACATTCTAATACAGAGAAACCTACAGAGCAAGCCACAGTTGGAGGAATGTAGCCTGTAGCTGCTCATGACTCTTTTAGGGGAGTCAATCTCCAATCTAAGTGTGTCTGACATCCAGGATCTGCATGCCCAATAGGTGTAAGGGAAGTTTGCCCTAGGTAAGAAGATACTGTGGGCCAAGATGGAGTACTCTTCCTGCTCCTGGCCCACAAGGAGTTCAGGGAAAGTTTTCCTCCAGGGCTGTCTTTCTCTCCTTTGAGCTGTTGGGTTCCTGAGAAACACAGCTAGTTACGGTTAAGCCTGTTAGCCAAGTTAAATATAAGGTCCATGCCCTTATTATAATTATTAAATAACTGCCCTGCCTGAAAGAAGCAAGTTAGTTGGCTGCACCTAATCTATATTCCGTTTAAGCTGAAAATGGGCAGATGAGAAGGGCTGGGGTCATGTTTGCAATTTCAATAGTACTTATCTCACTAAATTCATATCTACTGGAGTTGAAAATTCACCCCATGTGCTCTCTAATATATATTGCCTGGCTCTCTCTCTGACTTTTGAAGTGTGTCTTTCCCTCTTGGTCTGTTACACTTTCATATTCTTTGTGACTCTTGTAATGTTTGTCTCACTCTCTTGCTTTATCTTGACTTTCTCACTCTAACATTTGCACTATTGCCATATTTTCCTGTTTCTTGCATTATGCCTCTCGCTAAAGTTTGCATTGTCACCCCCTAACTGCTTGCCTTCTCATTAATCTTATACATTGTGTCTTCATTTTGTTTTTGCAACTGTCTTATTATTTTTACTGCTGTTTGTTTTATAAATCTTAGGTTCTATCTTGACTGCAATCATTTTTTTAACATTGGATGCTGTAAACTGTGAAGCTACAATTGGGAACCTGCATATGTTGGATTCAGAAGAAAGGGTCACAAGAAGTCTCCAAAGAAGACCCATATCTGGTTAGTATAAGTTTGTCTTTGAGGTCAATATTTTTTCTTATGACCATAAGCTCTGTGAAGAGCTTTTTACTCAATAGACTCAAGCCCTGTCCCTGACAACAATCAAAGCTGAAGTCAGTGTGTTTGCAACATTAATGTCACGTCTGACTTTGATATGAGATTGCAATCTTATATTCACGCTCATGACACTGAGATTGTCTATTTTCACTTCAGTAACTTTGTCTGATCTGGTCCCTGTCTCCACTGATCTGCAGTGGAAACCCTTATTCATGTTTTTGTTACCTTAGAATTGATGGTTGCAATGCACTCCTGGCTGCTGTGTTCACCATAAATTGGAAATTATCCAAAACTCCGCTGTCTCTTTCTTAACATGCACCAAGTCTTGATTTTAAAATTTGCATCAATGTTCCCCTTAATTTGGCCTCTTGGGCAGCCTTTGTTTTAACAGTGCCAAGATCTAGAATTTCCTTCCTACAGCTGTCTGCCTCATCTTCCTCATCTGAGGTACACCTCTTCCACATTTGGTTCTTTTTCTCAGCTTCTGCCCTGCTTTGTCTTTTTTCTCCTTATTACATTCTGCCTGTCATCTCCAGCTTCACACTTCTATCCATTCCACTACTCTCTTTCTTACCACTCCCCTTCACTCTCTTTCCTCTTGACTCCTAGCTCCTTACTTGACCCATTCCTTCAGTCCCTTTCATTTATCCCATCCACATTTTGTCCTTTTCTCTCTTGATAGTTTCCTTCTTTTTTCTCCATCTCTTATCCTCTTTACTCATCTCTTCTCCTCCTGCATTCATCCACTTTCCTTTGCCCTGACCTTCTATACACTAACTCCTCAATTGTCATCTCATGATCAAATCAACAAAACAATCTTCTATATTGCAGGTTATCCCAAGGATTGCAGCAATGTCAGGGGTCGAAATGGCGTTTACGTTATCCAGCCTACCGGTTCCATTCCAGTTGTTGTGTATTGTGACATGAGGACAGATGGTGGTGGATGGACTATGATTCAAAAGAATACTTTTCCTTCTAAAATTACCTGGACAGAATACTGGACAGCTTACAAGTTTGGTTTTGGCAACATCCTTCAGGATCACTGGTTGGGAAATGAATATATATATAACATCATACGTCAGGGAACCTACAAAATAAAATTCTTGCTGAGGGACAGGAGAAATAAGCAACGTTTTGCTGATTATGATCTGTTCTCTATAGGGAATGAAACAAGTGGTTACAGGCTGAACTTAGGTAGATACACAGGGAATGCAGGCAATTCAATGGTATTAACTGGGAGCACTACTGTTCATGATAACATGAAATTTTCAACATTTGACCGAGACCAGGATAGGTCAAGATCAAACTGTGCACAAAGTAGCAGGGGAGCCTTCTGGTATAATGGCTGTTTCCGGGTTAACTTAAATGCACGTTATATTTATTGGTACAGTTTGTGCACCAATAACTGCAAGTCTTCTCAGATTCTTATCAAACCTAACGATGTGTGTAGGCGGGCATACTTACACAAGTAGATGAAAGGTGACACATTCCTGGTGATCCTTCAGCTTGGGATAGATGTTTCTTGCGGATCGGTATTGATCTATATTTTCTTTTGGGGAGCTGAGTTTCTGTGTGAAATGCCAGATTTACAGTAAAGTGAAGCTAAACCTGGCACTTGACTGGCACTTGACTGTAACTATATTGCTTAAAAGTCTAGAAATCGTCACAAATATGCCAAAGGTTACTCTCAGGTTTCGACCAGTCTAGATCCATATTCTGAGATGTGGCGATGCCGGTGTTGGACTGGGGTGGACAAAGTTAGAAGTCATATGACACCAGGTTTTACTCCAAGTCCTCCTCGCCTGATGAAGGAGCAGCACTCCAAAAACTTGTGATTTCAAATAAACCTGTTGATAAAAACCTGGTGTTGTACAACTTCTGATATATTCTGAGAAGTTACAGATTTTCTTACGGCATTTATAACAATGTTTTAACACATTTGAAATGCTCTGTTACTTTATTTATTTTTTGTCACCATAAATGACAGGAATAAGACTCTGGATTGAAAATTACAAATAATATGCAAAAATGTAACAAGAGCTACATGCCTGGCTATTTCCAAAAATGGTGTTTCATTCTGTGTTTAAAAATAATTAAAATGCTTCTGATTACAATAAAATCTACTCCAATATTTGCTGATTGTTTGAATGCAATTTTCTCTGGGACTGGAATACAAGGAAGGATTACTGCTAAAATCTAGGCATTAAAACAATGTGTTCTTTCCTGTTGACATTAAATTGATAATCTCTCTCAAGGAATACATAGAATATTTGGTGTCAGGAATAGAAACGTAGCACATTCACAGATAGTCTTGGGACTTTTGAGACTCCGACAGTGTGCAACGGTTCAAATGGAGACCACTCAATTCCATTCAGTCACGCAAATTTATTTATGCAATCCAATGTACAGCACACCACAATTTGTTCAATTTTGGGAAAGTAATAGAAAAGATGCTGGAGGTATAAGCAATGTCTCACTGTTTGCAGTAAACTGCTGCACAAGGGAGGTCACTCAGGCTTTCAGTAGAAAGAGAAAGCTGTCCTTCATTCCCTCTTCCCAGAGATAAGCTTGCAAAGCAAGCATCAGCGTCGACACATTGCAGCCTCTTTCAATGCTATTGGATGTCACTGACTGCAGGCATCAAACAAGCTTAGATTTTATTTCAAAATATACTTTATTCTTTTTATACGTATACATTGTCACAAAAGCAGTTTGATTCTATACAGTTGCATATCAAGTATGAACATTGGACTTTGACTCTATCCAAAAAACCAAAGACTTCTCTTACACATAATACTAATATTTACATATATTTGAGGCATGAGCTGAGTCCAATAACTAAACAGACCCCCATTTACCTTCAGCAGGAAGACCTCAGATTGTGGTCTTTCCCCACTGCACCTTGGCAGCGGCTGCCCCAAGCTTTACTGCATCCCTCAGCACGTAGTCCTGGACCTTGGAATGTGCCAGTCTGCAACACTCGGTTGGGGTCAACTCCATTCAGGCACCAAGCAAACGTATCAAGTTACAAACTGATTAGGATTCTATGTGTCTTCACAGGCACGGGATCACGACTGGTATATTGACGGTGGTCACAATTCCTTCATGCTGTAACAGTTCTCTGGGCAATGTTTGTTGAATCACCATAAAAACTCAAAGTATGATTACTGATTGATAAGGGTTGTCTGATGACGGTAATGCTTGTGGTTGTGATTCAGGACTCTCACACAAATATTGTACTGAGCCTTCCCTCACTTGTCTCCCCAAAATTTTACATCAAATGCAAAATAACACGAAATGCTGCAGTAGAGCTCTCTTCCTTTTTTCCAAAGTTGTTTCACCCCATGAAACCCAAGCACCCCACTGAGTGATGTCAACAATGTCAATTGTCCATGCATTGAAAGCCACCTACAAACTTTACTGCTAGATCTATGATTCTTTTTTTTCTCTTTATATATGATTTTTTTGTGAATTAATTCTAATTTCATATTTTAGTTGTTGCTACTCAATTTGCTAATCCATCTTTTGCTGATCTACATTATGGCTGAGATTGTCATGTCTCTAGATTGTCATAAACTGGACATCAGCTCCAAACTGCACATCATGACTTGCTTAGAAATTGATCAGGATGTCTGAACTTCTAACAAACAATTCCCTGCTCCCCAGGAACATCTGCAAAAGTATCCAAATCCAAGTTAGAGTTGGAGACTTTGGATAGTTCCAAATTACTTATGTGGATAGTTACTCAGGAAGGGCTAGGCAGAAAAATTCTAGTCTAACCCCAGGGTAATGACTGAACAGACTCCCAATCACTCATACTGACATGAACCCCTACTCATTCTTGGATCTCTCCAGTGCCCTCACATATCCTAATTACCCCTTTCCCTGTCCACACTGACCTCTGACCAGGCAGACCTGACTATACCTCCTTCTTATCTACCCACCGCACTTATCCTATTGACTTGCCACCATATCTACTTACCTCATCCAACCACCTACCCTACCCTTTCATTCATTCATTCACTAATGTTCACATTGGAGATTTATACTTGCCATATGGTAGCTACTGCCATAGAAAGAGGATGTGTCCAGTCTTCTCCCTGACATTACACATTGTGCTTTACATTGATGAAACAACCAGGTTCCTAAGATCTAGGAGGAAATAAAGAGCAGCGTCAGAGTTGGACAAAATATTTGAGCAGAAGGGCATTCCAAATAGTGACAGGTGGTTTGCAGAAGACTTGTGCCTAGTCTGGCTTTGGTTGTTGGTAAATTGTTGGAGGTGATTATAAAAGATTGGATTTATGGACATTTGGAGAGGCAAAAATTGATTACAGATAGTCAGAGATAGTTTTTTTCTGAAGAAGGGTCTCGACCTGAAACGTCAGCTTTCCTGCTCCTCTGATGCTGCTTGGCCTGCTGTGTTCATCCAGCTCTACACCTAATTACAGATAGTCAGCACAGTTTTGTGCAAGGAAAATCATGACTCACAAACTTGATAAAGATTTTTGAGGAAGTTACCAAACAGACTGTTGATGGCAGAGCAGTAGATATAGTTTATTTGGATTTTAGTAAAGCCTTTGACAAGGATCCTCATGGTAGACTAATTAGTAAAGTTAGGATTCAGGGTAAGTTTGCCAATTGGATACATAATTGGCTTAACGGCAGGAGACAGAGAGTAGTAGTGGAGTGTTGCTTTTCGGACTGGAGGCCTGTGACCAGCGGTGTTCCACGGGAATCAGTTCTGGGCCTTCTTCTGTTTGTCATTTATATAAATGATTTGGATGAGAATATAGAAGGCACAGTTAGTAAGTTTGTGAATGACACCAAAACTGGTGGCACAGTAGACTGTGAATGTTTTCTAAGATTACAAAGGGATCTTAATCACATGGGTCAATGGGCTGAAAAATGGCAGATGGAGTTCAATCTGGATAAATGTGAGGTATTGCATTTTGGTGCAACAAACAAGGGTAGGGCTTATAAATTAATGGTACAGCCTTCGGTAATGTTGTAGAACAGAGGGACCTAGGGATGAAGTTTGCATCACAAATAGACAGGGTGGTTAAAAAGGCATTTGGCACGCTTGTCTTCATTGCTCAGTCGTAGAGTCATAGAGATATTAGGCACAGAAACAGACCCTTCGGTTCAACTCATCCATGCCAACCAGATATTCTGTATAAATCCAGTCCCGTTTGCCAGCATTTGGCCCATATCCCTCTAAATCCTTCCTATTCATCTACCCATCCAGATGTCTTTTAAATGTAGTCATCATACCAGCCTCCACCACTTCCTCTGGCAGCTCATTCCATACATATACCACCCTCTGTGTGAAAAAGTTGGCCCTTAGTTCCCTTTTATATCTTTCCCCTCTCACCTTAAACCTATGCCCTGTAGTTTTGGGCACCCCCACCCCAGGGAAAAGACTTTGCCTGTTTATTGATGCCCGTCATGATTTTATAAACCACTTTAAGGTCACCCCTCAGCCTCTTATACTCAAAGGACTTTCCCTGAAGCATCAGAGTTCAGAAGTCATATTGAGGTTATACCGGGCATTGGCGAGTCCTCTTCTGGAATACTGTGTCCAGTTCTGGTCACCCAGTTATAGGAAGGATATTATCAAGCTGGAGAGGGTTCAGAAAAGATTTACCAAGATATTGCTGGGTATAGAAGTTTTGAGTTATGAAGAAAGCCTGGATAGGCTGGAACGTTTTTCACTGGAGCATAGGCAGTTGAGAGGCAATCTGACAGAAGTTTATAAAATAACAAGGGGTATAGATAGAGTTGATGGGAGTTTTCTTTTCCTTAGCTTGGGGGATTTCAAGACTGGGGACACATTTTTAAGGCGAGAGGAGAGAGATTTAAAAAAAACATAAGAGGCAAATTTTTTACACATAGGGTGGTTCGTGTGTGGAGTGAACTTCCTGAGGAAGTGGTGGATGCGGGTACAATTACAACATTTAAAAGACATTCGAATAAGTATATGAATAGGAAAGATTTGGAGGGATGTAGGCCAGGAGCAGGCAGATGGGACTAGTTTAGTTTGGAATTATGTTTGGCATGGACTGGTTGGACCGAAGAGTCTGTTTCTATGATGTAAGACTCTATGACTCTATGTTTTCTGTAAATAATCTTGCTCTAGTAATTTTAAGCTGCACAATTTCGCTGTTTGGATAATTTTGTTTTAATCCCAGCTTTCAACGACAGGGGTAGGAATGTTGTCCCATATATGTCAAATACTAGCCTGTACTTTCCTGCGATAGATTTAGGTTTAGGATTAGTGTTATGGCTGATCTGATTGTAACCGTAAAGCATCATGTTAAGGCTGCCCATGTCTGAGCAGCACAAAATGGCTGACAGCTGGCCAAATCTAATGCAGCAGAACATGGCTGACCGTAGTTAGAGTGCTTGAGAAAAAATTTGCTTAATTAGTCTTCACAAGTAGAACAATAGTAGCTCTGTATAATCAAGGTTACTGGATTGAAATAGGATGTGCAGCTGCTGTTGCTTATGCATAAGACATAGATAAAAACATTTCACACTAATAAAGTTGTTTCTTTGAATTAATTAATCAATCAATCAATCTGTTACAATATTAAGAGTAGGTTTTAGTTAAAATTCTTCAGATAATCATAGATGTAGATTCCGAAGTAGTTATGCAAATCACTAAAAGCATTCGAGGAAAAGACTCAAACCAATTTCAGACAATAAAAGCAGCCCATATATCATTACTGGGAGAAATGAATCAGAGGCACAGAAATTAGCAGACATTGGAATGTGGATTGAATGAGCATATTAAGACACAACTTGTTAGCTAAAGAATTCTAACATTAGGCGTAACCACATAACTTTGTTGGAACTGATATTATAACAGTTAGTAATAATCAATATTCTTTTGTTTTTCCTGCAATGAGGTTAATAAGGAATTTAAAAGGTCCTTAAGTGATAGGCAAGCATCCAATTAATTGGCAGTTAACATGGTGCCGCTGGCAAACGTTACTTGAATACAGTATCCATTACTTGAATCCAGTGCCCAAGAAGGGAGATAAGAATTTGAGAAACTTCAGGAAGAACCAGGGGGTGGACCACAAGCCTGTCCATCTCTTTGTCGCTCAGTGATATGATTAGGTTAATTAGAAATACATTGAAATTGCTGAGGCAAGCCTGAACTATATAAAATGCTGTACCAGACAGCCAATTACAAAAGGATAATTCGGTGCTGCTGACCAATAGCAAACAAAATGGAGGGGAGGGATAGGGGGCTGTGTGTTCTAAGCTTGAAGTGTATACGTTAAGACATTCCAAAATTTTTTTTTGTTTCCCTTATTGGTCTTACTAAACATGAATCTATCCAAGTCTGCCGTTAAGTATTCAAAGACTCAGCTTCCACCATCCTTTCAGGCTGAGAGTTCCAAAGGCTCACAACCCTCTCAAACAAAATATTTCTCCTTATCCGTATTTTAAAGGCATGACTCTTGTTTTTAAACAGCAAGTACTAGTTCTAAATTCTCCCATAAGACAAAACAGCAGGCCATATCCAACCTGGCCTGACCCTCACAGTCTTAAATGTTCCAATCAAGTAACCTTCTCTTCTAAACAACAGTGGATACAAGCCTAGCCTGTTCAATCTTCCCTCATAAGATGAACTGCCCATTCCAGATACTAGACTGGTAAACTTTCTCTGAACTGCTTCCAATGCATCTACATCCTTTCATAAATACAGTGACTAATACTGTTCTCAGCAGTCCACATGTGGGTTTCACTAGCACCCTTTGTAACTGAAACATAAACTACCTTGCCTTTATTGGTTGGGTCATTGAGTACAAGAGTCAGGAAGTCATGTTGCAGCTTTATAAAACTTTGGTTTGACTGCACTCAGAGTATTATGTTCAATTCTGATCGCCACATTACAGGAAAGATGTGGAGGCTTTGCAGAGGGTGTTGAAGAGTTTTACCAGGATGCTGCCGGGATTAGAGGGTATGACCAATAGGGAGAGGCTGGACAACTAGGGTTGTTTTCTCTGGAGCGGTAGAGACTGGGGGGAGACCTGAGAGATGTTTATAAAATTATGAGAGGCTTGACAGTTAGGGTTGACAGTCCGAATCTTTTTCCCAGAGCTGAAATGTCCAACACTGGGGCAGGCAATTAAGACGAGAGTGGGAAAGTTCAAAGGCGATGCGAGGGGCAAGTTTTTTACAGAGAGGGTGATAGATGCCTGGAATGCACTGGTGAGCTAGTGGTGGAGGCAGATACGTGGCATTTAAGTGGCTTTTAGGTAAGTACATGAATACACAAGGAATGGAGGGATATGGACCATGGGCAGACAGAAGGGATTAGTTTCATTTGACATTATGTTCAGCACAACATTGTGGGCCAAAGGCCCTGTTCCTGTGGTGTACTGTTTTATGTTCTATTTTTATATTCAGCTTTTTAAAATTCATTCAAGAGATGTGACTGTCGCTGGTTAGGCCAATATTTATTGCTCATCTGTAATTGCCCTGGAGAAGGTGATAGTGAGTTGCCTTCTTAAACCAAAACAATCCCTGGGGTACAGATATACCCAAAGTTCTGTTAGAAAAGGACTTTCAAGATTTTGACTTAGCTACAATGAAGGAACTGTAATATAGTTCCAAGTCAAGGCTATGTGTGATTTAGAGTTGTTCCCGTGCATCATCTACCCTTGTCCTTCTAGATGGTAGAGGTTATAAGTTTGGAAGATGCTTCTGGAGGTGCCTTGGCCAATTCTTGTGGTGTCACACACGACTGCACTGTGAATCAGTATGAAGGGAATTAATGTTAAAGGTTATGGATGGAGTGCTAATCAAGTAGGCTACTTGGCTCAGGATGTCTCGACCATGAGTGAGGCTGTCTTCATCCACGCAAGTGAAAAGTATTCTATAAATCAATGAATGGTGGAAATCTGAAAGAAAAACAAAAAAATTGATGGACAAACCCAGCAAGTCTTGGAGAAAAAAAACTTAACATTTTGAATCCAGTGACCCTTCTTTGAAACTGATAGTGGCTCAGAAAAGGTTGTACATATGATAAAGATGGGAGGGAAGTTGGAGTAGGTAGGCAGAAATGAAGCCCAGAGAAAGAGAGAATGACAGTTAGGCAGACAAAGGGATGGATAATGGTAGACCAGGGAAAAAGAAAAGCTGATAATGGGGACCATAAGTAAGTGAAAATGGGTTGGTTGTGCTGAAAGCAGCCAATACAGACTGTGGGGTAGGTAAAGGTCAGTGAAGAAAGTGTTCAAGTTCTAAAATTATTGAACTTGATTTTGAGTTCTGAAGGCTGCAGGGTCCTAAGTGAAAAAGGAGACAAAGGTAATGAACAGGGGAATGTCCATGAATATGGCAGATAGAGTTCAATGCAAACAGGTGTGAGGTTATCCATTTTGGACTAAAAAGGATAGATCAGGGTACTTTCTAGATTGTATAAAGTTAAATACAATGGATGTCCAAAAATGGTGTGGGGGTTCAGGTGCGTAGATCTTTAATATGTCCCAAACAAATGTAGAAAATAATCAAGAAAGTTAATGGAATTCTGGCCTTTATAGAAAGAACTGGAGTTGAAGGATGCAGAAGTTATGCTGCAGTTATACAAAACCTTGGTTAGATCCCATTTAGAGTGCTGTGAATAGATTTGGGCACCACACCTTAGGAGGGAGTACAACGTAGGTTTACAAGAATGATACCTGGACTTCAGGGATTAAGGTATGAGGAGAGATTGTACAAATTAGGCCTGTTTTCTCTAGAATTTAGAAGGTTAAGGGATGATCCAATCAAAGTCTTCAAGATATTAACAGGAAAAGACAGAGCAGGTAAATTATTTCCGCTGGTTGGGGATTCTAGTAGTAGGGGCCATAGTTTGAGAATGAGGATCAGGAGAGATGTTAGGAAGCACTTCTACAGACAAAAAGATGATAGATGTTTGGAGAACTCTTCCACAAATGGCAATGTATGCTAGATCAGTTGTTAAGTTTAAATCTGAGATAGATAAATTTTTTGTGAAGTGGATGTATGAAGGATTATGAGCCAAAGGCAGGTATATAGAGTTTGGCCACAGACCAGCAATGATCTCATTGAAATGAGATGGTGGAACAAGCTCGAGGGGCTGAATGGCCTACTCCTGTTCTCAAGGTTGGTCCAGGGGCCTAAAACTCTTTGCACAACACTCCTTCCTAAACTTTTTTTCCATTGTCATAAACATTAAGATTTATAAACATTTTTAAGGGAGTTATCTATATTACTTCTTTTTACAACATTTACTGGTACATTTTTTTCTATTTCTCTCCTCTTCCCAAACCCCTAACTTGATTCATGTTTATTGATTAGTGGATCAGGACAATCTATGACAAGGCGTGGAAACACTTTCAAGACAAATTCATAAGTTTACATTTTCTCAGCTATCTTCCATTAGATCAGAGATTTAAGGGATCTGGAGTCTTTTCCATTTGCCTGGAACGGGTAATATATACCAAGGGATCAGCTGAAGGTAGTGACACAGCATGGTACCATGCCAGTACTGCCAGATTTGGTTCTCGTTGAGCAGGTGGTCCCTACAGTAAGAATGTGAAATGGAAAGACTAGAACAATGACATGTGGTGATGACAGTTGCAATGGATAGATCTTTTACTTGTATCTAAAAGATACGATTCTGAGAAACAATCTGAATTGCTCTAATATTGTCGTTTGGGCCAAGTAACGTAGGAAGGGGAGTTTTAAATCTGCATCCTATCCCCACCAACAATTCTAATGGGGACATTACCAATGAGAGTGAGCAGATCGATAAATAAGCTCATCAGTTCTGAAGAAGGGTCACTGGATCCGAAACGTTAACCCTGTTTTTGACTTCACAGATGCTGCCAGACCTGCTGAGCTTTTCCAGCAACTTTGTTTTTGTTCGTGATAAAAAGACAGAACTGCAAGAGTGAGGTTATTAAGATCAACCTGTGACTTTTTGAAATCCTGGTGTCTTTACAAATACTTTGAACATCCTCTTAGCAAACTTTGGGCTGTTGTTGGAAACAATACCATTTGGAATGTAGGGATCTCACAACTGTAGCAACAGTCAACAAACCACTGAAGTAGCAATCGACCACAATAAGGTAAGAATGGTCTTCAAGCATTAAAGAGTTCATGTCCGAATGGGCCCAACATCTCACAGGGGATTCTTTAGGAATGAGAAGTTACTTCTTTCATTTCTATGCATGGCACATGTATTACAACTACCAACAAAGGTCCTCCAACTATTTGAGACGCCTGGCCACCAAACAGCCCCACAAGCTCTTTTGTCTGCATTTGATTATACCTAATTCATTGCTGAATCCTTTGAACAATATTATTTTCAAATGAAGAAGGAATTACATCATCAAAAAACAGTACATGCTCAATAATGAGAGAAACATTAACTGTATTCAAAGTAAATCTACAAAGGCATTAGGAGTACCAACATGGCAGCAGAGTGGGGCTCCCATGTTGGAGCTCGTCCGCTCTGTTTGTTTTTTTTAAAAACCACACACAAGAAAAAATAAAAACTTTTAACTTTTTAAACTTCCTCAGAGGGGAATGGAGGAAGCAACTCCCAGAGGCCATCGCAGGGAGGTGAGTTCTGGAGGCGAGTACCAGACTAGAGGCCATTACAAGGGGTTGAGCCCCAGACTAGGGGCTGTTGCAGGCGGGGTGAGGCTCAGACTAGGGGCTGTTGCAGGGGGGTGAGGCGCAGACTGGGGGCTGTTGCAGGGAGGTGAGGCTCAGACTAGAGGTGGTTTGCAGGAGGCAAGTCCTGGACTGGAGGCCGTCGCTGGGAGGCAAGACCTGGTACAGTATAGAGGCCAGGTGCTGGCATGGATTGAGGTGAAAGGACTGTAAATCGAAGACTTTTTTTCATTTTTATTCTTATGCTGGACTTTTATTTATTGTTCTTCACAATTTTATACCAAATATTTAATTATCTGTACCTAGGTATCTTGTACCTAAGATGGCACCATAAGCGGCGACAATGCAAACTTTTCACTGCACTCATTCGAGTGCACTTGACAATAATGCTAATTCTATTCAATTCAATCCAATTCATAATATGGTCTGTGAACTGAGATCCAGACCTTTCTTGGGTGCAGGATCTTTCTTTTGTTCTTTCCTGATGATGTTAAGTTTATTTCATGAGGCCTGTCAAGTCTTAGCATCAGAGTGTACTTCAGTTCCAAAATCATTGTGATCAGATGCCATGAATATCAACTGTAGCTGTGGAAAAGGCATTAGCTGATGTCTGATACTTGCTTTGAATATATTGAGTCTCATGTGAGAACCTGAGGCTAAATTGTTGTCGACAAGAGGTGCATTTTTGATTATGCTTTTATATCCAGTAAGGAGAACAAATATTTATGGTTGGTCTCAATGTTGACTCTGAGGTCCAAAATGCAATCAGAGCACAGGGCCACGTAACCACAAAAGCTCCTTTCTTGATAATGGCATTCTTGAGTTCCCAGATCCAACAGCACTCGTGAAGCAAAATATACATGAGGCTGAGGAATTGGCAACACTAATCATTGGATATGATGAGTTGCATTGGGCTAAGATGTCAGTTGAGTAGAGGTGAGCATATCCTTAACCTTCTGAAAGGCCATCTATTAATGTACATTTAATATCATGCCCATGACTTGAGAGATTTCTCAAGTGTTCTGTAACAGAGGAGCAGTGTGGTAAAATCTTAGTCAATTGGTTCACCACACCCAGGAACTACACTTTTGTCTTTCAGCATAAGACCTGCTGTTTGTAAATATTTCAGGACATGACATAATCTGCTATCATAGAGCACTTATCAAGCTTATATCGAAATGCAAATGAAGCCATCAAATCACTGTAAAATATTGGACGTAGCACATTAGAAACTTTCCAGGCCAGAAGCAATACCAAAGGGGTTATCTATTCAAATGGTATCAACCAAAAGGGGTGATGAAGGTAGTAGGAGTTTAGACATCTCATTCAGAGGGACCAGATTGGGATCCAGTTTTGGAAATATTCTACTGCTGAAAAGCTGTGCCAAACTTCCATCAACTATTGACATTGGATGATTTCTCCAGCAGTTGTTTTATTGAATTCCACACAAATTAATATTGAGCCACTGAACTTGGGAATTGTTACCTCACCTGAGCATCTGGTGCAGTCATCAGTGAGATGACTCCCATATTGACCATGTCATCCAATTGTTTATTAAGTTTCCTGTGAGTGGATGAGGGATTTTCCAAGGTGAAAAGAGACATTGTGATTTAGTGTTAACTTTTGAAATAAATTTGTAAGGTGTTGCAAGTTTTGCTGGTGCTGTAAGCAGTTAAGGATACTGGCAGTGAAAGATGCAGTTCCCCGTGTTTATGATTTCTTGTACTCAACGTGTAAGATTGAGAGCAAAGCATACCTACTAACTTTGAAATGAATATTTCTTGTAGTGATAATTTATTCTTTCTCTAAACATACGTAATCTTTGTATATCAGATTGACAGGTAACAGCCCTTTAAGTCTCCAGCTGCACACACCTTTACATCAGGAGTTCATATGGTAAGCTTAGCTAACCTTGGAGTATCGCCCAAGAAAACCATAATGGTGGCACCAGTGTTTGGTTTAAATTTGCTTGGGTAACCATTTATGTAGGTGATGTCTGCCAAATCAACAGTAGGTGACATTTTAATTTCACCTAGGGAAGAATAGCATCAGTTTTTCATAAGTAATATTTTGTGATACTGTATAAAGGAATTCTTTGCACTGCATATTTAACCTGTTTTTCAAAGCTCTGTTCCAGCATATACAGGATGGGTTGGAAACAACTTGGTTCCAAGATGGTACCTTTAGGTTGTAGCAGACCTTTGAAAAGTCACCTCTTTTCCTACATTGAGTACATTTTTGGCGTAAGGCTGGACAGTTTTGCCTTTGCTGATATGACCACATCTGTAACAAGACACTGTGACATTCCGTGATTTAGGATTTCTTGTTGATGATAGCACATATGGTATATTGAGATAACAACGTGTAGAGCTGGATGAACACAGCAGGCCAAGCAGCATCAGAGGAACAGGAAAACTGACGTTTCGGGTCTGGACCCTTCTTCAGAAGGACAATATACCCCACATGGTATATTGTTCTGTTAAGAGATCTGTCTCCTCTGGTCGAAAGCTCTATTGTGTACTTCAGTAAGTAGTCAACACTTACTGAACAGCGTTCTGCAAGAAATAGAACTTTTGTTCCTTCTTGAACAATTTTCTAGACTGTGTATCAACTGACTTTTGGACTGCTTGTTCTAGAGTTAGGTCCTTTTTTGATTGAGGAAGTTCAGAGATCATCCATCTAAGAGATTACCTGATCAGACCAATTCTGTTGCAAATGAGCTCCCCTTGTATGTTATTCCATAACTGCATGACACAAAGATAGACAGAGGGATAAGTAGTGTTGAGGAAGCGGGGAGGCTGCAGAAGGATTTGGACAAGGTAAAAGAGTGGGCAGAGAAGTGGCAGATGGAAAATTATGTAAGAAAGTGAGAGGTTCTGCATTTTGGCAGAATTGAGGCGTAAACTATTTTCTCAATGGGGAAAGGCTTCAGAAATCTGAAACAAAAATGGACTTGGGAGTCCTAGTTCAAAAGTCAGGAGAAGTATAATGAGGATCAAAGAAAAAGCAGAAGAAATGAACACAAATTGGTTCTGTCTTCACCAAAGAAGACACAAATAACCTTGCAGAAACTTGAGGTAACTAAGGGGTTGAGGGAGAGGGCAGATAAGAAGGAAATCAACATTTGTAAGGAATGGTGTTTGGGAAATTACCGGGGTGACAAATCTGATAACCTATATCCCAGAATACTAAAGGAAACAGCCCTGGAAATATCAGACACATTGGTGCTCATCTTTCAATATGTGATAAACTCTGGAGCAGTTCCTACCGAGTGGAGTGCACCCAATGTTACCCCAATATCAAAAAGATAGAGAGACAAAACAAAATATAGAAAATGCTGTTTTTGCTGGTCGATTTGAAATGGAAATAACTTACTCACGGGGGGAGAAATTGGTGTGGAAATTATACTATGAAGATAACATTAAGTTGCAGGGCCAAGCAGCGGTGGGCTCTAGCCCATACAACTCATGTGGCATTTTTCAAGGAAGTCAATTGAGAAGGCCAAGTGATTGGAGATGGCAATAATGTTTGTGATGGTACTGAATGGCCATGATCCTAGCTAATAGCAGTGCAGGCTCAAAGGGCCAAATGGCCTGCTCCTGTTCCTATTTTCTGTTTCTGTACCTGGGAATTGACAAAAGTCTGTTTCGTGCTGCCAGGAAAAGAATGCCTCCCCTTTTGTGTTGAAAGCTGGGAGATTGTTAATTAATCTGATCTCACTGAATGATAACAGTTCTAAGACACTGTCCTGAAAAGATCCTATGAACTCCTCATCTGGGCTACCCTTGCTCATCTGACTTTTTCAGTTTACTATACTATCATCCTTAAGTAACAGTTCTGCATCTCCACCTTTTTCTAGCTTTTTGTTTTGACTAAATTTTTGTACCTTCCAATATTCAGGTTCAATCAAAGTCATCCTGCTGCTAAGACTCTGAAATAGCTCCATATCATACTAGTTTATTTCTATTAGTGCACAGCTCATCTGTTTCACTCCGTGCTTCCAGTTACAAAGTCTTATCTTTTGGTTTACTCTTAGATTTGTACTCTCTACATCCTTTTTATCCTTTTAATATCTTTCTCTTTTGCTTTGTCTCTGCCTTTTGATTTACTAAATCTTTCTAAATTTGATTCCATACCCCCATTATTCAGTTTAAAATCCTCTGGATTTCTCTAGTTACATGACTCACAAGAACACACTGTATGATTCACTCATTACAGTTATATTGGATGGGAAATACTAACTCTTGTTTCTCTCGCTCCATAGGTCCTGACAGATTGGCTAAAATTGTGCAGGAATTTTATACTTATTTGGTTTTTCCTTCATGTTACTTCTCTCACCGTGTATTGCACAGCTTCAGATAGAGACAACTATAACAGGTTTAGGGGTAGGATGGCATTACATATACTACCAAGATGGACAGTGAATTTCCCAACCAAGAGCACATTCTGTATTTTGCTGTCTTCAGTAGTTCTTCTGAGGGGTATTCAAGAGGTGGTTCATTTACCTGATGCCACGAGGATTAATGGGACCCAGAGTGAGTACTGAAGACTCTCAAATCTACAGTGATGGTAATGATGGTTGGGATATCCTGCCTGTAGGACAGAACATATCCAGGAATTGTATTTGAGGAAAGGCATGTTGCCACAAATCTTTACTATGTCTGACTGCTGCTTGATTTTACTGTGGGAGAACTCTCCCAATTTTGACACAAGTTCACAGATGGTAGAAGAGGAAGATATTGGAGAAATGATTTTCAATTGGATTTGCCTTCACTGCATCTGTTTTTATTTTTCAGATTTTTTTTGTAGTAGTTTAATACAACTGCTTGGCTAATGCAGAGGGCGCAAGGCTAAGGGTTTCGATCACTGAAAATCCAGACTGGAAAAATAAGCACATTAAACAGTGGCCCTTGAATCATTAGTCTAAGAGCCCTAGGCCTAGGAGGTCTGAGTCATACAGCATGCAAACAGGCCCTTTGGTCCAACCAGTCCATGCTAACCATAAGCCCAAACTAAACTAGTCCCACCTGCCTGCACTTGGCCCATATCCCTCTAAACCTTTCCCATTCATTTGCAAAACCAGGTTTCCCTGCCACCTAGGACTAAGAGAAGGACGAAATGGAAGGTTATAGCTGAGGACATGAGGGTTAGAGAACATACAGAACTGCAGTTTACCTTGGCTGAGTTATTGTACATTTTTTGGCTGACACTGTTTGAGGTAATGGTGAAGTAGCTGACATTAAACAGTGATTGCCCCTGCCACGTCTGACCAAATAGCTTGCATCTTATAGAACCTTTAATTTTCAGTAGGCAAGGGGAGGCTGGGGCTGGCATTCACTTGTACCAAGAATAACACGACAGATACAGGTGGAAACATGTTGCTTTTTGCAGTCAATGGTATGCAAGGCTGCTCCTCCTTTTGCCATCTTTCTGAGAGGTGATGCAGTTCTTGAATCAGCTATTAAGGATTGTAAGAGGAAGTTGAGTTTCACATTGGAGAATGTCATGACTATTCTACCAATAATGTGAAGCCAGTTAGATATTGTCATAGTCAAGCTTGACACGCTAGTGAGGGACTAAAATCATCTCTTTCTGCAGGCTTCAGGTTTTCAATTTTAAGAACGTTTGAGGAACACAGAGTGAGAGATCAGGAAAGGAATCTGCGTTCATAGAAGCCCTACAGCATTAAAACAGGCCCTTTGGCCCAACAAGTCCACAGCGGCCCTCCAAAGAACATCATACCCAAATCCATCCCCCTACCCGTTCGCTATAACCCTACATTTCTCATGGTTAATACACCTAATCTAAACATCCCTGAACACTATGGGCAATTCAGCATTGCCGATCCACTTGCACATCTTTGGACTGTGGGAGGAAACCAGACCACCCAGCAGAAACCCACGCTGACAGTGGGAGACTGTCTGTGTGGAGTTTGCACAGTCTCCCAAGGGTAGAATTGAATCCAGATCCCTGGTACTGTGAGGTAGCAGTGCTAACCACTGCACCACCACTGCACCTGTGTTCTTAGAAAGAAAAAAGCCACAGAATGAGGCTGTAGCACTGCAGTGTGAAGGATTACAGAACAAGTTGAGAATTTGAACGTTAATGCCACTTGTTGAGTCGTATTTTACTTTGAGGTAGGGAAAAGGTAGAGGTGAGGGAAAAGACAGACAGCAGAGAATAGGTTGTTGTAGGATACTTCAGCAAGGTTAGTCTGGGAAGCAAGAAACAAAATAGCAGGGAAAAGGGGAAGGGATAGCGAAAAGGAAGAAACAGGTGAACACAGCTTGATGTAAATCAGAGATAGCCAGTGTGACTACAAGGATAAGAAGGCCTAACAAAGCCAACTGGGGGCCAGTTCTATGAAAGCCAAAACTACAGTAAACATAAGAATCTGAAAGGAAAAATGTAATGATTGTAACGAAGCAGCCAGGTAGACCTCACTGAATAAGAGATCCCTGATTGCAGCTGTTAATCTGGTCCAATCAGTGATTCCTGGCTGACAGATATAAACAGGAAGGCTAAAAATCCTGTTCACTGAGCTGGATCAGTATCAAGGATTTTCCATGTGCAAATAAAGTGTGACTCGATGATGGGATACTGGCCTCTCTGGAGTTATTTCATTCCCTCTGTCAAGAGAAGCACGCTCCTTAAGAAATTTGCTTGCAACAGTTGTCTTTGAGTTAGGGTAAGCATTTCAGGCATCATGCCATCATTTGGGAAGCTTAACTCATTCAATGCTGGCAAAGACTAGGGCCAGTATGTAGAAAGAATGTGGTTTTTAATTCCAGGCAAATGACATTGAGGCAGATGAAAAGCAATGAGTAATTCTCCTGACAGCTTGTGGAGCTGCAGCTTTTTCAGTTATTCAGAGGCACCAGATATTAAAACCTTTCAGGAGTTCACAGATCTAGTCAAGGAATAAAATGACCTCAAGCCTCCTCTAATTCTGAGACAGTATCAGTTTTACTCAGCAGTTGAGAACTAGAGGAATCTGTCAGGATTTTTGACAAGATTAAACCAACTAGCAAAGGCACATCTCTTTAGTTTAACCCTTAATGAGTTGCTGAGACACTTTGGTATGTGGGAATAATGACATAACCATGTAAAAGCACGTTCTCGCTGAAGCCCAACTAGACTTCAAACAGGCACTACAACTGGCTTTGTCATTGGAAAATGCAGCAAATAGAGCATTTGAGTTGCAGGGTATTCTGACGGAAGTGGATACCCTCACCAGGCTGACTGGGCGTGGGGCACACTGGGACATATCCTGAACAGACAGACTCTTGGTCAGCCCACAGCAAAACAAAGCCAAACAGTTAAAATCTGCTTCAGAACCTGAGTCGGCAAGCCAGTGTAGTTGCTGCCCGTACGTGGACTCAAGACAGCGAAAGAGTGTCCCTCCACCTAAATTGAGTAACAAACCCATTGGCTGGTATCAAAGAGTATGCACACCCTGGAAAGTCCACCTACATCTGGTTTGGAACAGTTAAAATTGCGTGGCAACATTCAAATCAGAACCAAAATAAACATCTGGTTAAACACAGTCACCCAGTTCTAATAGAAATCGATACCAGCATGGCCGTTTCAGTGATCACAGAACCCGTCTTTAGCAAAATTCATTCTGGATTCCAACCCTTATGTTTGTGTTTGGCCTTGGCTAGACTGAGAACTTGTACTGGGGAAGCATTACCAATTAAGAGTACAACTTTGGTTCCAGTCTCTTATGAGAAGCAGCTAGTTCA
This sequence comes from Rhincodon typus, assembly GCF_021869965.1. Classification (NCBI taxonomy): domain Eukaryota; kingdom Metazoa; phylum Chordata; class Chondrichthyes; order Orectolobiformes; family Rhincodontidae; genus Rhincodon; species Rhincodon typus. Next base: position 31,063,188 of record NC_063357.1, on the reverse strand, counting down.
GTTATTACTGATCATAGTAAAAGGCACAGGCCCAAGCTTCATGAGGCGAAATTGGTTGAGAAAGATTCATCTAAATTGGCTCAACATTATTTTATTAGAAAATGGCTGCCTGAGTGAAGTCCTAATTAAATACCTGGAAGTTTTTCAGCAAGGTCTAGGGACCATCAAACGAGCCAGGGCCACCTTGCATGTTGACCAGGAAGCAATTCCATGATTCTGCAAGGCCCACCCAGTGCCATTTACTTTGCAGGCAAAAGCAAAGGCAGAAATCGGAAGGCTGGAAAGTGAAGGAATTATCAAACCAGTCCAACTTGTGGCTCAGGCAGCACTCGTCATACGGATTGTGAAGCCCAACAGATCGGTTTGCCTTTGTGGGGATTTTTAAAAAAATGGTAAGCCACTTTTTGCAGCTGGATAAATACTCAATCTCTTGCATAGACGATTTATAGGTAAAGCTGGCAGGAGGACTGTCCTTTATGAAGCCGGACATGAGCCACGCATACTTGCAATTACAGTTAGATGAGGATTCCCAGAAATATGCCATAATTAATACCCATAAGGGTTTGTACCAATATACAACACTGCCTTTTGGGGGATCTTCAGCCTGTGCAATTTTCAGCGAATGATGGAGAACATTTTACAAGGTCCCCAGGTAACCATTAATTTGGATGACATGCTAATAACAGGGAAGACCAACAGGAGCACTTAGAGAGCTTGGACATAGTCCTTCGACGTTGTTCCCAGGCAGGTGTATGCTTAGAAGGGAAAAACATGTTCTAGGCACCCCAAATGACTTAGAATTATAGAATCCTGACAATGTGGAAACAGGCCCTTCGGCCCAACAAGTCCATACTGATCCATCCCCCTGTAACCCACCTAAGCTCCACATCCCTGAACACTACAGGCAATTTAGCACGGCCAATCCACCTAGCCTGTACATCTTTGGACTGTGGGAGGAAACTGAAGCACCTGGAGGAAACCCACGCAGACACAGGGAGAATGTGCAAACTCCACATAGATGATTGTCCAAAGGTGGAACCTGGGTCCCTGGCGCTGTGAGGCAGCAGTGTTAATCACTGAGCCACCGTGCTGCCTACTCAGGCTGGATTTGACAAGACTGGGTTACACATGTCAGAAGATAAAGTGAGGGCGATCAAAAATGTCCCAGCTCCTACAGCCATCCCGAAATTTAGGTCTTTCCTTGGGCTGGTAAATTATTACAGATAACTCATACATTACCTGGCCTCCGGCTGATACATTTGCATCAACTTTTAACAAAGGGCCATGACTTGGGAAACGGTCACGTAGCCAAGCAATGGCTTTCAGGGAAGTGAAGAAGTAGCTATCATCTTCTAAGGTGTTGGCACACTATGATCCCAAGCAAGATCTGGCATTGATGTGCGATGCTTCCCCATACGGCATTGGGGTATTAGCTCATAGGTGGCGCAATGGAGACGAACACCCAACAGCGTATGCATCCAGGACTTTGCCTAATGCAGAGCATAAATACACCCAGACAGGTTTAGCAGTCATATTTGGAGTCAGGAAGTTCCACCAATACCTTTACAGACATAAATTTGTAATAATGGACCACAAACCCGTTAGGTCTACTTGAAGAGGTCATGGCAGTGCCACCCATAGCTTCTGGCTGAATCCAGCAGTGGGTTCTAATACTAAGTGCGTACAATTACTTGTTGGAACTCAGTGTGAGAGACCAAATAGCAAATACGAATGCACTGAGCCACCTCCCACTATCAGGTACACCACTGGTGGTACTGCCACTGGAGAGTCCGTAACAGTTTTAAATTTTCTGGGCACACTTCTAGTTATAGCTAACAATATCAGACTTTGGACATAGAAAGATCCAGTCCTGGCAAAACTGAAACAGCCAGGTGGTGATGGGGAAACCAAAGGGTCATCACGACCAGAATTGAAAGCTTTTTGTACACACAACGTGGGGGTGCTAGTGTTGGACTGGGGTCGCCAAGATCAGAAATCACGTGACACCAGGTTATAGTCCAACACGGTTATTTGAAAACACAAGTTTTTGGAGCTTCGCTCCTTCTTCAGGTTTTAGTGAGAGAGGTAGCATCAGACACAGAATTTATAAGTAAAAGGGGCAGGCGGGAGAGGGCATCAGGAATACCATCACAAGACTCCTTTAAGTGAGAGGGACAATTTACTTCAGGGGATGAAGTTTGGAGTAGGAAACACAGGAATGGCCCTACATAGGTAAGAAGTATGGTCGATGCGAGGTCACGTTCAGTGACTTTTAAAATTCGGGTAGGTGCAACAGTTCTGAACAAGCACGTAGACCACATGAAAGTTGCAAACTCGCAAACGGTATGGGAGCAAAACATGCCCAGCTCCTCCATAGCCTTTCTGACTGTTCCAGAACTTGTGGGATCTCCCTCTCCATCAAATGTTGAAGATACCTCAGAATCTGAGATTGATGCGTGGAAGTTGCTCCCTTTGTCACCAGAAGAGAACGAATTTCTTCTGAGACGCTCCCAGTGCAAGAGGTAAGCCACAGTGTATTACACACCGCCCATATCAGAGGCGGAGTTGGAGGAATCTGACCTGGTGCTAAAACGCCCCAGGAGGAGCTACAGAGAAAAGAACCAGACTATGTCCTTGGACTCAGAGGGGGAGGAATGTAGTGATTGTAACAAGGTCAACCAGGTGGACCTCAATGAATATTAGTTCCCCGATTGGGGCTGTTAATTGGATCCAGAGTTCTGGCTGACTGATAAGAACAGGAGTGAACATTCTGTTCACTCCGAGAACTGGCTCTGAGGAAGTTGGATCTATGTCACGGTCTCGTCCGCATGTAAATAAAGTGTGCCTTAGTGATGGGACACCAGCCTGTGTGGAGTTATTTCAAAAAACCCATCGTCTGCCTCAGGTTGTGTCTAATGACACCCCTAAGGTTAGTGCATTGGAAACTAAAGTCAACAGAATCAACGATAACAAGGTGTAGAGCTGGATGAACACAGCAGGCCAAGCAGCATCAGAGGAGCAGGAAGGCTGACGTTTCGGGCCTAGACCCTTCTTCAGAAATTGAATCAACAATAGGGATTCAGCCAGTCCATCCAGTAGATCTGGCACTTAAATTATTAAACTATTAATAGCCTGTAATTAAATAGTGGGTAACATGAAAGGCAATAGTGAGCCAAGCAGTGTGGTGGTATAGTACACTAAATAACAAATTTCATTTCCATCATTAGAGTCCAATTATAATCCATACTGATTCCTTTGCTGTCATTGAATGGCTGCTTAGATAAACTGCACAAGAGACTCAAGATTAAAAATTATTGAACAAGTATTGGGTTACTTAGGAGTTGATATATTTAAGGACTAAGTTGAAGAATGGAAGATATAAAATGGCTTGGATATATTTTATGAATTAAAAAGGATATGGCAAATGGATTTATCAAAAATCTTACATGTGCTATAGAATACATGCCATTCACAGAAACATCAAGTGACTTTGGAGAATGGCAAGCAAAGCTTTCAAGGAAATGACAGATGGGGTTATAGCCTTTAAGCATCGGAAAAGATGGTTTTGAAAGAGTAGTGGTCCTCCATGCTAATGGTTACCAACAATCCTTTTGAGATTCAGTTTTCTATTTTAACATACCTTTGTAGTCAGTACGTCACCCAAGAATCTGCAGGTCTTTCTCCTTTTCTCTGTAGAAGTTCGTAGGAACCTGATAAAGTTTCCAAACACCAATATTGTTGACAACCTGTATATAACCTGAAAAGATTGACTGTGAGCACTTTCCAAAGATCTGAAGCCAGGTTGACTTTAACATTTTCCATTAGTCTGTGGCTGTCGGCAATTCATTGTCAACGTCAGGAATCTCTGGCTTGAGAGAAGTCATCATGTTTTATCCTTGGTCCTCAAGGAAACTTTTTCCCTTTTTCCTTTTATTTGAATCTTGTCACTGCAGATACTGTTGTCTTTTTGTGTCATCTGAGTGTTGGTGTTTGGGATTAAAGAGATGTAGCTTAAATTCCAGATTATATATTAGACGTTACCGAGTATTTACCACTTGTTTTAAAAATCCTTGGTGCTTTCATAAACAGATTATTTCCAGCTAATTTGAGAAGTCTGAAGTTTTCTTTTAGTCTGAGTAGCAGCAGAAAAGAGAAACAATTGTCAATTTTGGTAACTGAATCAACAGGTTTATACTCAGCGTGAAACTGGTGGCACAGTGGGGCCTGACAATCAGTGCACTCGTCCCATCAAAATCATGACGGGTTTGAAATTAACTTGAGATAGCACTTGGTGCATGTCTAATACTATCCATGAAACTGCAGAAATTCACCAAGGCTCCCTCAACAATACCTTCCAAACCAACAACCACTACCATTTAGAAGGACAAGAGTAAGATACATGGTTATACCATCACCTGCAATTTCCTCTCCTCGCCACTCACCATACTGTCTTGGAAATATATCACCATTCCTTCAATGTTGCTGGGTCAAAAATCCTTAAGCTCCCTCCCTAATGTTATTGTGGGCATCACCACACTGCATTGATTACAGCTAATCAACAAGGCAGAACATCACCTTCTCAAGGCCAGTTAGGGATGGACAATAAATGCTGGCCCAGCCAATGAGGTCAAAGTCACCAAATGAATTATTAAAAATTGCAATTGTCACAGTGTCATGTGCAGGAATGGCACAGTAGGTTACACCTGACAGTTAAATTTGGATTTCTTACTGACAAACATTAAAATACAAGAGAATATGACAGAGATGGAATACTAGAACTTACCGAATATTTTTAAACATTACTTGTATTTTTATATTTCACAATGTCCAAGTCCTGAAGCATCTTACAGCCCATTTTTTTTTTTAAAATTTATTTATTCATTCACAGATGAGGGCATCATTGGCTAGGGCAGCATTTATTGCCCATCTCTAATTGCCCAGAGGGCAGTTCAGAGTCAACCACATTGCTGTGGGTCAAGAATCACACGTAGGCCACACCAGGTAAGGATGGCAGTTTCCTACCCTAAAAGACATTCATGAGCCAGATGCATTTTTCCAACTATTGACAATGGATTCATGATCATCATTAGACTTTTAATTCCAGATTTTTTAAAATTGAATTCAAATTCCACCATCTACTGTGCTGTGATTCAAACCCAGGTCCCCAGAATGTTATCTAGGTCTCTGGATTAACAATCCAGCGATAATACCACTAGACCAAAAGGTAGAGTCCTGGGGAAAATTGATGCACAAAGAGATCTGGGTGTTCAGGTCCATTGTACCCTGAAGGTGGCAACGCAGGTCGATAGAGTGGTCAAGAAGGCATACGACATGCTTTCATTCATCAGACAGGGTATTGAGTACAAGAGTTGGCAGGTCATGTTACAGTTGTATCGGATTTTGGTTCGACCACATTTGGAATACTGCGTACCGTTCTGGTCGCCACATTACCAAAAGGATGTGGATGCTTTGGAGAGGGTGCAGAGGAGGTTTACTAGGATGTTGCCTGGCATGGAGGGCACTAGCTATGAAGAGAGGTTGAGTAGATTAGGATTATTTACATTAGAAAGACAGAGGTTGAGGGGGGGACCTGAGTGAGGTCTACAAAATCATAAGGGGTATAGCCAGCGTGGATATCAAGAAGCTTTTTCCCACAGAGAGGGGGACTCAATTACTAGGGGTCAAGATTTCAAGGTGAGAGGGGAAAAGTTTAAGGGAGATATGCGTGGAAAGTTCTTTACGCAGACAGTGGTAGGTGCCTGGAACGGGTTGCCAGCGGAGGTGGTAGAGGCGGGCACGATAGCGTCATTTAAGATGTATCTAGACAGATACATGAATGGTCAGGGAGCAGAGGGATACAGATCCTTGGAAAATAGGCGACAGGTTTAGATAGAGAATCTGGATCGGCGCAGGCTTGGAGGGCCAAAGGGCCTGTTCCTGTGCTGTAATTTTCTTTGTTCCAGACCATCGCCTTAGTGAATTTCCGCAGTTTCATGGATAGTATTAGCCATGTGCATGAAGTGCTATCTGAAGTTAATTTTACACCTGTTATGATTTTGATGGGAGGAATGCACTTTGGTCTATCACTATTTTAATGAAGCAAATAAAACGGCCAAACTATGTAGAGCTAAACTCCCACTAGCAGCAGTTACATAAGGGACTAATCATCTGTTTTGATGTTAGTTGAAGGATAAATGTTGACTGGGCACTGGAGGAACTGGGTGCGGTGGGATTCTCTTCAGAGGGTCGGTGCAGGCTCAATGGGCTGAATGACTTCTTTCTATACTGTGGGAATTCTATGACTCTACCTTCCAGAAGTATCTGCTTAACAATTTGAATCTTACCACGAAACTAAGGATGACACTTTGATCACCACCACTGAAGGTGACAGAAAGAAAGTTACTCCTTGTTTGTTAGATTGTAAATAACATTTACGGGGCAAAATTTCATTTAAAAGGTATGACCCTAGGACAAACTAAATAGTTTTTAGCAAAGATGTATATCCAGAAAACCTTTTAAACATTGGAAGATAGAGAGTGAATTGACTGTAATATTGTGGGTTGTTTTATTCAGAAAATGTGCTGAATTAGAATGCAGTGGATTCTCAGTTGCCATACTGAAATTTGCCAGTTATAAAAATGTGAACAGAGTTGTTGGATGTGGAATGTAGGCTCTCAATAGAAATATTTCTTTCTCAGCTTTGTAGTTACAGAGCATCAGCCAAGTAGTGAAGCGCTGCATGACTATATAAAAAAAATTAACATAGCATGTCAGAGGTATGCACTGTCCAGAGCATGTGTTTGCTTCTAACGTTTTCCTTTCCTAGGCTTTTATTTTATATTTTTTAAAAGATATAGTCTTTTTCTTTTATGATGGAGAATGAACATTTCAAATTTTGCCATGTGGCATCAGCATCAAGCAAATGTTACAGCGTGGGTTAGATTCATTGTGTGGGGTGAACTCAACATATGAGCACGTCCACATTAGATAATAGGACACACTCTGTCCTATCATTGGCTCAGGTTGTGTACAGCATACAACTGTTCCAGCAAAAGCTGATGTTTCTTTGTACAAACAATGTACCTCAAACTGAGAAAGGTAACCCTATTGCATGGATGCAATATTTTCCCACTTCTACATTAGCCTTCCCGCACAACTTCTGAGTTTACAATTCAGTCTTGAATTAATGTTTTTAAAATGACGTCCATGAGAATTAGAAACCGAATTGAATCCATTTGACAGGCTAGGCTCTAAACTGCAACAGTAGCCGCTCCTCTTATTTTCAGCACTTTTGATTTCTGATTTTGCAGCCATACTGATGGAGAAAGATATTATCAACAAAAACAATATGGAATGGAATAGGCATTGTGATAAGTCATGAATGTTTATGAATCAGGATATTGCTGAAGGCACAAGGCACAATAAATGTTATGGGGCTTCACAACATCCCAGTTGCAGTAGTAGTCTTTTCCCCCTGCCAAAGGTGGCGTCATCTAAGATGTTCCAGTACAGTTTTAAAACTGGCATTTAACTGACAATGTGAAAAATTGCTCAGGTATGGACTGCTCAGAAAAAGGATAGGTCCAATCCACCTAATTACTGCCCCAGCAATCTACTCTTAATCTTGAACAGAGTGATAGAAGGTGTTATTGACAGTGATATCAAGCAGCACTTATTCAGTAATACCCTGCTCACCAATGCAGCTGGGTTCCGCCACAGCTGTTCCAGCCCGGACCATACCAAACAAACCTGGAGAAAAGAGCAAAATTACAAAGGTGAGGTGAGTGACTATTCAACATCAAGGCAGCACTGGAATGAATGTGGCACCAAGAAGTCATAGCAAAACTGAAACCAATGGGAATCAAAAGGGAAATTCTCCACTCCATTCACTGGAACAATACTGTGCACAACTAAAAAAAGATTGTGTTTGAGGCTGCAAATGGTCTATTGCTTCAACACCAGAACTTCATTTCAGAAGTTCCTCGGGGTAATGCCCTATATCCAATATCTTTCAGCTTTTGTTGCTGCATCACTGGCCTTCCTACATTAGAATGTCAAAAATGGGAATGATCACTGATGGCTGTGTAATGTTCCACATCTAATGCCTAAAACCTCAATTATTGAAGCAGTCAGTGCCCATGTGCGGCAAGAACCAAAGATGGAACTGGCTTAAGCTGTGAAGTAATATTCACATCACACAAGTCCCACGCAACAACCATACACAGAGAATTGAACCTTCTCTTGACATTTAATGCATTACCACTGCTTAATAGCATTGTACAGAAAGTAGACTAAAGATAAGAGATGGACTTCTGCAGCACTTAACTCACCTCTTTAAAAAGCCTTTCAACTTCTGCGAAGCTTGAAACAGACCAAAACATGCATCAGCTCTGGCTCAATTAGTAGCACGTTTCCTTTAGTTATAACATTCAAATCCCACTTCAGCTTTTGAACACAACATCAAGGCTAACACTCCAGTGCAGCAAAAACAGAATGCTGCACATCCTAAAAGGGATAACACGGTGTAAGAGCTGGATGAACACAGCAGGCCAAGCAGCATCACAGGAGCAGGAAGGCTGACGTTTCGGGCCTAGACCCTTCTTCAGAAATCCTAAAAGGAGCAGGTTTTCAGATGAGCTATTAAGCCAAGGTACCACCTGGCATTACTTTGCAGAGCAGCAGGGACTTAACCCCTGTGGCCTGACCAGTATTTATCCTTCAAACATAAAACAGCTCGTCATTATCACACTGCTGGCCGTGCAAGCTTGCTGTGCTTGTTGTTTGCCAGTTAACAACATGGACTAATCTTCAAAACACATTTTGTTTGATCACCAGTCAAGAGGAGTGAGGATGGCTAGTTCACCCGCGGTCACAGTTTTGGAAGATGCCATTTACAATAAGTGTACAGACTGCTCAGAAAAAGGACACAGCCAATCCAGTTAATTACTGCCTTAGCAGTCTACTCTCAAATCATGAACAGAGTGCTAGAAGGCGTTATTGACAGTGATATCTAGTGGCACTTATTCAGTGACACCCTGCTCACCAATGCAGCTGGGTTCCACCAAAGCTGCTCTACCCCAGACCATACCAAAGCCTTGGACAAATGTGGAGAAAACAGCATAATTACAAAGGTGAGGTGAGTGACTGCTCTTGACATCAAGGCAGCACTGGAATGAACGTGGCAGCAAGAAGTCCTAACAAAACTGAATAGGAATGGGGAGGGAAATTCATTTAGGATAAGTGTCACTTCAGTACTGTGGCAATGAGGAAACCAGATTGAAAAAATTGAAACATGGAGTTCTGGGAAAGAAAAGTGACAATACAACATGGACTTATGGAAGAAAAGGGTGGTTGAAGACAAGATGGCAGCTTGCAAGGCCGAACTGATTTATTTTTGAAGACATAGTTGATGACGGCAGATCTTAAGGGATGAGCTTGAATAATAAAGATGAGAATAAGATTAAGAATAATCATAAATACACGTGGCAAAGGCATTGGAAACTAGAGAGCCATCGGGAAGCAAATCCAAAACAAAAATTCAGCTGTGAGCACATAAACTAGGTCAGATTATCACAAATCCAGAATTAATGCAGGGATTTAAAAAGTAGGTAATCGTTAAGGATGCTCAATGGGTCGACACTGCTCCAGTAATATTAAGACTTTTACTGATATGTAACTCAAATTTAGACTTTGAATTGAACAATGCCTTCTGAATGGTCTGATCATTCTATTTTCCTCAGCACTAAACTCCATTTTAGAGTTGTTTACATTGAATTATTCATTAATTTGGGTAATGCAATGTTTTCATGTCAGAAAAACCTTGAGTTCTCCAGAGTGAATTGAAGTGAGAGTGGCAAGTGATAAAATGAGAGAGATGTTTGACTTGCAAACAGATAGCAAGCCTTTGAATTCTCAATTAACTTTTGGCCAAATGAAAACTTCACACACACACAACTATGTTGAAATGGAAGAATCCACATGAAAATAACCAGGAGAACTCCAACTTTGTTGCACAATTAAAAACCATTATTGAAGCATTGATCCTTGGAAAATTTAGGTGATTAAAGAGTCACTATTTCTGAGGTCACAAGTTTTTTTTCTGCAGCACTTAAACCCTTGCAACGCGAAAGAAATCTCATGGCAACTGAACAGTCGCATACAACACTTTCAAACCAGCCTTTGCATCCCTAATCTAGCAGATTTAATGTTTTACAAACAAAATGCAAAGAAAGTACTCAAAATGCAGCCTGAAATTGTGGTATATTGAATAAATTACTCATTTGATCACTAACCCACAATACATTACGTTTAAGAACTCTTCTGGCACAATGAGGCTCTACTGCCTAGATCTGACTGAAAAAATGTGACTTTAGGAACACAAACGATGACTACATGACCAAGATGATTTTACCAAATGTTAGATATTGCATCATGTGCCTTTGGTCAAACCGATGTCAGTTGAAAGGGAAAAAAAACTTTGCATTTATGTATAGTATTTCACAACAGGATATTTCAAAAATGTTTTTGCAGCCAATCAAGTGCTTTTGAAGTGCAGCAACCAATTTTTGTACAGCAAGCTTCCACAAACAGTAATACTGCAAGAACTAGAACACCTGTTTTTGTTTTGTCAACTGAGGGAATGTCAACTGGCCAGCACTTCTCTTCAAAACAGCATCATATATTCTTTTCCATTCAACTAAGATTGCAAACGGGGCTTCTGTCTAATGTCTTACCCTGATGGTCAACTCTGACAGTTGACAATATACTCCCTGCACTGTACTATCAGACTTGATCTTTGTGTTCAACTCCTGGAGTGGGATACAAACCCACAACTTTGATTTAAAAGAGTGCTACTGATTCATGACTGAGTGCATGTTTTATTTATGAGTCAATTCCAATTTAAGATTAAGAGCATTATCAAGTTCCTTTAACAGAGCTTTGGTGGAAAAATAAGAGTAGAAATTTTGACTCCATTGTCAGATTAATCTGTCTAAATGTTGTTTATATGCTATAATCTAATTAGAAAAGCATATTCTGCATCTTTGTTAGAACAAATGGGTCTAGATTTGAGCCCCCTTTACTGAAATACTACAAGTATCACGTGCACTGACATCACTCCAAGAAAGATGCCAAGTCTGGGAGTTAAAAGGTTTGTATGTTAAAGCACAAATCACTCATTTTCCTATTTTCTTGTAATCAGCCCTATGACTTGATGAACTTTGATGGCAAGAAGCAAGGTTGTTTTTGGTGAGGATAAAAGCAATGGGCTGGACTCTGCAAACTCAAACAGTAACACTGATGGTACTCAATATAAACAGGGGCAGTATAAAATCTGCATACAATGTCCTCAAATTGCCCGGAAAAAATTTATTCACATGAGCAACTGGTCAGAGAATGGCTTTCTCCTTAAATAGAATGGAGACAATGCTTAAGTCCTGCTCCTCCAATCACATTGTGCTTCTCTCCTGTGCTTACAACAGATAGGGTGACTAGTGAAAACAAGATAAATGGTTGAAGGATCAGTTTGCAGGGGACGTAATTTGTGTTTCACTCATTTCACTCCAAGGTAAGATAAGTTCTGATTTTACGATCTCAAACACTTGTATTAGATTCCAAATCAGAGAAAAATGAAGGTACATGTCCACTCAGCTGAATCCTTTTGAGGTTTAATGGCAATTACATTGATACTTAGCCATTGAGACAAGAGATGTCAATGAAACATTGACAGCAAAATCATACTGCCTTAGGTTTAGCTGCAGCAGTGAGATGATCTTCAAGTCAGACATCTGAATGAAAAGAGGGCTTTTGGTCTTCCTTACCCAAGACAAACACTGAAGTTCCACTTGTGGCCATCCTTACAAAGCACAAGGATTGGAAGCAATGACACAATCATTTCATCAGGAATACTTTCTGCTTAGGGAACTACAGCACATTTCAGAGAAGCTTGCTGATCTATTTTAAGGCTACACCTCCCACATATTATATTTAATATTGCTTAGAAGATTTAAGTTTTGAAAGATTGTGGAAAATGGATTTATTTCAAGTTTTGAGAAAACATTTGGAATAGCTTTTTTTTTTTAAGAAAGTAGTAATTGAAAGCTCATTGTGGACTTAAGATTTTTATTTTTAAAAGACTCCCTGTAAATCACATGACATTGATGATTGCTTGCTTTTCAGTAGACCTCTGCTGTGACTGTTTTTGAACAGTGTCTGGTTTGAAGAGGCTCTTATTTTCTGATTCAATTAGAGGTGAGTCTGCTAAGAACAAGCTAAGTTACAGGGAAGCCTAAGGACAAACCAAGTTGGAGGAAAACATGCTGAGAACAAGTTGAGTTTGAGGAACCTTTGCTAAATAGATGCTGATTTGGGACAAAGTTTGTTAAAATAGGATACACTGGGATTTTTTTTCCCACTGGAGTGTAGGAGGTTGAGAGATGACCTGTTAGAAGTTTATAAAATAATGAGAGCCATAGATGTCTTTTCCCCAGGATGGGGGATTTCAAGACTAGGGGGCACATTTTTAAGGTGAGAGGAGAGAGATTGAAAAAAGACATGAGGCAATTTTTTTTTTAACAGAAGGTGGTTCATATGTGAAATGAAGTTCCTTAGGAAGTGATGGATGCTGGTACAGTTACAATATTTAAAAGACATTTGGATAGATACATGAACAGGAAAGGTTTGGAGGGATATGGGCCAGGAGCAGGCAGGTGGGACTAGTTTGTTCAGCATGGACTGGTTGGACTGAAGGGTCTATTTCCATGCTGTATGGCTCTATGACTCTATAAAGAACAAGCTGTCCCAATAATATGTCTCATTTTCAAGAAGTAAACATTGTTGTTGAGTTCAGAGTGAACCCTATTTGTTCTTTCGAAAGATTGAAAGAACATCACAATGTATTTCCTGAGCAAACAGCGTCTGTGAGACTTCAGATACAACTGTGCATGATGAGTGACTTGACTACACATCAGAACATTGGAGCATCAGACTATGGTACATCCTATGCTTCTATCCTTTTGCCTTCGAGAATATTCTTTTTAAGCCAATCTCTACAAAGAAATCTGTTTTCTTTTCATGAAGAGGCACATGTCTGTATTTTGAGGATATTTGAAGGGATAAGCATTTATATTTCTTTATTACTGACTGTGTACATTAGGATGTATTACACCTTGGTTGACTAAGTTTTACTTTGAATATATAATACTTTCCTAGTTAGGGAGTTTAGAACCAGAGCAGGGGGTCGAGAGGCAACCTGTTACAAGTTTATAAAATAATGAGAGGTATAGATAGAGTTAATGTCTTTTCCCTAGGATGGGGGATTTCAAGATTAGGGGGCACATTCTCAGGGGATTTAGATTTAGATTTCTTTAATATTGTCACTTGTACATTGGTACAGTGAATGGGTTAGACATGAGCTGAGGAAAAAAGAGTTCTTCATTCAAGGGGTAGTAAACCTCTAGAATTCTCTACTTTTAGAAGGCTGTGGAGGCCAAGTCACTGAATATATTCAAGAAGGATATACATACATTTTTAGATTCTGAAGGCATCAAGAGGTCTGGGGAGAAAGTGGGAAATAGCATCGAGACAAAGGATCCACCAAGATCATTATGTCTGCTCCACCATTCATCATGGGCTGAAATGGCCTACTCCTCATAGAGCATAGAAACACACAAAATGTGTCTAAACCAATAACTTTGTTTATTAAGAATCCTAGTTGATAGATTTACATCAGGTTTAAACAAGTTATTTAAGTGGTCATCTTGGCAACTAAAAAACATATTTTTGTTTAAGTTCGTGACCCCCATATAGTAGTGGGATTAGAGTGACAGTGCACTCTTTCAGCCCCAGTTATAACAGAAAGGAAATTAGGGAGGCTGGTCCTTAACAGTCCTAACTCTGATCTGCAATTGCAGCTGAGGCAGGTGAGCTCTCCAAATGTTAAGATGAAAGATAAATCTAACCTACGTAATACACCTCAGATCGATAAATCTGAGTAACTTCACTCTTTCAGTACCTCATATTTATAGCTTACTGCCCTTCTGAACCATGTCTCAACTACTCCTCACAAGTAGTTGCTCCTCACATACTCACCTACTCACCTTGAGAAAGGCAGAAGGAGGAGGAACATGTTGGAATACCAGTCTGAGGCCATTTGTTCAAAATTTTCCCTTCACCCATCATCCAACACTTCCATTACAATCATTCACCTCAGCCTGTCTTATTTCCTCATGGAACAAGACAGCACTTAACTTAGAGGCAGAGTTTAATGGTTGGTTGGGAGATGTTTCAGGAGGTTGGCTTCCAGTGCGTGCACCTTTTCAGCCACAGGTGACAGATGCCCTGCAAATTCACCGGGAAGTCAACACCACAAACGCTTCCCGTTACAAGTTTTATGACAAGTCCACCTGCATTGATTCAACTGCTCAATGCCTAATAAATGAGTCAAAAATTAGAGAACTAATTCTGCCACAGACATTTATTATCAGCAGCGAGATTCCTTCCCAGCCAGTTTTATTCCAGGCCTGTGAACTTCATTACGTTTGGGAAATGGACAGAACTAAGTGCAGTCTGTTATACAATTAAAAAGGAAATACCATTAAAGATCCGGAAAAGACAGTAAAAGGAAATCATTCAAGGACTCACTTGTCAGTCCAGTGAAGATTCTCAAAATCTTTCCATCTCAATGTGGACTGAAAAAGGTGTTAATCACAAATCCTCAATCAGTACTGCTTCAAAGATGCATTTTTAAAATCATTGTAATACCTACCAATTTCTCAGAATGTGGAAGTAAACAATCTTGAAGATCTTCAGATTACCAATGTTTGCAAAGTTCCTCACATGAAGTCATCCTGTTGCGATAGTCCATGGTGCACCATGTGCAGGCCACCACAACATCTGTCTCCAGCAAAATGTTGCCCTAATGCCACTTCAGACCACAGACAACAGATACACATTTCAGTGTGACAGAAAAGCTTCTCTATCCTGGACCCAGTAAATGCATCATAAGGGGGGAAAGAAAAATGAGAAGAGGCCCAAAAAGGAAAGATGAGGAAAGCTAGGAGAAGTGACACATAAGAAAACAGACTTATCATCCTCTTAATCCAAATTCCTATAAGCACATATTTCAACTTACTCGAGATGTACAGTTGAATCTGCCCATTTAGAATTTACATATTAACTGAGCTCCGATAGAAGAGTCAACAATGAAAAAGCTGGGCTAAATATGTTCATCTAGACAGTAATCAATTGTAATTAATACCAAGTAAAGCATTGAAATAGACAGCATAAGTGGCCAGAAGACAACTATAATGAATGCTTGGAGAGACAAGAGGTACAATGAAAACTTTAAGAAATAGCGCAGTTGGTCTAAGAAAAGAAAAGGTTTAAGCTTTTTGAGCCTAATGGCTTTTTCCTGTTCGTAATTATTTTTGGTAAGGAAAAGGAGAGGAAGAGAGGAAGAGAGAAAGAGAGAGAGAGAGAAAGAGAAAGAGAAAGAGAAAGAGAAAGAGAAAGAAAAAGAGAGAGAAAGAAAGACAGAAAGATAATTGCAAGATTTAAACTGAAATCTTTGTCCTCCCCAACACATTAGGCTAACGGGAGTGATAATACTGTGGGATCCTCCCACTAGCAAACCCACACAACTCCACCTCCCCCCCCCACCCCCCCAACCACACGCAACATCATACAGATTACACACATACATTCCCATTTTCCATCAAAATTTTAAAAAAAATTAGTCAGTGAAAACAAGTTGGAGAAATGCTTTTTTCAGAAGCATATTTCAGAATCAATATCACACATCTCAGAAGAACTCAAGAAATAAAATTTAAGTTGCTTGTGTCAATTAAACAAGCAACTGCTACAGTTCCTCAAACATTCTCTTTACAACTTCTAATGCAGGTTGCAAAGTAGTTAGAATTAAGAGGTCTATAGCTTGCATTGTACAAATAGATTTTACACAATTCTACCTCTATCACATTCTTTACTGAGGCACAGAAGCTGCTCATTCTTGTAATGGCTGGTCAAGCAATTGAGAAACAGGTCACCACATAGTCTCCATTTTATATCTCAGAAGCTCTTTACACAGGAATAGAAATTCTTTTCAAATCTAAGTAGCTCATCAGTTAGAGATGAATTTGTTTCTTTTCAATTAACATTTTGGTTATTTTCCTACTCTCTCCCCACCTCCCCTTCCCCCCCGACCCACCCCAAAGTTCGTAGTGCACAGGTCAAAAGCTTGTTGTAGCAGCATTTTTGTATCAGTACTTTAAAATCTTTCAAACACCTCTCTCCAGCTGGGATTTGCTTTTTTATGTGGAACCCAGCTAACCTTCAAGTGTCAAGTTTCCAGGATAACAGAAGCTTCACGGCACAAGTTGGGGAAGGCAGAGTGCCACTTTAACTGGATGCAGTAGCAATGGGCTTCTTCAGTTGCTGATTCATGATCTCCCGGGTGCGGCATGCTTGAATCTGATCATAGCAGGAGTTACAAACCAGGACAGGATCGTATAACTGTTGATCTGGAATGGGTAGTTTCAGGTGGCAGCAGTTGGCACAAAACACATTCCCACAGTTCCTAGAAAGAAAACAGTTAACATTAATACACTTACTGAGGGACATGGGACTGTTGAGTTGCATTCCACACAAATCCTATTTTCTGCCATCTCTTAAAGTAACCTATAGGGAGACCAGAAGCCTATCGGGTTCTCACCAAAAATCACTATTCTTTAAATACAATACATCACTATGACATTTGATGGTGGAAACTGAGCATAATATTAGTTTTGCCCAACATACACATAATTTTCATCCCAGGATAGTAGCAGTCAGTAGAAGGAAGCCAGTTTATTTTTCCTTCCCAAACCAAGTGTATTAGTTTGATAATAGTCTGTAGAGTTTTGAATTACCTCCAGTTTATGGATGACAGCTAGCCTGCCATATTCTATGGTTGCACTGCAACCGGCAAATCAAGGTAAAAAGGGATGAATAAGGGTTTTATCAGGAGATAAGCTAACACCAAAACTAACACCAACATCAGACTGCAAAGAAAATTCCCAGAGTATAAACTGACTAATTTTAGAATATTAAATTCACATTCCCCAAAACATGCCAATTTTTTCTACAGTAGAACAATAATATTAGCAGTGCTATTTTGGGCTGGATGGCAGACCCAATTTTTAAATTAATTTAATTCAGATACATTTAGTGATTGTTAGTTGAAAGAGTGTTTAATTATATATTGGTTCATCAGTTTTTCAGGCCTGAGTAATGGATATTGGTAGTGTGGGCTAGTGAGACAGTACTGAAGTGAGAATCAGCACTGGTTGACGACTCAACTGCTGCAGCAGCTTATCTACTTGTGCCAAGTCTTGTTCAGACCTACACTAATCACAGTTAAACCAATTATCAATTTTAAAATTGCATCTTTGCTTTCATGTTCTTCCATGACCTTGCCTATCCAGATCTCTAATCTTTGCCAGCTCAATAACCTCAAGTGCCAGCGTTCATCCAATTCTGATCTCTTCAAAACACTGGTTTTAATTTCTCTACCACTAGTGTCTTCAGTTGCCTCAGCTGTAAGATTTGGTATTACTTCCCCCAAATTTCTGAGCCTCCTTTTCCCTTTCAGATATCCCTTAAAACCTACCTACTTGAACAGCATTTGGCCATCTGCCTTGTACTGCTTTGAGTCCAATTTTGCTTTATAATGCTCCTGATAAGCCACATGGAATATTTATTACATTATAGGACTAGTTAAGTATTAGTAGTTGGTGAAGACTTAACTCACTGAGTTATTTTCCATCCCATTTACTGAACGCCTTTATCATGAATAAATGGTTTACTTGTTTATGGATGACTGGACAGGTCGTGACACCATACCCATTAAGAAAGCCAGGCTATATTTACCTGCCCCAACCAACCTGCTGACGCAATGTCAACCCTTTTACCAAATCATCCTCTGGCCCTTTGAGCACTGCATGTTCTTTTAACCTTAATTTGAAATCCCCACAATCTACAACCCCCAAACCTACTTCAAGTTTCTCACTAAGGCATCTTGATTTCTTTGCACTTTAGGTCTCTACATTGAGTAACTTCATCATCAGTAAATTAAATCTCCAGGCTATTCCATTTGCCCTTTCTCCTTTGGTTTCATCAATCTCCTGACTGCCCTTAACCGTTTCCTCCATGTAAACTCTCAAATCATACCCACTCCCGTGGAGGAAACCCATTTTCATTCCTTCAAGTTCATGGGTAATAGACTTCAACATATTGGGTACAGGCATACAGTATTGTGCTTGCAAGAGCAGACTGGAATTCTGTAGTGAGTAACTCACCTGCTGACTCCCCAGAGCTCATCCATTAACTATAATGTACAAGCAGAAGTGTGATTGAACACACTCTACTTGCCTGAAGGAGTGTGGGTCCAACAGCACTCAAGAAGCTTAACATCCAGAACAAGGCAGCCTACTTGATCAGTACTTATTGTACAAGGAGGCAATGTTGCTATGGCGACGTCACTGGAACAGTAATCCAAAGTCCCAGGCTAATACTCTCGGGACACGGGACTGAATTTCACTATGGCAGACCGTGAAATCTGAATTCAGTAAGAATCTGGAATTAACCCTTATTAATTGCCATAAATACCCACCTGGTTCACTAATGTCCTTTAGGAGAGGAAATTGGTTGTCCTTACCTGGTCTGGCCTACATGAGATTCCAGACTCTCAGCAATTTGGTTGACTCTTAACAGCCCGATGAAATAACCTAGCAAGTAACTCAGTTTAAGGGCAATTAGGAGTGGGTATAAATGTTGGCCTTGCCAGCATCACCCAAGTCCCAATAAACAAAAATAAACACAATAATGAATAATACTCCCTTAAGCTTTCACACCCTCCACAACGTGGCAACAGTGTGCATTACAGCAATAAGGCAAACCTACTTTAACAACAGCCCCCAAATTGCTAACTTCTAGCATGCAGAAGGGCGAAAGCACTAAATGCAAGTACCAAGCCAAATCACTTCCAGGTTTTTCCACATCTTTCTTAGTATGGAAGTCAAATCTTGGTATCTCACCTGCAATGGTGTCTCCTTTTGGCTAACCAGAATTCTGAGTCACAGTTAAAACAATGTGATGCCATGTGGTCAGGGACCCACCGTGTCACCTGCAATAAATAAACATTTTGAAAATAACCTCCTTTAAGATGTATGCATACATCAAATAACCAATATCCATGTCAACCAATGCTAATATATATTAAACTACAGATTTTAGAGAAAATTCTGTATTTTGTTAGAATATAACTGTGCTTAAGAACAGAAGACAAGACCTGTTAGCGAGAGAGGTTAGTACCGAAAGAAAAACTGATGATTTCCTAAATACCTACCTTCCAACAGCCTGTTCCCAAATATTTTTGCAAATGAACTGTAATGGTTTTTCTGAATCAACATAAACTCATATACTAGTTTTTGTTGCCTTTCCTGGAAACTTATACCATACAACTATTACAGATATGTTTAAATGTTCCTATGATTCATCTTTAATTTTTATAAATAATTTCAGAATTTTCTTATCATTACTTGGAATCCGAGTGTTCCGAATTGGGGACTGCTCCTGGTCAGGGGAAAATTGTGGAGAAAACAGTAGTGGGAAACTGGAAGAGAGTTGTTCAAGGTACCAGGGAGAAGAAGATTAGATATAGACAGCAGGCAATGGAGAGTGGAAGGGAAGTGTAAAATGAGGGATAGAGAGCTAAAATAGTAATTTAAGAAATAGCAACATGAATGCCCTGTGATCTGTCAAACCTGCATCACCATTCAGGGAGATCATAGCTGATCTGCCTCACCTCCATTTTCCCACACAATCCCTTCATTCTCTTAGCAGCCAAAAATCTATCAAACACTGTCTTGAAAAATCTCAACAACTATGCATCTACAGCTTAGAGAATTCCAACAATTTGCAATCTACCTCAGTTTCTAACATCGTAATTCCCTCGGATTCCTCCAACAGTGCACACTTCTATGAAAGTTGGGTTGAAAGATAGTGGGGGAAATGCACAGCGGTGTCGAGTTGGGAGAATTTTTCAAGGGCAGCAGCAATTTGACCATCAATACTGCTGCCAGAAGATCCTGCCAATGTCGTTTTAATTCCAAATTCCAAACCACTCAAGTTGTGAATAGTAATAGGTCCAGCCTTGTTGAACATTACTGCCCATCTGCTGCTACTGTTGAATAACTATCCTTCATTCCCATTCTCTTTTTGTCTTGAATCTAGCTAGCAAGCAATCTATTGCACCATTTGTCCCAATCTCAGTTTTTGACCTTATTTGATAGTTTATTATGGGGCACCTCATTGGCAAGCCTTTTGAAAATCCATATAATTACATCCACTCTATTACCACTGTGTACTTTCTGTTACCTCTTCAAAAAGTCCAAGTTGGTCAAACAAGATTTCAATTTCGAAATCCATGCTGCCTTCTGATGACATTGATGGCATTCAATGCCCTCTATAATAATATAAGATACAGGATCTAAAATAGACGATCCAGCCCATCTTGTCTGCTTACTGTTCAATGAGATCTTGGCTGATCTGATAATCCTCAGTTCCATTTTCTTGCCTCTTCCCCATAACTTTGATTCCCCTACTGGCTAAAAATATACAAGATTGAGACAGACTTTAGTGACACCGTTTTGACAGCTCTCTGCAGTAAAGAATTTCACAGATTCACTATCCTCTGAGAAAATAAATTTTCAGATGACTTAAATGGATGATCCCTTACTCAAATGATGTCCTCTGGCCATAGATTCTTCACACAAGGGGAAACAACCGGTTTTCTTTTCTTCTTCTAAACTCCACTTAGTACAAGCCCGAGACTCAACGTAACCTCATCGGAAATTCCCTCCATAACTGGAATTGATCAATTGAATCTTCTTTGGCATGCCTTCAAATCCAGTACGTATTTGCTAAATCTCTTTTACTAAAAATATTCCATTATTTTCCCTACTACTGGTGTTAAGTTTTGCATTCCCCTTACAACTTATTTTCTCAAGCAATTTTGTATAGTCAATAAATCTGGAGACATTACACTTTGTTGACTCATGCAAATTATTTACGAGACTGCAAACAGTTGAAGGTCAACCACTGATTGGCTGGTATGCCATTTATAATAGCTTACTCACCCAAAAAAGAACCCATCTACTCCTACATTTTTTTCTGTCCATTAACCAATCCTCAATCCATGCTAACATAAACCCAATCTCACACTGGTACTGGGAAAGGCAAGGCAGGCAAGCAAGGGAAATAGAGAATGGGCTTCCATTGCAACAGTATAGTGGGTAACCGAGGGGCTTCTTGTCAGAGTCCAAGGTACTTAATAATTCACCTCTGCAGAGCATAACTCAAAATTAGAAAGAAATGCAAATTCTTCACAAAGGTTTAAAAGAATGGTTTTGCATGAATTTCCCTGACTCGAGTTCTCCATTTTACGACTCTGTTGTACAAAGAGTGATGAACAACCTATATTCTTACCTCAGTCTCCTTTCTATCCACAGGCTCCCAACTTGCTTCCGAGCGCTGCTCGTCACTGTGAACGGACAGAGATTCTTCAATATCACTGTCATCTGACTCTCTCAAGCAGGTCTGCAAATCAGAGGTGGTGAAACGTTTACCATATAACAGCACAGATTTATCAATAACAAAGGTGGTGAACTACAATCCATAACACCCACACTGTACCAAACCCTATTGTTCATACCATACACCACATTAAACCCCATGCTGTTTACACACACACAGCAAATCAGATAACTTTAACATCACAAGTTACCAAATCTGCATCAGTTATATTTCATGTTGCAGCAAGTTCCACACTGTGGAAACCACAGATTAATTTCATTTGCAAGGTCATGGACATAGATACAAGATTTCTGGTAGGTTAGAAATTCTGCTCTCCCATCTGGACCTGACGCATTTACTGTATTGGGGATTGTTCAGGAAGAGCACCACAAACCAGGAGGGATTTCTGCTAAAACAAGGGACATTGTCAGTGTAAGAGCAAGGAAAAAAAATGTTGTGGGAAAGTTTCGGAGATGACAATGAGGGGTTTTAAAGGGCATAAGCACCTTGAAGAGGAGTTCATTGTGCACTTAAGGGCACATATTATCCTCAAATGTCAGCAGCTAAAGGTCAGATCGGAGGACAGGGTCCTAATTACAAACTGGAATTTTTATTGCTATACAAGGTTGAAAATCACTGGAGATACGAGCATAATTTTCCTGCAGCGGGAGTGACTTAAGGTACACAAACTCCAAGTTGAAATTTTAGGCTTTGGAATAGAATTTTCTGTAATTTTCAATAAGCATTGCTATATTTGGCCAGGGTGAACGTTTTAAGCAGAGACATTGAGAGTGGAGGCAGAACAACCAAGAGTATCCTGCTCTTCAAGGGTCCCATATTTACACACACTCTTGATTTCAAATAGCTATTTAGTATAGATAATTGGATGCGATATCCATTATAACCTAGAAAATGGTTTCATCCAATTGAACATATTATTAGGTTACAGCGAGCAAACTGCAGCTCAGAATTTGTTTCTGCATTACAACTTAATCTCACGCATACAACGTTGAACAGGAGACTAAGAAGACTACTTCTAACTGAAAATTAAAAGAATCTACCAACAATATTCTTAAAAGGAGAGGGAGAAAAAGTATTGCAGTTACACATTGAAAACACAGGGCTTTACACCCAAGAAACAGACCGGCACTGAACTCTATCCCAAGTGTTATAAAATGGAAGTGTGGGCTTCTCAACAGTTCAGCAATAAAAGCACCAACTTGCTGTAGCACCAAGCCAAATAGGTTAGAAGGTCCTTAGTCTGCACTTGGTTATCAAATCATAGTTGGCTATCACTATAGGTCACTTCAGTAATCTTGTAACAGGAAGCGAAAAAATATTCTGCCATGCCTCACTGTTAACAGTGACAATTATGCATGGGTGTGACACAAATGACATCTCTATGAATGTGATGTATTAACTACAGCTGATCTCTTTAGGGTTTGACAGTCAATCACACCACCCTCCTTCTTTGCCAGTTATATCAGTGAACAACCACTTAGCAATCTCATGATCATATTCACAGCATTTCTAACAAAGCTTCCCCTTGACCTTACAATTACCCATTTTGGTCTTTTTTCCTTTTCTACATGCTGTTTCTTAACAATCTCTTTTAATAGCATTGGATGAAATCTCATCATCAATCTATCATTTCACTCATTTCTGCTGAGAGGTATTAAACATCTTGTGCAAAATACTGCCTTGGATAAGCCATTGCTTACTCCAACATAACAGTGAGAATAGTTAACATCTGTTGCCTGTATTCCATATTGCAACAGTCCCACTTAGTCATAACCCCTACCCCAAAGCATTAGCCTGGGTCTCTGGATTACCAATCAAGTAACAGTACAGCTACGCTACATTCTCTACAACATTAATTGCAATACAAGAACAAACATAGCTTACTTCAATTATACAGGGCATTGGTGGGGCCATATCTGGCATACTGTGCGCAGTCAGATCTCTACAGCCACGGAAGGATACCTTCCTGTGAGACAGTGCAACAAAGGTTCGCTGGACTAATTCCCACAATGCAGGATTGTCCTCTTGTGAGTCAATGAGTAAAACAGGCCGGCATTCCCCGGAGTTTAAAAGAATGACAGATAATTTAACTGAAACATATAAAATGGGGGTGGGGGGGTTTGACAGGTCGAATGATGAGAAAATCTTTGGCCTGGCTAGGGTATTCAGAACATTGGTCAGATTCCCAGAATAAGGGACTGACAATTTGAGATGAAAAGTCTCTTTATTCAAAGGGTTATGAAGCTTTGGAAATTTCTACCCCCTAGAGCTGTGGATGCTCAATCATTGAGTATACTCAATATTTTGGGTACTCGGAGAATTAAGGGATAAGGGAATAACGTGCGAAGTGGTTTTGAGATACAAAATTAGCTGCAATCTGGTTGAATAGCAGAAATGGTCAAAGGCCTACTTCAGCTTATTGATGTTACAGCCTTGATTCAACACACCTCTAAGCCTGCCATGTTTATGGATTCTGCTCCCTTCATCCTGGTACTGGTACATGACCCTTGAATCAGATTGCCTCCACACTTTGAAATTCCCTTTCTAAACTCTTGACTTATTACCTCCCATCCGATTCCTTAAAATAAAACTTTGGAATAAACAAGGTTAGACATGGTTGAGGCACTTTCTAAAATAAGTGGGTTTGAAAGATGTCCAACTTTACGTTGGAAGAATAGCCGTTTGACAAATGTGGAATGTAAAGCTATTAACTTGGAAATGCATTCCAGCAGAAGTCAAGAAACTTAATTGAGATGAAGAGAAAAAGGATAAAGTAAAAAGAAATTGATTTACTTGCTGAATTTTGAGACATCATATTAATTGAAGTTAGTCATGTTAAGTATCAGACATCAGCTGTGGGGTAGCGTTGGAACACTTGTCTAAGTTAAAGGAATCTAAATTTAAGTGCTAGTTCAGAGATTTCACCATGCAAGTCAAGGTGGGACTTCAGGGAATGCTGTATTATTAGAGTTGCTGCCTTTTAGATCATCTGTAATTCAAAAAATCCCACAGCGCTTTTAAAAGGTGATCAGAGGAGTTCTCTATTTTCTTGTCAATATTCATCCCTCAAACAACAAAGTGAAATTCACATCATTGCCATTTATGAAGCTAGCCTGTGTGCAAATTGCTGTTGTATTTCACTACATTACAGTCACCACACTTCATAGGCAAAGTCGTCTTTTGGGACTTTGAGGATTTAAAGTTGTTACATAAATGTATGTTCTTTTGTTAGCCTGAACAAACATTGTCATAAGTTGTTAAAGATTTTCTTCACTTACAAAGTCATCCCCATAGTCAATATCCAACTCCACCGGGGATGCACAGTACTGTCGACTATCTAGTCGCATCTGAAGTTCATGAACCTGTCGACGAAGCAACTCAACCTCCTGCTTGTAAGTTGCCTCAATCTGTCGTAACCTTTGTTGAACAGCATCCACAGGAAATGGTAACCCATCATCATCTACATAGCTCGGTGACATCTCTAAAGTTGTGGGAGCAATCTGTCCAACTGGTTGAAGTTGTTTCCATTGAGATGAGTGAGTGAAAAAACCACAAGTCTTTACATTTGATCCTAACGAATAAAGGCTGGAATGGATCTGATGGGATTGTCGGAGACTTTTAAATGCTCCTAATTGTTCTTCTTTAAGCAAGTAGTGTCCACTCATGGCAGAACCCACTCTCAGATGCTTATTATTTAGTCTTTTATAATGACAACCATTCAGCTTGGCTTTCCGGTGACCTGTCTCCCCGCCATAGGCAGATTTTACCAAACCCTGTACACTGTCCCAGTTAGAAGCCAATAATGAGAAGTCACTGAACTGACTCTGACAAATGTGTTTTCTGATAGTCCTCACATTCTCTATTGCTGTTCTCCCAAATCTACATTGTTCTGCTTCATTTTGAAGTCCATTTGCAAGCAGGATACCATTCTTCCCAAAGCTCAAGTCCTTGGGGAAAGAAAAACCATCTGCTTTTGCCCTCTCCTCAGTCACCGTCTCTGTGGAGCTGTGCATGGCTGAAACGTTCTTCTCGAGATTAAGCACATCTGCCACAGAATGGAGGTAGGGTTGTAAAGCAGAAGGATTGGCCTCGTTTCCTGAGGACTGGCTACTGGCTGCGATGGTCTTTGCAGATGGGTTGGATGTAAATGGCTCACAATGACCTGGAAAATTTTCAGAAATCCTACATTCTTTTGGTTTATCCAGAGTTACTTCATCCTTTGCAGTAACCTTAAGTGCTTTCTCCTCAGTCTCCTTATTTGCTATTGCATTAATGCTGAGATCATGTAAAGATTCGTGCTGTTGAGTGTCTTTGGGATGAGTTAATGGGTTGAGGTTTCTGTAGTACTCTGTCCTTTCATTTGGATTCCTGCTATCAGCCAACTCCTCCTCCTCTTGAGGGACAGGAAAGTTACGGAACAGATTTTCCTCTCTAGCTTCCTCTGCTGTTTCTACTGGATCTATTAAGCTAACTACTTCTTGTTCAGGGAGTAGTGCTCCAGTCCCACTTTCAGGAACGTCAGATGCATCAGGGCCATCAGGTGCAGCCAGCATAGGCATGTTTTTAGACTCCGGAGTGAGACATCCTTCCTGACAATGTTGGTTTATGTTTGGATCACTGGATGTTCTTGTCAATGGAGTCCCACTGTCACAAGCCAAAGGAAGATTGTCCACAGAGCGGGCTTTTGGTAATCTAAAAAGAAATAAAGAACTAATTGTTTGAAGAGTCAAGAGAATTTGCAAAATAAATTCAAAATTCAAACTCTAGTTTTTTTTTTATTCTTTAGTGGAATGTGAGCATTGGTCATTGTCCATCATTAATTGCCCTTTGAGTGGTTTACTCGGCCATTCCAGAAGACAATTAAGAGTCAACCACACTGCTGTGGAGTTGAAGTCATATGTAGGCTGGACCAAATAAGGATGATCCTGCCCTGCAGCATGTTGGATGTTTATTTTTTGAAAGAAATGACAACCAATGATAGGTTTCAGGGTTAAAAGGTTTCAAATTAGAGGTTTCAATTCTAAAGTTATTGGTTGAAATCCAAGTCCACTAACTGCTACGGTGGGATTTGAACCTGCGTCCATGAAAATTAACCCAGGCCTCTGGATTATTAATCCAGTGAGATTACCACTACACCATTATCTCCAGGATGATGTTTGGAATCTGTGTCAATTTCAGATTTGCCAAGTTTCCACTTCTCAATGTGCAGCATTTGCAGCAGTGGAAGAGGAGACTGGATCTCTGTCACTTCAAGATAGGAGCAATTGAATGACAGGTTAACATGGAGCAAAGTCAAAAGCTGTGATCAGAACAGAAATTGAAGCAAGAAAGAATTACAGAAACTGATTTTATTCCCACTTCGTTAGGGGGGAGAGATTAAGGCAGTAAAAGAATAGACAGTCAAAAAACTGTTGAAGTCCACAAGGGGACAACAATGCCTAATGCAGGTGGACCCATGAAGTAGGCAGCTTTAATACAGCAGGATCAATTAAATTGCCAGTCCTGTGTCTGCAGTGGAAGTCCAATCTAATAATAAAGAAACTTCAATATAATTTAGTTAAATATTTTAATCTGGGCTTTCCAATCACTTGTTTGCTCTGAAGACGTCTACTCCACGTCAAATATAGCAAGTTTCAATTCAACTTCAAAAGATGGACACTGAATACAGAAAGGAAATTCTTGAAATTAAACACCTTATATGAAATACTTTAAAGTCTTGTTTTTCCAATTTCAGCACAACAAGTTTCCAAAATGTGTTGATTAGTAATGTTAATTTTCAGGAATAATTTTATTGTTTCAAACATCTAAGTTTTTGCTTCACCTGCACACAAAATTTTATCAGCAGCATTGACCATACACAAGGTGCCTGATTACTGTAATAGCTGCTCTTTATTAGCATACTTCATCTCATTCCGTTTATTAGCACTGCCATTCAAATTCTAACTTTAATCAGTGGCAAGTCAACTGTTGACAACTGTTTAGAAGCTTCACAGGTAAATAAGCCTTGCATTTTATAGCACCTTCCACAACCATCTAAGCAACTTTGAGGGAATTAAATATTTCTCAAGTTCAGCCACTGCTGTAGCCTAGGAAAATCAGTCAATTTATATTTAGCAATGTTAACAATGACCAAGTTGTTTTCATTTATGTTGACTGAAGGACAAATATTGGTCAGATCACATGAATGAAAACTGACGGAAGACCTTGTTCTATCATTTAACACAAAAGATGGTAGGGAAAGAAAGAACATCAGCAGTTTAAAACATGCTTACGATCAAAATGGACATGATAGGGAGGAAAGACACTGACTACCACTATTCACACCACCTAAAAGAAGAATTTGCAGTTTCTAACTTGACCTTCCACAGCCACCCAATAATTTTTGGCAAATTTAGGTCCTTTCAGCTACTTGCTCTCATTCCAATTACTTCATGGATAATTTCTCAGTAAAATCCCATATCTCATCATAGGATTTCCAGGACAGACTGTCAAGGACTGTCACCGGACTTGCATGGAGATTTGCAAGTTATCAACTATTAAAATAGTAAGGAGGGTTTTAAAAATCAGCAAAAGACAACTAAGAACTTGGAGGGAAAATATAGTATACAAGAATAAACTAGTAAGAAATATAAATGTATTGAAAAGACTTCTGTAAGTATATAAAAAGGAAGAGTTGTAAAAGCCAACATGCATTCCTCAGAGGGAAAGACAGAAAATTATAATGGAGAATAAGAAAAACACCAGACACATATTTACCATCTGTCTTTACAATACAAAACAAAAGCGAACAGTAAATGACAAGGGACTAATGATCTAATGAGTGAGAAACAAAGTAGTTCTTACCAGGAAATAAATAAAGTACTGGAAAAATTAATGGAACTAAAAGTTGACAAATCTCCTGGACCTGATGGCATACATATGGTTTGAAAAGAAGTGTCTACTTAGGTTAGTGAATACATTGCTCCTGATCTCCCACAGTTCCCTAAATTATGGAATTTTTTTTGGACTGGGAGATATCAGAAATATTCAAAAAACAAGGAGCTATAGTTATTTAGTTAGACATAAATGGTAGGGATAAATGATAGAATCTATTACTGAGATCATGGCAGTACAGCACGTCTGAAAACATTGAATGGTTAGGCACACAACAGGTTAGTATCACTGTTTTAAAGGCAATCACGTTTGACTATTAAGTTTTTAAAGGTGTAACCAGTAAAGTAGATCAGAGAAAATGGAGAATGTCATGTATAAGGACTTTCATAAGGCAAGTACGGAGTTAGTTCATATATGGTTACTTCACCAGGATAGCACACTGGAAATAAAGCTCCCCACTTTTCCGGAGTTATCACAAAAGCAAACGCTTTCTAAAAATACGCAGAATTCCCCAATTTGTCTGACTTCCAGCTCCAGGTTGACACAGCATGGACCAGGTTTCTCTCCTGAACAAGAATTAGTATTTATTACAAACAGACAGTCTACAGCTACAGGTAGACAATTATTAACAAAAACAGAAGTTACTGGAAAACTCAGCAGGTCTGGCAGCATTTATGGAAAGAAAGCAGAGTTAATGTTTCAAGTCCAGTGACCCTTCTGAAGAAGAACTCTTACATGGGCTCTCACAGTTTAGTTCAGGTCTGTCAAAGTTATTCTGCAGAAATAGTCTTTCACGATTAGGAGGTAGAGTGCAGCTTTGTATGCTATAGTTACATTTGGTTAAAATTCTGCATTCTGAATTGTCAGGATTCAGACTAATGGAAAGTTTAACCCTGCATTTCTTGAAGGTTACATGAAGTTATAATTGCACAAATTTTGATCATCACAAAACCAGGTCTTAAGATTCTTCATGGAGACTCAGAATAGATTCTTCTGCAAGCCAATTACTTTTTCTGTCATATTTTAACAAGAAAATAACCCGTTAGGCATCTTAAAAGATTTACCCACTGCATCAACTATGCTTAATTCTCTCCCTCCCCTACTGGCAGTGAATGCAAATTTTGGTCAATGCTCAATTACTGCTGCTCTATATTGCCACGAGAAACTGAATTCTTCACTGATACGGATCTCTTTTCCAAATGAACTACAGTAGTTTTGCAACACTGTCATCTGTTGAGTGTTCAGTAAGGAGCAACTATGGGGTTGACTTTCAAGAGGGACATCATAAAATGGTGAAATGTTGGACAAAAAAGGCGAGAGATTACAGTTATGTAGATAGCTTGGAGAAGCTGAGGTTGTTTCTCTTACAACAGAGATGGGTAAGGGATTTGATAGAGGGGTTTAAGTGTTTGGATAGAGTAAATAATGAAACTGCTTCCAATGGATGAAACATTGATAACTAGAGATGACAAATTCAGATTGGGAGAGTAACCAGCAGCCATGATAATAAAACTTTTGCACAATTGGTTAGAATTTAGAACATACCATCTAATAGAGTCTAGCATACAGATTCAAAGGTAGCCTTCAAAATGGAAATGGATAAATACTTGACGGAAAAACAAATGTACAAATATGGGGATAAAGCAGATGAGTGGAACTAACTAAATTATTCTTTGAAAGACCTAAATATGACTTGCCAAGATAGGATGCGGATCTGAAGTGCACTATTCCATGAATCCATCAAAAGCTCACTGGATTACATGTTTGCTTTCTCAATGCATCCAAATCCTATTAAAAGCTATTGCATTAATCTGAGTTGTAAAGGCCCAATATAGATTAATTGCATTTCAAAACAACCGACAGGAATAGTAAACAGTCTACACACCTGTCCAATGACTTTCCAGTTCGTTCCTCTGCTGCTCCACTTCGGGAAAGGCACAGGTCAGCACTGCCAGCTGGCACACATGGGGATGAAATTGGCAGATACACAGCTGTCCACACGTGAAGTGCCCGAACGTGACACACTGGGTGTAAAACCTGTCAAGAGAAATTACAGCTTTTATATTTTTAGCACAATTTCTCATTCCCGTCTGTCACAGCATAACAGTATTAAAGATTACCACTGAAATAAAAGAATCACCCATTGTAATACTAAGTCATGCATACTATTCTTGATCTACCCTATGTGGAGATAACTCTGAACAAACTTACGTTTAGGATCATAAAAACAAAGTGCTGGAAATACTCAATAGGTCAAGCAGTATCAATTCTGATGAAGGGTCATCACAACCTAAAGTGTAAACGTTTCTCTCCACAGATGCTACATGAGTATTTCCAATAGTTTATGCTTGAATTTCAAGTGTCTAGCCTTTTACATTTAGGGTGGCCTTGACTAAGATAGATTTGAATGTTGCTCACCGTTTCACCACTGGGGATGTACAGGTAATTTTGGAAGTTTTTGTTGCCACTTCGTAGCAGGGACCAGACTGAGCATGTGCGCTTATAGATGTTGCGTGCCTCTCGCTCTCTGCTATTGTTACACAAGAATGTTCCATAGAGACACGAATATGTATGTTGCACCAGTTTTACCTATGGAGAAATAAACAGGACATTAGTCTTAGGCATAAAATTCCACCGAAATATTTCCATATTAATAATAAATTTAACAATACACTATTAATAGTGAGAAATAAATTTGAAGGGTCCATGACCAAACAGTAGGCCAACGAGATTCAAAATGTAAAAGAAACTAACAATACCAAAGTTTGGGTTTTGGAACTGTCATGAATGTAGCAAATCTGAAGGAGTCAAAGATTGTAACAGCTTAACAAATAATTAGGAAAAACAAGGAATATGTTGGATGGTGTATTTTGAAGTTTGAAAGAACAAATTACTACAGTAGGATTGATTGAGACCAAAAGAAATCCAGAAAAAAAGACTAAGACTATTAGTGAGGCCGTGATTGTACACTAAACAATTCTTTCCTTGCATCTTGCCCATGAGTGAGAAAAAGTTGCTGCAGGATATGAAAATGATACCCTTGCCTTAGAACTGAGCTTTAGAGAAAGCCAAGTATTTTTCTGGGAGATTATCTATAGTTATTAGCATGTTATAAGGGTATATGGTGCTAAGTTGCTTTTATTCCTTCCCCAAAATAAGCGCTTGATGACTTACACTGGATCTCAGTCACTTGGTCAAGTAATACGTCAATTCTGAAGTTTAATTTTCAAGTCCCTCCATAGCCTTAGCCTCTCATTTTAGTCTCCTCCAGGTCCACAACCCTCCAAAATAATTGCACACATCTAATTCTAGCCACTTGAGATTCTGCGACTGCCCCACCAGTAAACATACCTTCAGCTATTTAGACTCTAAACTCAATAATTCCCTCTCTAAATATCAGCAGCTGGTTAACTCTCTTCCCTCCATTCAGATGAGCTTAAATCACATTTCTCCATTTAGGCTTTTGGCCATCTGTCCTAATTGTACTTTAAGCAGTTTGTATATAAGTGCTTTTGTGATAAGCCTCGAGAGATTTTATTAGGTTACAACTACTATACAATTGCAAGATGGTTTAGCTATAAAAGTGGAGTTGTTTATTGATTAAACACACATTCTTGTTACTTAGAGGACTTACTAGGAAAGCATCACTAAACTCAAAGAGACAAGGGAACTGCTTCAAAAGCTGATGAACACAGTCCAGCCACTGCAGAAATACTGGGCATTGCTCACTCAAGTCATCCAGATTTTCAGAGTGGCCACATCGGTCACCAAACTTATGACCAAAATCCAGCCACTCTGTTTCCACCAGAACCTGGAATCCCTGTAAAATAAGAAACAGTATTAGTGTATTCAAAGATCTAGTGACAGCATGACAATAAAATGACAATATTGTACACCAAATTTAAAACTTGTAAAACTTCCATTAGGAAATTAGAGAGAAAAAATTATTAATTTTGGGGGTCACTTTTGATGTTGGGACTTCATTTCAATAGCCAGTCCTGTTATAGATGTTAGCGGATCCACTTACTTCCAATGTTTCAGATTAATACTAGTTTCTGATTCAATTAGCTTCCCATAGATTCAATGATGGATTCATGTTCTCGCGATCACACTCCCATCGAAAAATACATATCGAAGTCAGAGAGATCATATTGTCCC
Source organism: Rhincodon typus (assembly GCF_021869965.1). NCBI lineage: Eukaryota > Metazoa > Chordata > Chondrichthyes > Orectolobiformes > Rhincodontidae > Rhincodon > Rhincodon typus. The sequence continues at coordinate 31,030,527 of NC_063357.1, read as the reverse complement.
AAGTTACTTATTGTATCTTGGTTATGGTGATAAGAAATCCTCTACTTTTATACCACTTCTTTTCTAGATGATAATCACAAACCTAACTCAGTCACTCTGAACGAATGGCATTACTTCAAAATGAATATGTGAGCAATGATAATAAGTTTTATCATAATAAATAACACAATAACTCCAGTTGCAACAATGCCTATAATTACGATAGATAAGTCAAATGCCCATATCCAAATCCAACCCATCAATGGGTTGAAAATCTCTGGCCTTACGGATGTCATGTTCCTTTGTGAAATGAGTTTGAGCAACCTCAACTGAACTGAGGATGCTCAGACCCAAAATGCTAATACCACTACTTGACAAGACGAAGGGCCATAGGTTTGCTGGTGTGGACGCAAACTATTGCATTGGTGGTACATCAAGGTCTTCAATACAACCAAGTATCTTTGAGGAACATGAAGTTCACAAAAAATGCGTAAAAGGCTAGATGTGGGTTTTGTACATTTGAGACATAATTCTACGGGTAGCTTTGATCAGTTTTTTTAAAAAAAGTTATTAGCATGTTATATGGGTGTAGGTGCCAAGTTGCATTGATGAAACTCAGTTACCCGGTGATCCAGCCATTAGCAACGACTTAAATTTGATAAAAATTAATAAAACGAAGTCTCCTATATAAAGATTGAGCAACAGTGAGCAATTTAGTCCAGCTGGACAACTTCAGGACAGGATTTCTAAAGAACAGCATAGATTTGTTACATTACTTGAATATGTCTTTTGCTGAGAAGATTGTTGTGGTTTAAATTACTTGCCTGGCTTCAATTTCTTTGCCTTTTCCCACCTTTGGATGCCTGTTTCAGAATAAGCTATTCCCAGTTTTAGTCCTATTTATCAACTTTTTGTGCTGCTCCAGCTCAGAATTCTGAACAAATTATACAGCAAGAGCAAAATGTTGAAGTCCGGTTTCTCAGTTAAAGCTTACTCTCAAACTATTAAAAAACAGAAGCATTGCTCATTTCAGTTAGTTAGTGTATTGCTCTTCCTAACATATGGCCTTTCAGTCAAGTCAGAGAAGTTCCCTAAACACAACATCTTTCACTTTCAAAAGCTGCAACTCATTCTTGGACAGAAGGAATGAGCTCTTGAAAGGGCTTCAAACATTGAGCAAATTTGGATTATATTGAGTCAGTTTGGAGTATTTTAAATCGTAGCACAAAACGTAGCAAATTGCACCATAACGAGATCAGTATCAGTAAAATACGAGGTTTGATCATACCTCAATTGTCCTATAATAAGGGTCTAGCAAAATCTTGGCCAGCGCGACTATCTGTGGAGTGCGATCCCATCCATCAGAGCAGTGTACAAGGACTGGCCTCCCTTCCCTGTCCACCACATTTGCAACCAGCATAGCTGCCTTCAACATCACAGATAAGTGCTGCAGCCACTTGGTGCTCTCCAGAGCTGAAAGCCAACTGTCAACAAAAGGCAACGGAAAACATCAATAATAACAGGGGAAAAAAAACAAAATCAGCTGCAATGAATAAATTATTACAGTTAATCAAAGATACTTGCAGGGATGTGGAAGGAACAAACACTCAAATGTAACCAAAGCAAGCACGTGAAGAAACTGGGCACAGCTGATACCATTAAGAAACCCCACCTGATAGGAACCCAACCATCCAGTTAATTTTTTAAAGAAAAAGAGTGTGTCTCCGGTTCTTAGAGAGAAATCACATCATAGCTAAACAGCAGCAAATTAAACACTGACAACAGCAGTTTGTGTGTGTCCAAACTGTAAGGAACACAGTGAGGCAGAATAAAATCTTTCTCCTGCAAGTCCACTGCAACATATAATGGCAAATGACAAGAAAATTTCCAATTGGCACAGGGATGGATGCAGCCAATCTTTTGGAGGCTATGCCATGGTTAAGGAAAAAAAAATATCTTGGACCATCCTATATTCAATTTGGGGGCACCAAAGGTATTAAAATCAAAATGAAAGGGCAGATGCATACTACACTTTGCTACAATGGAGGAGAGATTACAGAGACTTTGTACATCATTCCTAGACATTATGCTTTGTTATTAAGTGGAGTTGCATGCATTGCTTTAAATATTCTTTAGTTAGAAAACACTGGAAGCACTGAAGTTGATTCAATGTGCCAAGTATTACTTTCCACTGCAAACACTCCAGCCTTAGGACTACAAAAGCAGTTTCTCCAATAATAACTTACAAGGGAGAAACTACAAAAGTGAAGGTACAAAAGCACCAAAGATGGTGACTAGCCACCAGAAGACACTGGCTTGTTCTTACAGGATACAGCTGCAGGCATCAACATCATTCATTTAATGGGGTTTGAAACCATGGATTCAGCTGACAATTCCAGAAGCCTCAGCTGTCTCTTATAAAGGAGAATCATCCCTTTCATGAAGGAAGTAAAGAAGAAGTTAAGCTGTTTTCCCTATTTTAGAGAGTCTGCCAAGGAGGTGCCGGAACAGCAACCACAGCCACAGTTAGAAGAAATTTCTCCTCGCCTAGAAGGTCAAATCGCTACAGGGAAACAGAAGCAAAAGCAAAAACCGTACACTAGTTCAATCACCAATGGAAGTAAGTGAAATTGATAAGCTGCATTATGTATAAATGCAAAATATAAACATGCATCATACCCCCTCGAGATGTTTTACCTGGGGATCTAAATTTAGAGCTTCAAAAAGCATGGAATACCTTTGACAGAGCTTAGATTACAGCATCAAAGAGTTTGAACAGATCAAAATTTAACATGAATGGTTGTAGTCTGATTAATTTAAAATCGATAGTTGACCTAAAAGTCTGTCTATTAGCAGGCACACAATGTAACCAAACCTTAGACTACAAAAGGAAAGCTTAAAGCATGCTTCCAGAAATTACTTGCAGAGTTGGCCAATATTCTCTCACAAGTGGCGCAGCAAAGAGATATCGTAAAGGAGGCAAATGTCTCGGGTTTATGGAGATGGTTAAAGCCCAAAAATCACTATGCACCATTAGCTAATGAAAATTTTCACTTGCAATTGAGTGACAATACTGCATTTTAAAAAGACACGCCTCAGTAGAAAAGTAATTTAAGTTTGCAGAAGACTATCAGGGTGACACATTGTTAAGGATGAAGTTCATCTGCAGTATAAAGATGATCTTCTGAAAAAAAAGACTAAAATTATATGAGGGAGTGAACTAAATTTGGCATCACGCCTGCAGATCACAGTGCTTTGCAGGAAACTCGCATAAACCCTGATCCACAAGAATCTCTCCTCACCAACAATGATGTACTTTTCTTTCTGAGGGAGTTCCAGAAATCCTCTTAGCTGCAGTGCAACGGTCATTGCTGTGCTCACCCTCGCGGACAACAAGAAGGCCCATGCATCCTGTACACCCTCCAAGACTGCTGAGAATTCTGCTAGAGATTAAGGCTTCAAATCAAAGAGATTTATGGAGGGTGGATGGGGGTAGTTGGGCAAGTGGCGTCAACAGCACATGTCAACATGATAGCAGTTAACTGGAATACCGTAAAAGAACTTCAAGGAGATCTAAAGGGAATTGTATCATTACTCTAAGGATTGTCACTGAGCATGTGCAAAAGCAGCTAAGTCATCATGGTGCCAGATCTCAAAGGAATGAAGGCCAATTATGTTAGGCTGCAGCAGCATGTCCTCTTTTACTGTGCCTTGTAAATAGTTATGTTTAATGAAGTCTGTAAAACTTCAATCAAAAGAGCTGTCATCACATTCCTACATTACACACAGCTCACACAACGCGGTCTGCCATACAAAACTAATATATCCATTTACGACACCCTACATACAAACTCTCTCCTTAAGATCTTCTTCCCATTGATTCCTTCTCATCTTTTAAGACCTTCCTTAAGTAACCTATTTAAGTAAAAGTAAGATTTATCATCTGAGATAGTAGGAACTGCAGATGCTGGAGAATCCGATTTATCATCTCTTTTGTTTTGCCATTTACTTTTCTTTCTCCCTATGGGAGGCTTTTTTCTCTACAAAGATACTAAGAAATTGCTCATTTGTATGTACATAGACAATTCAGACAGTACATGCTTTCTAAAACCGTATACTTATTAGTTAAAGGTTGTATGTTCTGTAGAGAACAAACTCAGCAAGTAGCAAGATAGGTGGATATGAAACTTTGTCACGAAACTGCTTATACTGGTAGAAATATGGCACTCACTTTCCAGGATCTGGCATCTGACTGCAGACAGCTCGGAGTGAATGGAAGCTGTTCCTGATTGAGTGAATGTTGGCCATCCCCATAAACATCACTTCACAGTTTGGATAATATTCTGCAGTAAACAGAAAAGTCAGTAAATCAAGGTGCAGTATGCAGTAATTCAGTGGTACTGTCTAGGCTGCAGGGAACCTTTACCTTTTTCTACAGAAAAAAATGACTAGCCAAATCCTGAGCCAACAATTAATAGGTTATATGTATCAGGAAATCGCAGCTCACAAAGATACATACAAGTAAAAGAATTATTCAGCCCAACAAGTTCACTCATTCATGAAAGCCTATTATCCCCACCAGTGCAGCACCTAATGAGTGTTCAAGTGATTTGTTCACTCCACGGAGGTGCTCATCAATACGTTAACAAGTTGAACATGATATAAAGCCTGGATAACTAGTTTGCCACATTATAATACAATCTCCTGAGGAAGCTGGTATCCAGTTCTAATGTATTACAAGACAAGGAAAATAATCATTAATTCCTATCATAATTTTACAGATGAGAGCTGTATGACCAATCTTAATTTATCCAACCAAAATTATTCTAAAGACTCTCCAATGCAGCTTTAAATGGGTTATTAAATGATCACAAACAATTGGCTCCCAATATTGAACTGGAGAGACAATTCTCTAATCTGATCAGTACGTGCGTGACACCAGTGGTTCAATTATGGCCCTTCTTTTCGAACTCCATTCCCATCATTTCAAGTCAGTTTAGTGGACAAGGGGTGTGTTACAATATTACCTATGGATTTCAAGGCACTAAATATTATGATTGCGCCAAACAAACCAAAATCAAATATCTTAAAACATTAAAATGTCTTTTCACATTTCACTCATGCCCACAGTCCCCAAGACACATCTAAAATCAGAAGTCCAAAAAAATCCAAAGAGTAATGTACGCTAACATCTATCCTCTGAAAGATCCAGTCCCACTCATTCATGGCACTCAATTGTAAATAAGACATTCAAGTTAATACTTTGTCTTACGAAAAATGATTCAAACTAACACCAATAATAAATTAAAAGACATATTAAATTTATTTCAATTAAATTCATTTAATATGTGCTTACAAACATAACTCAGGATATAGATTTTCTGATCTTTTTTTTGGATCCTACGCTTCAAACAGCAATCCCAGGAGCCAGTGCTATCTAAAAAATATCTTATGGGGTCTTCGAACTTTCTGTATGGCTTCTGCATTGTTCATTAAGTAACATGTTTTGCTAATATATAGCAATAGAAAACACGCTTTGAGGCCCCCTCTAGTGGATCACCTAGTCTCAAGAAGGAAAATGCCATGAGCACGTAAATACTTGCAGGGCTGGTTTAATTTTGAAAGCCACATTCAATGGTAGCTTCATTACTGAAAGTAACTTTTAAATGGTTGAAAATTAAGCAAGCTTCATCTACACGGCGCTTCCAGGAAGATGGAGACAGTAAGGATTGTGGATGCTGGAAGCTAGAATCAATAAATGTGGAGCTGGAAAATCAACATTTCAGGCTAAAATCTTTCGCCATTACTTCCAGAAGATGGCTGCCAATTTTCTCTATCGCTAACTGCAGTTTGCACTTGGAAGTCTGATCTACTAACCTCAGAAGAACCCACTGTTGTGTTCCTCCTTGCAGATGGATGAACAAGTTGAAAGGAACAGTCCCTACGGAATGAGACACGCATACGCCAAGCTTCCCCTAGGTTTCCTCTTCTGGATAGTTACGTCTTGACTGTGCTTGCTCCGGCCTTCACCCTTATAGTCTATGTAGGCAAACAAAAACTCTCCTACCACATTCTGCTTAAAGCTTGTTCAGTATAAATCAATGGAGCAAAGGATTTGAAGTATCTCTCAGGATCAGGAGGACAAGCTGTGTTCGCATGTAATGCATACCTTCACACTCACAACCTCCACCCTTCGCTCGGTTGGCTACAGCGGCAGTGTATGATCTTGCATCCAAAATAAGCAATTTCTGTGGTGCCCCTCCACCCTCCGCCACAGACCCAGAAGACATGGATGAATCTAGAAGAGATTGTTACATTTTAATTTCTAACTTCATTCCAGTGATCAGCTTGATTCTTAGTAGCCAGTAACATCAGCTATCATTTCCAACTGTAACCCATAACACATGAATAATTCCACCATTGAAAAACAAACCGACATTTGCGAGGAGAATTATGGCAGGCCTGTATGCTCAGAAGCAGCAGCATGTACTATTCACAAGATGCGCTGTAGAAATTCGTCAACGATCCTTAGACAGCACTTTACAAATTCATGACCAATTCCATCTAGAAGGACAACGGCAGCAGCTACATGGGAACACCATCACCTACAAGTTGCCCTTCAAGTCTCTCAACTTCCTGACTTGGAGATATATCACTATTCCTTCACATTACCGGGGCAAAATCCTGGAACTTCCTCCCTAAAGGCATTGTGAGTCTACCTACAGAACATGGACTGCAGCGGTTCAGGAAGGCAGCTCATCACCACCTTCTCAAGGGCAGCTAAGGTCAGGCAATAAATACTAGCCAGCAACATATACACCCCACAAGTGAATTTAAAAAAAGACAGACTTGCTGCTATGACTCTCTACCCCAAATTCTGACAAAAAAGTCATTTTAAAAATTTGTTGAAGATTACACTTCCCTTTCCTCCATCTACAGTGGTGCATCAGAGGTACTCCACACCTGAAGTGACAGAGCTCAGACTGACACACTGGTTTTCCAAGGTCAAGTAAGAAAGTAATTTCAGTCACAACTAACTGATCAGCAGCAATGTTTAGTAGTAAGTATTTTGGGAATCAACACCATTTGGATTCTCAACTGAGATCTTAATTGACTAAAGTACTCACTCCACACTGAGCAGCGGAGACAAACGTTGATCTCATGGAGTAGCCTAAGAACTTTACCAGAGCAGGCTGGGGTCCAAGAATAGTAATTCCAAGACTGAAATTTCTAGCAATTTTCAATATGGATTGTAGACTTGACAGAACTGGTCTATGACCCCATTTGTTGCTTTTTCAGAAATGCACTGAAACTGACAGAACATAGGAAATTGGAACAGGAGGAGGAGGCCATTCATTCAGTGTCAAATCTGCTCTGCCAGTAAACTAGATCTTGGCTGATCTTCCACCTTAACATCATTTCCCGCATTATTCCCTTTCCTTTCACATCTTTAATATCTGGAAATATGTCAAATTCTGCCTTCGATATACTCAATGACCGAGGCTCCACAGCCCTTTGGGGTAGATAATTTCAAGGTCTCACCCTGAGTGAGGGAATTCCTGCTCATCTCAGATTTAAATGGCCTATCGCCTGTTCTGAAAACATGAACTCTGGTTCCAAACCGTCCTGTAGTTGGAGGAAACAGCCTGGTTGCATCTACCCTGTCAATCCCTGTAACAACGGAAGTTCCACCCACTGGTGCTTGTCACCTTTTTTTTTAAATGAAGGATCAAACTAACTCCACTTGTTTCCTGAATCCTTGTTGGCAACAGACTATCCACCAGACATAGGTGGCAGCAGGAAGTTGAGAAGAATCTTGGAAGTGTAGCTTCACAATAATACAGCAACTTTTCAGATCTGACAAATGTGATGGCAGCTGATTGCTCCAGCTACCACTTTCTTCAAGCAACAAAATATCTGTTATCTTCAATGATGCAGCTGGGATATATTCTACATTGTGGAAGACCATGGGTATGAAACAGTATTCCATCAGTAAATGGCACTGCTTTCTGGTTCATCAAACCTCCAAAACATCTACTTTATTTCCTTTCTTTCCATTTAAATTCCATTTAAGACTTCCTATTCCTCTGCAGGTGAAAAATGCGAATACTTTGTAGGTCTCACCGCTCGTGCAACTGCTCATTAAATTTTGATTTCATCATCTTATGGAACCAAAATTTTGAATAATTGTGGACTTAAAAGCCAGTGCTGCATGCTCAATTATTCATATTGCATCTGCAGTCTTAAGTATGTGAAAAAAATCCTACTTTCTAGCTGTGTAATGCCATCTATAGGGAAAGTATCAACAATGCTGCGAAGAATAAGCTTCGCTGTGATGTCTCTACATATCGCCTAGGTTAATCGACATTAAATGACCACTTGAAGAGGTGCTGGAAGGTAGCTGTGATTTATTCTAGCATGAATTAGTACCCTTAGGAGAGGAGATACAAAGCGATTTGGGCCATAAATTGCTCAAGTTTCTCAATTAGGCATAAGATAGGTCTCTGGTCTGCAATCTCACCAAAGTCAGTGTCGGACAAACAAGTTCCCTCATTTCTGTTCTTTCCATTGAGTTTCCCTCGGTCTAAAATGCAGGCTTTAGCAATGGATGTCACCAAATATTCATCGTCCGCGTTTCTCCAGCCCCACCAACTGATTTCGGGCTGACTGCAACGTGATATCACAGCACCATTCCGCAGGTGCCTGGAGAAAAATTTAACATTGTTAGTATGTGGAAACATTGCAAACAAGTCCACCAGAAAGATGTCAAATATTTCAGAACATTTTCCATTCACAACATTCAAAATTGTGGCCTTCAATAAAAGTCTCACACAAATGAAATTATGCTGAAAACTCCCTGGACACCTCAAGCAGAAAGAAAGACATGATATTGCACTTCCATGACTGGCAATAGCAGCACTTCTTCTGTAGTTGAATGCAAACAAAAACTTAACTTTAAAATCCAGAATTTTGGAAACTGTTAATTGACTATGACTAACAGTATTTCTGCTTCTACGTCCTAGTATGGAGCCTCACCAACAAACTGTATATTGAATAACTGTGCACATGCAATTTTCTGTTTTTATTGAAGTGGTTGAAAAATCACGGGCGGAAAACTGAAAATGTAGCCATGAGTACTTGTATTTCAAAATTATCCAAATATTTGAAGATATCCACCATAGCCTTTTGCTCCTTTACTCCCTTGTTAAAAATTCTCTCTCACTCATGGAATCACTTGTTGTAGTGTTGCTGCACAAATACTAGCTAGCTTCTGGTACTGTGCTTAAGTGGTCATGACATAAAAACATATGAATTAAGAACAGAAGTAGGCAATTTGACACTTTCAGCCTATTCGGACATTCAGAAAGATCATGGCTGTTCCCATTTATCTTTGATAAGCTTTGATTCCTTACCGGATGAAAAATCTATCTGGACCTGCCTTAAAGATACTCAAACTTACGTCCACTGCCTTGAGGCTGAGAATTCCAAAGCTGGACAACCCTCAGAAAAAACAAATTCTCATCTGTCCTAAAAGAGCGACCCCCAACTTTAAAACAGTGTCCCCTATTCTGTCCTGTGCTAGGCTGTGGGAATATCTGCTATGGGCTGGAGAAGAGCTTGCAGCAGGAAGGGCAGGATCCAGTGGTCATGGCCATTCTTAATGAATGAACACATATCTGGTAACAAGCAATCAAATTCATGAAAAGGGAAATTATTTAAGGTATACTTGTTTCAGCAATAAGTTGCAATACAAACAACCAAAGCAACTGTTTTGTCTCTGGCTTGCATCACTGAAATTAAGTAATGTCAGTTTATCTTTCTTTTACAGTCTTTTGGAACTAGGATTCCCTTCAACTGCCAAAAACAATTTCTCTCTACATGGTTTACACAATACATACAGGTTACTCAACCACAGGACTTCATCGATAACAATTTTTTCATCTAGTATGATTTTCAATAGGTCACTGGGCAGGGCTCAGCTGTACAAACATCGGTTATTTTGCTCCACGCTAGGTCAGCAAGACTAAAGTCATGCATGGTGTAACAGTGTAGAGATTAGAATGTAGACCTGGTATCCTTGAAGCTGTTAAACTCAATACTAAATTAAGCAATGCTCTTACTACAAGGATAGAGATGGATTAGGATTAGAGTTTAAGATGCACTGAACGGGCTGCCGGCAGTGAGGTGTTGTTCATGCTCCATATTTTCCATACTTTCTGGTTCCTGCTCTTGGAATATATTTCAAAAACAATAGATATCATCACTTTTTCCCAAACACAACAGGTAAAATTGAAAGAATACTGATAGCATAGCACTGTGTAGTGCTGAAGTTTATTTCCGATATTGACATGTCTTTAAACATAAACGGTGGGCATTTTATAAGCAGTTAAGGAAATTCTACCAGGTCTAGTATAATACAGTGTGGAGCTGGAGGAACACAGCAGGCCAGGCAGCATCAGAAGAGTAGGAAAGTTGACATTTCGGGTCGGGACCCTTTTTCAGAAATGCTACCAGGTCGAAGGCAGGTTGTTGCAAAAGGTGTTCCTACTGTGTCTTCCTCATGATTTTTTTCACAATTCTGTTAGCCTTAGATTAAAATACTGACCTCTTTACTTATAAATTACTAATTTAATTTATGGACCTTGTTATTTGAACCATCATAGAAAGGTTGCAATTCAGCAAGGACAGTAAAACAGACTCCTTTCCAGGAAGTCATCTTGACAGGTAGAGAAAACACTGGACTGAATCTTACGCTTTTTTGAACAAGTGTCAATTTCATCAAGGATTTGTCACATAGCAAGTTCTCTCATCCAGTCGTGCTAAAATCACCTCTTTAATTTCCTACCATGACTCTATGGCATCTTTCATGTCCTATTCCCCCTTCAACTTAATGTGAGCAGTTCCCAAAACAAGTCACCATTTAGCTAATATCAGAGGATTTACTACCATCCCTTGTGCCCACATCATCTTTAAAAGCCTGTTGTGTACCCAGGCAAACACTGTCAGTCTTGAGCTGTCTTGCATTGTTCATGACATCGCCCAGGACATTGCAAAAAGGGGGAAATCATGGTCCTGCTTTGTGAGCAGGGCCCTGGATGGGGTGGTGCCAAAGGAGAACTTGCTGCTCCCCAGGACCAGCAGTAGAGGCATCAACACCAGACTAAACCAGCCTAGTCTGAAGTTGGCATCTGAATTATAGCAGTCTCAGTCATCTGGAGGAATGCACAACACTGCAAAAACATCAATGTCCTTCTCCATTCCTCCTGTATAGATGCCACAATCTTCTGTCCAATACCTCATTCTATCTCTGCTACATACCCACCTCCACCAAGGTTTATTTTCTATCACCTTCACTATTGCCCATGGGGTGCTCCCCACTCGCTCTCAATCACCCCAATCTGACACCATTAACCCTGCATGCTTTTTGCACTGCCTATTCGCTCATCCAGGACACTTCCCCACTTGTACCACTCACTTTCATATTCCTTAATACCAGCTCCTCTTCATTCCAGAAGGAAACAGCCCACAATAGGGCATAAATAGCCAAGTCAGATGGTGTGCTGTCTGCCATTCAGTTATCATTCCTTATGAGTATCTTCTCTTGACTGAATGCCCCCAGCAGGCCTGGTCTAGTATTACAAGCTGTTCTTAACTTACCATGCCAGGATTCCTGAATATCCCCCTTGACTTAACCGAGGCCTAAAGAGAAACATGATCAAAGCTTCTTGACTTTGTCAATGTGCTAAATGACAAAGCAAGACAGTAGTAATATGATTTGTTTTTTTCTGAAGAAGGGTCTAGGCCCGAAACATCAGGCTTCCTGCTCCTCTGATGCTGCTTGGCCTGATGTGTTCATCCAGCTCTACACCTTGTTATCTCAGTAGTAATACGAACCTGCTACCTGGGGCTGAGACGGCAAAGCACAAAAAGACAACACAAGTATCTAAGTAAGCTCAGCAAACTCTTCCTTTCACTCAATAAGACTTTGTAAATGGCTACTTAATCAATTCTGGTGAACTATCACACTATATTTTATTTGAAGTGGCATGTTAAAAATACATTAAAATCTTTGTTGCAGTTAGGGTTAAAAAGAGGGGAGACAGTTCACTTTTCTTCACCTAGTCATAATAAGGCACCTATCAGACTGTTTGATTCTCAACTAGCCAGCTACTCAGTTCAAGGACAAATAGGGACAGGCAATAAATGGTCTGCTCACCAGGATACTCACATTCCAAGCAAGAATAAAATTTTAAAATATCAATTCTCCTTACAAAGTATGACCCGTGTTACTGAATCCCATTACACATTTTCCTTGTGTTAGATCATGTTATGTAAGGAAAAATGGACTTAAAATTAAATCAACTGTTGATATTTCGATTGAACAAGTATATTTACATTGAGGTAATTAAGTTTAAAAACTATAATAATTGGACAGAATAATACAGCAAACTTTGCAGTATTTGAGGTATATAATTTTGCCAGTTAATCAAGCGTGCCAGTTCATAAGGTGCTGGTGAAATTGTAGTTTGTTGTAACAGTATTCCTAAGTCAGATGTTTGTAAATTGGGGACCCCATGTACTCTTCTTTAAGAAAAAGAGATGCTAAGGGAGAAATGTTACCAGAATACTTTGAGAACTCATTACTCTTCACAGATAGATTAAACATTTGGCTGCTTTCTGGAGCTTAAATGTATTCTAGAACCATGAATTTCTGAACAAACTTAAATTTTATTAGTGACTTGCAAGTTCCACAAGGAATACAGTTGTCGGTTTTTTATTCAATTACCTTTTGAGACTGTCAATAAATGGAATTCATTAACATGGTGCATTGAATTTGTAGAAAACTAATAAATCCATCTAATTTGGTCATTTTGGAATATAAATGCCTCCAAACAGAGCTTCTTACAGGTAATATAGAGGTCATCATTAAGATTTAAGAAGGTCACCTGTAAACGACTACAGGAATCCTTTTCCAAGATCTGAAGGTCCCTACACTTTCCAATTCTTTATCCGTGATCCACACTGGAACTAGCAGTTTTTGGGGGTAACTAGCACACAACCTGCAAATTAAATATAACAGTGTTAGAAAAGTGAGTTTGTTTCAACACTGTCTTATGCTTGAAATATAGACAATAAATGATCAATATGAAGACACAAAACAACTTTGAATAGAGTATCAACACTTGTTAAACCCCTGCAATTTAGTCCACAACGTTGCAACTGATACTGTGAACATTGTGTCTATGCAATTCATGCACCATAATTCCAGAGTAAATACATACATTATGTTACATACATTACATTTTTAGCACCCTATACATATAGTACACAACACATACTTTGGAGCTTCAGTTCCCCTGTGTATCTGTCATATCTGGACACATTAGTTCTAATTTTCCATGTATTCATTGAACCACACAAACTTTACTTACACTATACTAGAATCCCAATGTGAAATGGTTCCAGGTGATGATGCACAAAGTTATCGGACGCATGAGCTCATCCAGGGCTCCAAGTATAAAGATTATACAATAGAAGCAGCGGCTCCCAGTATACATATCATATGGACTGAGGTTTTGGAACTTGTACATACATTATACTACTCATGACACACCTCCTGTGTACATTATATTAAAAGATACCATAATATTTCACAAAACCATTATGTGCCTCACAACAAAAGATTCAGGTTCCTTGCATGTGTATATTCACACTGTGGCAAGCTATCACATGCATGGATATTATAATGTAGACATCTGAAGATTCTAGACCTTCTTCTGAATCTGCGCATTTACATTTATTATGAAGCTGTGTTATTTGAAGTATTAATTTATACCATCTGTTAGACATACATATGGAATCTTTTAAAATAGCACTTCTCAAACAAGGATAAATGTTGCATTTTACAAAGGAAATAGGCAATAAAAGTACACTTAAGAGGGAAATCAGGAGGACAAAAATGGAACATGAGATAGGTTTGGCAAATAGGGTTAATGAGAATGCAAAGGGATTCTACAAATACATTAACTACAAAAAGATAACTAGGGAGAGAATAGGGCCCCTTAAAGATCAGCAAGACCACCAACGTGTGGAACCGCAGAAGATAGGGGAGATACTAAATGGGTATTTTACAGTGTTTACTGTGGAGGAGGTAACTTGGGTAAATAAATAGCAACGTCTTGAAAAAAGCCATATTACAGAGGTGGCAGTGCTGGGGAGTCTTAAAACGCACTAAGATGGATAAATCCCTAGGACCTGATCAAGTGTGCCCTAGAACTCTGTGGAAAGCTATGAAGTGATTGCTGGGCCCCTTGTTGAAATATTTGCATCATTGATAGCCACAGGTGAGGTGCCAGAAGACTGGAGGTTGGCTAAGGTGCTGCTACTATTTAAGAAAGGTGGTAAGGGAAAGCCAGGGAATGAGAGACTAGTTAGCTTGACATTGGTGTGGGCAAGTTGTTGGAGGGAGTCCTGACGGACAGGATTTACATGTATTTGGAAAGGCAAGGACTGATTAAGGATAGTCAACATGGCTTTGTACATGGGAACTCATGTCTCACTAACTTGATTTGAGTTTTTTGAAGTAGTAACGAAGAGGATTGATGAACGCAGAGCGGCGGACGTGATCTATATGGACTTCAGTAAGGCGCTCAACAAGGTTCCTCATGGTAGACTGATGAGCAAAGTTAGATCACATGGAATACGGGCAGAACTAGGCATTTTGATACAGAACTGGCTCTAAGGTAGAAGACAGAGGGTGGTGGTCGAGGGTTGCTTTTCAGACCGGAAGCCTGTGACCAGCAGTGCACCACAAGGATCGGGGCTGGGTCCACTGCTTGGTGTCATTTATATGATGATTTGGAAGTGAACACAGGAGATATAGTTAGTAAGTTTGCAGATGACACCAAAATTGGAGGTGTAGTGGACAGCGAAGAAGATTACCTCAGAGTACATAGGAACCTTGATCAGATGAGTCAGTGGGCCAAGGAGTGGCAGATGGAGTTTAATTCAAATAAATATGACGTGTTGCATTTTGGAAAGGCAACTCAGGGCAGGACTTGCACACTTAATGGTAAGGTCCTGGACAGTGTTGCTGAACAAAGAAACCTTGGAGTGCAAGTTCATAGTTCCTTGAAAGTAGAGTTGCAGGTAGACAGGATAGTGAAGGCAGCGTTTGGTATGCTTACCTTTATTGGTCCATGCAACTAGTAGAGGAGTTGGGAGGTCACGTTGCACCTGTACAGACATTGGTTAGGCCTCTTTTGGAATACTGTGCGCAATTCTGGTCTCCCTGCTTTGGAAGGGTGTAGTGAAACTTGAATGAATTCAGAAAAGATTTGCAAGGATGTGGCCATGGTCGGCGGGTTTGAGCTTATAGGGAGGGCTGAATAGGCTGGGGCTATTTTCCCTGGGGCATCGGAGGCTGACGGATGACCTTGTAAAAGTTTAAAAAATCATGAAGGGCTTAGATAGGGTGAATAGCCAAGGTCTTTTCTCCAGGGTAGGGGAGTCCAAAACTAGTAGGCATAGGTTTAAGATGAGAGGGGAATGATTTAAAAGGGACCTAAGGGGAAATTTTTTCGCGCAGAGGGTGGTGCGTGTACGGAATGAGCTGCCAGAGGAAGTGGTGGAGGCTGGTACAATTACAACATTTAAAAAGCATCTGGATGGGCATATGATTAGCAAAGGCCAAATGCTGGCAAATGCGACTAGATTAACTTGGGATATCTGGTCAGTGTGACAATTTAGATCAAAGGGTCTGATTCCATGCTGTACAGCTCTATGACTCTAACACAAGCTACTTGACTGGAGTTACTAAGTTTTTGGAGTAGATTTGTAGCTCAGGTTGTGGGTGTTGAGGTTGGTTGGCTCGCCAAGCTGGTTTGTTGTTCCGCAGACGTTTCGTTACCGTGCTTGGTAACATCCTCAGTGCAGCATCGGACAAACAGGAAGGAAACTAACAAGAGTACATGAACACCAACTGGCTACAAAAAGACACGACCAATACTCATTCATCTCAATCCACATGGACAAGGAGAACGATGACTCCGACTAGGACAACACCAAGATCCTGGGACAGGCTAGGCAGAGACAAGCACGAGAATTCCTGGAAGCATGGCACTCCACGAAGCAGGCTATTAATAAACACAGTGAACTCGACCCCATATACATTCCACTACAGAGGAAACCTGGAAGTGAGGCGATCCATCGCAACGGACGCCAGAGTTTAAAAGCCAGGCGGGAAAACACACCAATGCTTCATCAGAGGCTGCACTGAGGATGTTACCAAGCACGGTAACGAAATGTCTGCGGAACAACAAACCAGCTCGGCGAGCCAACCAACCTCAGGAGTTACTAAGTTTACAATACAGTCGGCTCTGCTGTAACCTGAGATTCCTCCACGCGAATTGGCTTTAAGGCGATTGAAGAATGTAAACTGCTACTTGTAGAACGTGAACTTTCCTTACATGTATTAGCTATAACATAATTCCAGCCTCATTAGTTTAAATGGCACGGCTATTGTGTGATCTTCTTATAATGCGAGATTGCACGAGAATGGAACTATCACGTTATAGCAGAACCAACTGCATTTTCACAGAAAGGTCACATCACTCAGTTTGTAGGTGTTTTGAGCACAGATAGACAGAATGCGTTACAGGGAAAAATAGCCACTGCTGCCCTCATTCCCTGATTTTGAAAGCTGAAGTTCCACTGTATCCCACAACTAAGAGATCCGATTTAAGCTCTGCAGTTCTGACACATCCAGTTGCAAATGATGGGGAGCAACTAAACAACTAACAGATGGTGGAGGCTTGACAAGTATCTCCAACCTCAATAATGAAGGAACCCAGTGCATCAATGCAAAATATGGCTGAAACATTTCATCCATCCTTCGGCAGAAGTGCCGAGTGGCTGACCCATCTTACCATCCTCTTAAGGACTGCCATATCACAGGTGCCAGTCTTCAACTTATTTATTCCACATTGAGAAACAGCTGAAGCCACTGGATACTGCAAAGGGTATAGGTCTAACAACATACTGAAGTCTTGCACTCCAGAATTAGCTGTATTCCTCGCCAAGCTGTTCCAGCACAGCAACAAAACTGTCATCTACTCTGAGGTCCGTTGCGATGGATCGCCTCACTTCCAGGTGTCCTCCGTAGTGGAATGTATATGGGGTCGAGTTCAATGTGTTTATTAATAGCCTGCTTCGTGGAGTGCCATGCTTCCAGGAATTCTCGTGCTTGTCTCTGCCTAGCCTGTCCCAGGATCTTGGTGTTGTCTCAGTCGGAGTCATGGTTCTCCTGGTCCATGTGGAAGCTTGCCCAGGCATGCCCTATACACAAAAGGATGGATAAATCTACCCAGTCAATACAGTCCTATCAATCATCTCTTGATTGTCAGTAAAGTGATGGAGCACTGCTTGCAAATGAGTAACCCACTCACTGATGTTCGGTTTGGGTTCTGCCAGGACCACCTGGCTCCTGACCTCAATTACAGGCTTTGTCCAAACATGGGCAAAAGAGCTGAACTCCACATGTGAGATAACAGTAATTGCCTTTGATATTAAAGCAACATTTGGCACAGTGTGATTTCAAGGAGCCCTAGCAAAACAACAACGGCAATCAGGGGACAACTCTCCACTGCTTGGAATCATACCAACACAAAGAAGATGGTTGTTATGAGGTCAGTCATCTCCGCTCCAGAACATCTCTGCAGAAGTTCCTTCAGGTAACATCCTAGGTTCAATGATGTTCAGCTGCTACATTAATGACGTTCCCTCTTTCAAAACATCAATGGAAATCTTCACTGATGATTACACAACGTTAGTACCATTCATGACTCCTCAGATACTGAAGCAGTCCATTCCATATGCAAAAAGAACCTGGACAACCAGTCCCACCACCTGGACAAGTGACAAGTAATATTTCTGTCTACAAGGCAACTACAAGGCAAAGACCATCTACAAAACATAGAAAAGCTAACCATCGCCCCCTGATGTCCAATGGAACTACCATTGCTGAATTCCCCACCATCAACATCCTGGTTACCATTGATCAAAAACTAGACTAGTCATCTAAATATTATGGCTACAAGAACAGGTCAGAGGCTAAGAATTCTATAGCAAATAACTCACCTCCTGACATTCAAAGCCTGTCCACCATCTACAAAGCACAAGTCAGGGATGTGATAGAATATTCTCCACCTGCCTGGACTAATGCAGCTCTAACAACACAAAACTCATCATATCCAAGTCAAAGCAAAGCAACATTCTTAACTGGCATCCCATCCACTATGTTCAACATTCACACCCTTCGCCAAAGCACAGAGGTGTGAACTATTTACAAGATGCACTTAGTAACACACTAAGGTTTCTCTGACAGCACCAAAGCAATGACCTATATCACCAAAAAGTACAAAGCAGCAGATGCATGGGAACACCATCACTTGCAAGTTCTCCAAGTCACAAACCATCCTGACTTGGAACGATACTACTGTTTCCTCACTTTTTCTCAGTTAAAATCCTGAAGCTCCCTGCTTAGCTGTATCGTGGGTGTCTGAAAACTGGAGCAGTTCAAGAAGAGCGCCCACTATAACCTACTGCAGGGCATTTCAGGGTGGGCAGTAAGTACTACATGCATTCTACAAGTTAATAAAAAGAATATTACTACAAATGTGGCATCCTTAAAGGAGAAGACAATTGATACACTACTATAGCTAGGAAGATAGAATTAAGCCAGCTACAAATGAGCCAGGAAAAACCCCCAGTTCCAATATCGAGTGATAAGTGATTTCAGCTGTAATCCAGCATTTGGGACAATCTGAAAACAAATATATTTTCCTCAATGTAACTGTCACTTGGCCAAAATACGTTCAAGGAAGTACTCTGCAGAGTTTTAAATTTTATCATGCTTGAAGGGCATTGTATGATTTTTCATGAAAGGTAGAGTGAGTCACAGATGTACAGCACAGAAACAAACGCTTCGGTCTAACTCATCCACGCCGACCAGATAACCAAGATAAATCTAGGCCCATTTGCCACGATTTGGCTCATATCCCTCTTAAACTCTTCCTATTCATATACCCATCCAGATGTCTTTTAAATGTTATAATACCAGCCTCCACCACTTCCTCTGGCAGCTCATTCTATACACGCACCACACTGAAAAAGTTGCTCCCTAGCTCCCTTCCAAATCCGGCCCCCTCACCTTAACCCTATGCCCTCTAGTTTTGGACTCTGCCACCCCAGTAAAAAGACCTTGGCTATTTACCTTATCCACGTCCCTCAGATCTTATAAACCTCAAAAAGATCACTCCTCAGCCTCCAACGTTGTGGGGAAAATAGCCCCAGCCTATTCAGTCTCTCCCTACAACCCTCCAACCATGGCAACATCCTTGAAATCTTTTCTGAACCCTTTCTAGTTTCACAACATCCTTTCTATAGCAGGGTGATCAGAATTGCACACAGTATTTCAAAGGTGGCCTAACCAATGTCCTATACAGCCACCACAGATTGCCCAACTCCTATACTCAATGCACTGTCCAAGAAAGGCAAACATACCAAATGCCTTCTTCACTATCCTATCTATCCGTGACTCCACTTTCAAGGGACTATGAACCTGCACTCCAAGGTCTCTTTGTTCAGCAATACTCCCCAGGATCTCACCATTAGTGTACAAGTCCTGCCCTGATTTGCCTTTCCAAAATGCAATACTTCATTTATCTAAATTAAATTCCATCTGCCACTCCTCGGCCCACTGGCCCATCTGATCAAGATCCGTTGGACTGGAGGTAACCTTCTTCACTGTCCACTACACCTCCAATTTTGGTGCCGTCTGCAAACTTACGAACCATTTGTCCCACGTTCATATCCAAATCGTTCACATAAATGATGAAAAACAGTGGACCCAGCACCGATCCTTGTGACACACCACTGGTCACAGGCCTCCAGTTTAAGAAGCAACCCCCCACCACCACCCCTCTGTCTTCTACCTTTGAGCCAGTTCTCTATCAAAATGCCTAGTTTCCCCTGTATTCCATGTGATCTAACTTTGCTAACCAGTCTATCATGACGAACCTTGTCGAATGCCTTACTTAAGTCCATATGGATCACGTCCACCACTCTGCCTTCCTCAATCCTCTTCGTTTCTACTTCAAAAAGCTCAATCAAGTTAGTGAGATACAATTTCCTATGTACAAAGCCCATGTTGACATCCCTAATCAGTCCGTGCCTTTCCAAATACATGTAAATCCTGTCCCTCCGGATCCCCTCCAACAACTTACCCACCACCGATGTCAGGCTTACCTGGCTTTTCCTTACCTTCTTATCTTTCTTAAGGTTGTCTTTTTAAGATAGTGGCACCACGTTAGCCAACATCCAGTCTTCCAGCTCCTTACCTGTGGCTATCGATGATGCAAATATCTCAGCAAGGGGCCCAGCAATCACTTCATAGCTTCTATGAGCAGAATTGCACAAGGTATTCCAAAAGTGGCCTAACCAATGTCCTATACAGCCTAGAACAGAGTTCTAGGGTACACCTAATCAGGTCCCAGGCATTTATCCACCTTTATGCATTTTAAGATGTCCAGCACCACCTCCTCTGTAACATGGAATTTTTCAAGATGTTGCTATCCATTTCCCCATCTTCTCTATCTTCCATATCCTTCTCCACAGTAAACACTGATGCAAAATACTGGTCAAGTTTCTCCTCCATCTTATGAGGTTCCACATATAGGAGGTTCTGTTCATCTTTAAGGGGCCCTATTCTCTCCCTAGTTACTCTTTTGTCCTTGAATGTTTTTGTAAAATCCCTTTTGGATTGTCCTTAAAACTTTTTGCCAAGGCTACCTCCTGACCCCTTTTGGCCCTCCAGATTTCCCTCTCAAGTATACTCCTGCCTTTATACTCTTCTAGGGATTCACTCTAGCTCTGCTGTCTATACATGACATATGCTTCCTCCTTTTTCTTGACCAAAACCTCAATTTCTCCAGCCATCCAGCATTACCTACAACTACCAGCCTTATCCTTCACCATTACAGGAACACAGTGTCTCTGGACTCTTGTTATGTCATTTTTGAAGGCTTCCCATTTTCCAGCCATCCCTTTACCTGCAAATATGCACCCCCCCAATCAAGTTTTGAAAGTTCTTGCCTAATATTGTCAAAGCTGGCCTGCTCCAATTTAGAACTTTCAGGTTTAGATCTGATCTATCCTTTTCCATCACTATTTTAAAACTAATAGAATTATGGTCACTGGCCCCAAAGTGCTCCCCCACTGACACCTCAGTCACCTGCCCTGTCTTAGTTCCCAAGAGTAGGTCAAGTTTTGCACCTTCTCTAGTACGTATATCCAGATACTGAATCAGAAAATTTTCTTGTATATACTTAAATTCCTCTCCATCCAAGCCTTTAACACTATGGCAGTCCCAGTCTATGTTTGGAATGTTAAAATCCCTACCATAACCACACTATTATTCTTACAGATAACCGAGGTCTCCTTACAGATTGGTTTCTCAATTTCCCACTGACAACTGGGAGATTTATAGTACAATCCCAATAAGGGGCAGTTGGACATTTTCACATGTTAAAACCTTTTGTTAATAATGTCTGTTTGAGCAAGTTCTTTTGCAATAAACGACTTGTTTATTTGTTATTTAAAGGGCAGGTTTTCCTGAGACTTCCGGTCTACAATCTAACTTATAATTTGCAATATCACGTTGCTGTGGATTTATTTCATGGTAAATGGAAGAATGGATCAAGGGAAGGAATCAGTCCACTCCAGCAAACTGGTTTGTTAACTGTGTAATTCAAAAACACACACAGTGGTTTGGGAGTGGTGTGTGTATTATCTGTACACACACTTTCGCTTTGAGTTTATGGGCACAAAGTTGCTGCAAAACTAAGTTTGGGAAAGATCCGTACAATATTCAAATAATCAGAAACTGTGATGAGGAAGTGATTTCCAAAGAAGTATAAATTGCCATATTTACCTGGATGATGTGCGGCAGTGCTAGCTTTGTAAAAATAGAATCTTGTCCTTGGCTTTAGCAGGAGTTTTGCTAAATGTGCAAATACAGCGTCTTCATGTGCATTTAATTAACCCCAGAATTAAGTCTAACAATTAGAGACAGAACTGTACAGCTTGGAAACAGATCCTTCAGTCCAACTTATCCATGCTGACCAGATATCCTAAATTAAATCTCGTCCCATTTTCCAGCATTTAGCCCATATCCCTCTAAACTCTTCCTATTCAGATACCTATCCAGATGCCTTTTAAATGTTGTAATTGTACCAGCCTCCACCACTTTCTCTGGCAGCTCATTCTATACACACACTACCCTCAGCATGAAAACATTGCCCCTTAGGTCTCTTTTAAATCATTCTCCTCTCATCTTAAATCTATGCCCTCTAGTTTTGGACTCCCACACCCAGGGGAAAACACCTTGGCTATTCACTCTATTCATGTTCCTCATAATTTTGTAAACCTCGAAAAGGTCACCCCTTCAGCCTCCGGCAATCCAGGGAAAATAGCCCCAGCCTATTTAGCCTTTCCATACAAGTTCAAACCCTCCAACCCTGGCAATATCCTTGTAAATCTTTTCTAGACTCTTTCAAGTTTCACAATATTGTTCCTATAGCAGGGAGACCAGAATTACATGCATTATTCCAAAAGTGGCCTAACCAATGTCCCATACAGCCGCAACGTGACCTCCCAACTTATACTCAATGCACTGAACAATAAAGGCAAGCGTACCAAACGCCTCCTTCACTATCCTGTCTACCTGCAACTCTACTTTCAAGGAACTACGGACCTGCACTCCAAGGTCTCTTTGTTCACTAGCCCTCCCCAGGACATGACCATGAGTGTGTAAGTCCTGCCCTGATTTGCATTTCTAAAATTCAACACCTCACATTTACCTAAATTAAACACCATCTGCCACTCCTCGGCCCACTGGCCCATCTGATCAAGGTCCTAAGTATTCTGAATAATGCCATAATTGCCAGGTATTCATGATCACTCTCCTTGGCTCTCAAAGTGAATGACTTTGGAGGCAATGAATTGTTGGAGAAGATTTTAAAAGTTTTAAATTCCATCATTTCTTTGGCTTTTATTAATTTCTAAAATAATCCATTCTCTCTCCTCTTCTCTGCTTCTGACCTGTACCTGATCTTAAAACACTGAATTCACCCACTCCAACCCCTTTAAATTTCTCAATCCTTAAACTTCAGTGGTTAAGGAGATATTCTAATCCATTGCTCACTAAGACCCCATCCATCTCGCTGTCCTCTCTGCAATATAAAATATCTTTGACATTCTTTATGAAATAAATTTGCTCAAAAGTTAACCTCTTGCTTTTACAGAGTCAATGATATAGACAATAACCTGTATCCTATAAACCACGAACAGAACAATTGAGATCTGTACATGAAGATGATCAAATCTAACAGCAGCCTCTAGTGGGGAATAACTGTAAGAACAACACTGGCGATGACACTGATGAATGCATCATAGAGATTTGTGAATCCCACAATTGATCGTATTAGTCAACACACTTCCAATCAATTCATCCATTCACCAAAGCTTCATCTGTTACCTTTTTGGCCATCAGGAATATAGACTCTCAAACCATCATTCACCAGTCTGTCAGTCTCAATCGTTTAAGTTGAAAGGGACATTTCAGCATTAAACACCATCAAGAAAAGTACTGGTGTGCAAAGATGCCAAGCAAGCAAAACAGGTTCAGGTTGCTAATTCTACTGAGAACTGTACTACCACCTAAAGCAGCAACTCGAAATTCAGCCTCTCAGCACATTGTAGTTTGAGTCTTAAGTACACTAATGGCCTCATATTTCAGCACAGTGCGTTTAACTTTTAAACACATTGCATTCAACCATCTCTCAGGACAACTTCATTGGATACAGCAGGGCAAGATACATGCAAAGGCACTTCTGTGATGAAGTGTTCCGTTTGAGGGTTGATGTAGCGCTAGTAATGATGAAACTAGCTCTTGGAAAATGAAAAGTACCAATGAGTTCGACTGGATGTATAGTCATATTTCACCTTGAGGTTTTCTGCTTTGCCATCTATTTAATTATATGCTCACTGCAACACGCCAGAACTACACAAGAAACAGGAAGAGCACCTATACAAAATCTTCGCTATGAATGGATACCCCCGCAACTTCATCTGCAGGTGCCTACTAAATAGGAAATACCAAGAGGACACAGTATGCCCTACACACTGCCATATCAGAAGTGACGAGACTCATAAGACAAGGAATCATGGTAGCACACAAGCCCACAGCAACACTACGTCAAACACTCACAGGGATTAAAGGCCCCATACCCACGACATGCAGAACCAACGTAGTTTGCAAAATATAATATAAGGACTGCCACAAACATTACATCAGACAGACAGGAAGGAAACTAGCCATCAGAATACACGAACGTCGGCTAGCAGCAAAACGACACGACAAACTTTCCCTAATATCAGTACACTCGGACGATGAAGGCCATCTGTTTAACTGGGACAACATAACCATAGTAGCCCTAGCCAAACACAGACATGCACGGGAATTCCTAGAGGAATGGTTCTCAACCCATAATGCAGTCAACAAACATATAGAATTGGACTCCACATACAAATCCATACAGGACAGAACCGGAAATGACAACTCACCATAACAGATCGGAAAGTGTAAATTTCAAGCGGAGTAGAACAACATTGCTTCATCAGAGGCCTCACTGATGATGATACCTAGCATGGTGACGAAATGTCTGAACGAAAACAAGCCAGCTTGGCGAGCAAATCAACAACCTCACCCACAACCCAAGCTACAAATCTTTGCAAAAACCTTAAGAAGTTTCCCTAGTGTTATAAATTCACCCAAGCTCCTCTCTTCCTTCAACCTCATTACTTCCAGGAATAGGAGATGTTTTTATATCCTCTTATTAAAATGGAAGCAAAGTATTCATTCATTGCATCTGCCATTTTTTTATCTTCTGTTAACTCCTTATTCTTATTCTCTTGAGGACTAACTTTTTTCCTTTTAGATACATGTAGAAACTAACTGTTTTTAAAAAAATTCCTAGCTGGCTTCCTCTCATGCTCCAAGTTATTTGCCCTGATCAACTTCCTAGTCGTTCCCTGCTGTTCCTTATTATAGACTGTAGGGTGCAACAACAGTCTCAAATTAACACAAGTGTGAGAGATGAGTGTTGTTTTTGGCAGCACCTAGCCACACCTGCATGACACCTGACAAAATGGGTGTGGCATCATCTAATCTTTCTCATTTTACAATTACAACAAATTAGGAGTAAGAAATAGGGTTAATTTGTATGTTTTCAAATACAGTCATAGTCAGAAAAGAGCAGGACCACTGTGCACAGACATCACAGAGCTCAAGTGCCAAAGCACTGTAAAAATACAATTATAGACAATATCAGAATCATCAGAAATATTGCAGTCAGAACAAAAAGGGGACACAATGCAGATATTGTACAAAGGGTAGTTCACTGTTTAAAACAAAAGCTGCAAAGCCATAGATTTCACAGCAGGGAAGAGAGAACATCATTGTACAGATGCTACAGGAGAACACGATAGAACAGGCCACTTTCCAAGATTATTGTGATAAAGAACTGGGCTATTGCATATGAATACTATTCATCCAGAGAAATCCGAAGTCACTGTACACATTTGGCAGTGCTATAATATTTATTCACTAATTAAGTTACAGTCCATGCAGAATTAGATATGTCACTAGGACTAGCATTTCTCTGGCATGACAGCTGCTGAAGGTGCTTGCAGTACCCACTTACACATCTGTACAGTATTTACGTACAGCATACTTTTACAGCCATACAAAATGTGCACATAACTCCACTTTTTAGACGTAGATCATTCATGCAGCACAAAATCCACTGTACCCCTTCACAGGAACACGGCCTAATGATCCTTGCTAGAGCTACTGTGTACATTTCATCTTTCCTGATGTATTTTTACTTTAATGCTAGTTAATGTAAAACTTTATAATTTGGATCTGTCCCTGAATATCTTTTCGTTCGTACTGTGTAAAAAGTTGCTATTTCACACAAAGCAACAATTTCCATTTAGAAGGAATCACTACAAGGCTATCTAAATGTTGTCACTTGATCCAAGTTTCGGGATTTACTGGCAAGTGACGAACATTGCTTATCTTATGAGACCTTATGTCTTTTTCAGCTTCAAACCACAAGTTCAATGACCTTTGGCAATTGCATTGGTTTGGCTGGTATTTCAGGAATACATACATGTAATATCACCAGTGCACAAGAGCACATTGAAATTTGCATGCTGTTGTAGAATCTTCTCTTGCTATAACGTGCAGTGCTCTGACTTTGCAAAGCACAGAACACTTCTTTAAAGACTTGTTTGTCAAATTAAGAAACACATTTATGCATGGAGGATTCTTTCTAATTCTCTCATGACTGTATTTAGGAAATCCCAACTGTAAAAAGCAGATAATACTAACATGTATTCACCTAATGAATATTTAGTAATGGGGTAGAGGGGTCATGCTGTCATTCAGAGAGGTATAGTGAATGCAATGTGTTCAAAGACCAATTTCAAACACGCACTTAAAGATCACGCATCCAAAAGTTTGAAAAGTTCATAGTCACAACCTCATTTGGAATAAGGTACAAGGGAATGTAGGTGATGGACATTATTTTAAGAATAGATGAACTTGAAGGTTTTGAATGGAAGAAAGATAAAGAAGATATAGGGTGACATACAAGAAGCAGCTGAAGAAAAGGTCAGCAGTGAGGAGGTGATAAAGGTAGAAGCTAGGTAAATTCTAAGAAAGATTTATCCAATATAAGGTGGTGGGCAAGAGAAGGTTGGTATTTTAAAATAAACCTTCAGGAAACTAATCTTTTTTTTAAGAACAAAGACAATAAGTGAGAATAAAGGGATAAACTCTGGGCAAGAGATGTACAAGAGGAGTGACAGACTTGAGTTATTAAGGAACGGGATCACGGTTTAAAGACTGGGAGTCAAATAAATTGCATCATTATTGGCGAATTTTATAACTATTCATTGGGGGAAGGCATTTTGGAATTACTTTACATAATGACCTATAATCAAGTTAACTCAATTTCACATGAAGACAGTCAAAAATAGTCACTATAACATGGCTTTAAACAAAACAAGCTATATACCAGTCATCTCACAAGTGGCACATCTTACATAACAAATTAGTTTAATCAAGGCAGCGTTCATTGACACCTGCGACTGTGGGCAACTATGTCTTGGCACTCATTCAGGAGCACATTTGCACATAATTCCAAACAAGCCATCATGTAGATTTCACATGTAATGTCATGCATTCTAATGTCAAGCGTACATGTAGAACTGTGCACGCACAAGGAAGTGCATGCGATTTTGAAATGGCATTCAGTGGTGGTGAAGAGGGGATGTTGTTTGGGGGAGGTTGGGGGGGCAACTCCCACCAAGAGTACAGCATTTCAGTGAAAAGGGAGAACAAGGAGGGGCCAGGACCCAGGAGGCCCTCTCCCCTCCCGCTCCGTTCCTCCACGGTAACATTCTTCTTTCCCACATCCCCTCTAGTTCCCTCTCCCCACTCCCAAATCTCTACCCGCTTCACAGGTCCCTCATGCTTGCCGATCCCCAACACTCCTTCCCTCGATTACCCCTTCCCCTATTTCCCACTCCCCACCTCTTCCTGGGTCCTCTCTTGCCCCACACTCCAAAACTATTTGTAGGGGAGGTGATGGCTGAACTGTTAATCCAGAGACTCAGATAACATTCTGGGGAGCCGGGGTTCGAATCCTGCCACGGCAGATAGTAGAATTTGAATTCAAACAAAATATCTGGAATTAAGAATCTAATGATCACCATAAATCCATTGTTGATTGTTGGAAAAACCCATCTGGTTCACGAATGTCCTGTAGGGAAGGAAACTGCCATCCTTACCTGGTCTGGCCTACATGTGACTCCAGACCAACAGCAATGTGTTTGACTCTGAACTGCACTCTGGGCAATTAGGGATGGGCAATAAAAACTTCCCAGCCAGCGATGTCTTCCTCCCATTAATGAATAAAAAAGGTGCCTAAGCAATTTAAACCAGTATATAGTGCACTGATGCATCCATGATGCAGGAATAACTTAACAGTTTAAGCACAGAAACAATCTCAGCCACCCTTGCAATGTAGATGCCACTGTTCTCACACCTAATGAGAATGGCTCCTCAATCTAACAGATAGCTTTAATTCGCAACTCAGCATAAATATTGGCCTGGAAACAGGGATAAGTGCCATATAGGGAGAAGTAGCATGGGATCCTCTCCATCAACCTGAGAGAACAGACAGGGTACTGATTTAATTTCTCATCAAAAAGACTCAAGAGCATGAGAGAGAAGTAGGCCACCTAGCCCTTCAAGCCTGTTCTACGAGTCAATGAAATAATTTAGACAATGCAACTCTCCCTCAGGACTAGGTTTAAATATCAGCCTTAACTTTTGTGCTAGACATTCTGGAGCTAAATCTGAACTCTTCACATTTTTATTTATACAGTGTGACTAATGCATGGAGAGGGAAAAAAGGTCGGATAGTCAAGGCTAAGGTAACAGAGAACAAGTTGTTATTCGAAACAGAAATAGAATACCAAGGCTGAGATAAGTTAAAATAAGTTTGGGGGTGAGGAGGAAGGGTGAGAGGTGAAGGAAATGGAAAAGCAAAGGATAAAGTGAGAATGGTTTGGAGACCACACATGCTGTCAGTGACAAATTGATGAATGGATATTTTAGTCTATAAAGCCAAATCATGAAAACAGGTCAGAGCCACTCAGTCAGGATTCTGTCAAGCTTCAAATGACCTTCAATACAAAGGTCATGGATGGAGTCCATCGTCTTACTGCAGTTGTGCAGAGATTTTTCAGGGTGATGCAGTAGGAGAGATTGATAGTTCATTGGGGGTATCAATAAGGGGAAGCTCACTAGGGACATCAGCAGGTAACAAAAACAAAGGGGATTGATGTAATCTGCTTTGTAAACCTATCCAATTATCCTTTTGTGCATGTATATTTGCTCTGTCATATCTGGTGACCCAGCCTATATCTTGGCCTTTGGAGCTGTATTTTAGTTTACTCAAAATTTTCCTTTATTTTAATCATTCGCCATCTTTTACAACGGCCTAGTGGCACTGTCCCTACTTCTGGACCAGAAAACCCAGATTCAAGTATCACGTGCTCCAGAGATGTCATAACATCCCTGAGCAGGTTGATTAAAAAAATATTCCTGGCCTCAACTGTTCAGGTCTGTCACATGTTAATTCGCTATCTTTACCTATAAGAATTAACTCACTTGTAATTGCTGTTGACCTCACTGACTCTCCAGACATTTTGCAGATCAAAACGCATTCTTTCCACTTCCATTTCGAAGCGGTGACAAACGTGATCTCCTAAAGAAATACAGGAAGAACTAACAGTCAGGTTTAATTATAACACAAAATAGCTACCTAATATTAAGACTTTATTTCAATGTTTTCTTTGTGTTCCTGATTTGCTTTATTAGCCAGGACAGTGGTACATGTGAAATTATACAACCCACCCAACTTGATAAAGGTGCTACCAGAGACGAGAATAATTCTCAGATGGCAGATCAAGAACTGCCAAACTCAAACACTGCTCACCAATCTATGGCACAGACTTCCCTAACCGAGGGATTACCACTCTCCACTCACCAGGATGACAGAGGTGCACATGCTGATCTTCCTCATCAGCACAGATTCCCAGACACCAAGCATGATATGCGAAGGCAAACAAATCCTCCAGTCTTGTTGGCTGGGCAATCACTTTATTTAATCTCTTCAGCCATTCCTGACATTGTTTAAATGTAGAAAAATGACACCTGTGGAACAGTAAGACTTTAGAAAACTAGAGCACACCCAAAAACAAAATTCACACTCTAATACAAACAGTCAAATGTGTAAATATTCTTATTCAAACCTATATGTTAGACACTCGAATATTTAGGATTAACCTTCAAAAACAGTCAAGATATGATCTCAATTAGATATCATTCAGTCTTAAATTAACAGAATACAAAGTATAACCATTCTAGCAGTGCCCACTTTTAGAAATCATAGTCTGCCAATGTAAGGGTATTGTGCTGAAATTCATCTTGCAAACCCATTTTCCACCAGTTGTTGGTACTAAATGTTAGTTTTATCAGGTACATTCCACTGCACACCACAGTGTATCATATGGAATTGTAGTAGGTGAAACACATCATTATGAATAAAGCAAAAGGATGATGAAAATTCTTGGGCTTCAAGGGTGAGATTGCTAGGACCCTTAAGAACAGTCTGTGTCCCTCTATATGAGCTGTAAACTACATGACTGTAACAACCCGGGTCTGCTGGCTGGTGGGGGTTGGTGACTACTGTGCCACAATAGTCCAAAATGAATCAATCCATATTGTTAATTCGCAAAAGGCAGGTGAGCAGGAAAGGTAACATGCACCTAAAGGAAGCATTCTGATGCTAGCTAGCCAAGAGAGATCATCTGACCTTCAGTCCATCACTGAAGTTGAACAAATTTTCCATCAAGGATGGAGGTATTAGTAGGTGATCAAAAGCTAGGTAAAGGTGTGAGAATGTATGAAAAGGAGGAAAGGAAGGAAAAGAAGGTACAGATGTTAAGAAAACAATTCCAGAGCACGGTGTCTTCACACATCAAGGTACAACCACCAATACTGAGAAGGAGGGAAGAAGGATAAACAAAATGCAAGAATTGTAGGAATACAGCTCAGAAGACAGTTACATAAAGAGAAACGAGAGAAATGTCAGCAAAACAAGGAGGATATGCAATGGCACTTGGTATGAGATGGGTACAGGCAGAAGAGGCTTCGATGATCTGAAGCTTATGAATGGTTAGTAAACAGAAGGCTAGACAGAGGAGTGTCAGAATAAGAGATAGAACATTTAAGACAGAAAGGAGGAGGAATTTCTTCTCGGCGGGGGGGCAGTTAATCTACAGAACTCTCTACCCTTTTCTCTAAGGAAGCTAAATCATTGAGCATGATCCAGTCAGAAACTGATAGATTTCTGGGTACAAGTTACATTAAGGTGATTTGGGGATAGTGAGAAAAGGTGGCACTGAGGTATATGATCAGCCGTGGTCTAACTGAATGGAGGAGCAGATGCAATGGGCTGATTGGTCGACTGATATTCCTACAAGAGCAGTGTAATATTTCAATATAGAGGTGTGGTAAGCATAGAAATAGACAATATTATGAAAAAGAGGTGGTGGGGTCAGAAGGATAGCTCTGGATCAAATAGGATTGTGACCCCTTAATTCAAAGTCAATTAAATTATTTGACACTAACTCTTATGCATAATATTTCAACTTTACTGTGTTGTTTATGTTCTGAATTAAAATAGTTGGATCAGTTCTTTTTAAGAGCATAAAAACTGAACGCTGTTTACTGATAAGTTAAAGACGTGCATTAAATATAGTTCCCAAGTTGTTCAACCGAGGTCCAAGGAAAACCCTTGGAATCAAAGCTTTCCACTTTCCTCACGCTGCAAATAAGCAAAGTCAAAAGACAAAAGCAGACATTCTGAATTCAAGGACTACAGTAGTATGTTTACCTTATGGTTTCAAAATCATCCATTAACCAAGGACAAAAACAGCCTCTGGAATGACACTACCAGGCAACACAGACTTCATGGACCACCCAAATATTACAATATCCTGTCAGCAGAGCTCATGTATTTGTTGCCATATAAATTTGAGTGAAGGAAGACGACAAATGTCTCACTGTTTACTGAAAGTGACAAAGGAGAGCTAAGACTGGAGGTGGTAAGACTCACTTTGGTCCCCTTTACAATCTCACATTTAAAAAAAGACACTTATCACGGATCCAAAGCACAACTCATCAAGAAAAATCAACTTCTCCACCACTTGTGAAAGTATGGAGAACAAGACCACACAGATTTAAAGTAATTAGTACAAGAAACAAATGCACTGCCTGAGAGTGTGTTCTGGAGGCAGGTTGATTCAAGGTATTCAGGATTATGGGGACATGACAGGAGAACGGCACTAAGTGAGATGATCATTTGGAGAGCTGGCATAGAATCAATTGGCCAAATGGTCTCCTGCACTAGCATAATTGCAATTCTGAAATGCAAGAAGAGCACCATCTGATTAACAGCAATTGATATAATTGTGATAAAGAGAATATGATTGCATATTTACTTAAATAATGAGAGTTTCAAAGATTTATTGCCTATATCTGTGCTCTACTTCTTAAAGTTCAGTCCTCCTGTTCCGTGTCCAGGATATAAAGGTATTTGAATTCAAATTATACTCCAATTACTGTCACCGTGTTGGTAATTAAGCCAAGGACACAACAGTAGGCAAGGGATATTGACAAACTAATTCAGGAAAAATGCTAGATTTTTAGCTCTGAACATTGTTCATACACGATTATTTCCCTGAAAGTTACTTAAAAAGCATAAAATGCAGGGCTGAACCAGTAAAGCATGTTCAATGTTGGTGAATAGCCAGCCATTGCACAGTTTAATTTGATAACCACATAATAAACAAAATCTCCAGAACAATTCAATTGACAAAGAGAGATTTAAAAGCAAAAATTGGATCCATGAATGCCTGGCCTTCTACTTCATAAAGTAAAACATATCTTTTCCCAGTATTTCTTGCGAACTCTCTAAAGAAAAAGAACAATTCCTACAACACTGAAGGAAACCAGGCTGGAACACAGTGTTTCTTTTGCTTAATCCATATGCGTCTCATTGTCTGTTAGCTGCAATAATATCAAATAGGAAAGATCTAAAAATTAGACATTTATCAACATAACGAAGCTTTCTGCTTTGAAGAAATATTTTCTGATAAGCCACCTGCATGATATCCAAATCAATGAATGGCAGCTTCTAGGCATGAGCTGGGCATAGTTCTGAAAATAGTGTATTCTCCTGGTATGTCTGTATACAACATATCACAACACTCCTCAAATACACACGAATTACATCTCTTCTCGACATTCCCATTTATATCTGGTGCACCATGTTTACAACACAACAGCATCCCATCTGAGAGATCCACCTGTGTGAAAGCCATTAGTGTCCACCAGCACTGGTTTCAGCGTGAGAGCTCAGGACTATATTGCTGGGGGCTTGAATCTGTATAGGCATGGTTAGAGATTGGATACATTACGTGCCTTTGTGTTGAGAATTCTACCAGTACAATGCCCTGTAAAGGTGTGATGTGCTGGAGAGGCTCACTTTCAATGCTCTGGCACTGTTGTCTGTATTCCATATCAATCGATGAGGTACAACATACCTGACAACCTTGGAATCTTTGCATACAATGTGAAGTTGAAACATGTCCCGACTCTCAACAGCTTCAATAAGTCGTATAGGCACCTGTAATAAGACACAAATACGTCAGTTATCAGAGAAACCAATAACAAACCCTGCTAAGAAATATTACTTTTAACAGCAGTCTTAAACAGTCATAATGTATACTACAGTAACCATTATTGCATTTGCACAGTTTCACATCAGACAAGCTGGATTCATTTACATAGTCTGGCAATATATTAAGTCCACATGGATCTCATGACAGTGAAAAGTGAACACTCCATGCAGTGCTGACAATGACTTCACCTCATTTATAACAGCAAAGATTGAATGAAATTAAGCTACAATTCAGTTCCTGTTTGTCAGTATCATTAGAACGTTTCTAAATCCAAAAATTTAAGAGCGAAAAACAGAATTTGCTGACGAAACTCAGTAAGTCTGACAGCATCTATGGAAAGAAAGCTTTTTCTCCACAGATGCTGCCAGACTTGCTGAGTTTCTCCAGTAATTTCTGATTTTGTTTCAGATTTTCAGCATCTGCAGTTTGTAGTTTTATTTTACATTTTAAGAATCCACATTTTGAGGTTTGCAAAGTCAGGTGAGAATGCAAATTCCCAATTTATTTTTCTCTCCCATCATCATAAATGGACATTCAATAGACAACTACAACCAAACTGCTGGCTGAGCAGAATTCTTCAGTTTACTACCGAGCTGCTAAAAGTGTGGTAATTTCCCTACCCTTTAACTAACATCTGCATCTCTAACAAAGTGAGGTGGCTTCGTGTTGGAATAGGGAAGAGAACGCCACAAGTCAAATATATTTAAGTTACAAATTCTGCAAAATAATTCAAGCAGGCTGCAACAATAGAAACACAAGAGCAGTGTCAGCTCTGGCAGAAGCCACATCAGCCATTCCAGTCAAATTCTGAGATTCACTCTGCAAACTTGTTACAATCCAAAACTTCAAAATTCTAGTTCATAACGTAACCTTTTCCAAATCAGAGCTGTGCCCAGGGAAAATCATTACAGGACTTTTTGCACAAGGCCCAGCCAACTTAACACTGCAACAGCATACAATAAAATCAGAATCTGCACAAGTCTGACAAAAAAGTCTTCTACAAAATTCTAACTGATGTATTTCAAATATTGAAGGTATTTCCAACATTCCTACTTTTACTGTAATCTCTACGGAATTAATTTATTTCCCTCACAATATATTTAACAATGGCACTTCTCGAGCTGACAAAACTATGTCAACTCTTGCGACTGAACCTTAAGCAGGAAATTGACTCATGGTCCAATTATCAGTGTTTTAAGGAACACCACTGACGCCAAGCACCAATGAGTGAATGACTGTACAGCACAGGGACTCATGCAGGTTAGGTTAATTCAAGTGCTCTACATTTTTGTGTTTTCTATGAATGTTTAGCAATAAAACATGTCTGTCACTCTGGCATTTCAACGGTCAACATTACCAAAAGCTTTGATCGATAGCTCCAGGCGCACACTAGGATCAAATCATTCCACATGGCTACATATTCTACATATGATTATCAGCAAACTGTTTGGTTGGTGCTAACCTGACAGTGCACAAAATCATAAGGGAGTGAAGACGTGTGAAAAAACTGCTAGAAGCACCGAGTTCTTGTATGTGTATTTACTGAGACAGTATCCACATGACTTGTCTTTCTTATGTCCACATGAAGATAAGGATAAAGATGAGCACACCTGAAGCTTCTTTAAATTGTTTTGGGTACACATTATTCATGTCTACGTACTTGGCAACACCGCATTGTGGTGGAACTTTAAAGCCTACATCTTTGATCAGGACTGTTCACATAAATTGTGTTGGATACACTGTTGTATGCGTAACCAGAAGTGAAGTACACACACACACAGTACTTACTGAGATGTCACTGTCCACACCCTGCAGAAACGTCTAAAGCAGAACAAAAGGAAAGAGAAGGGGAAAATGAAATCAAAATAATAGATGAAAGAAAGGCAGGAACCTTACACATGGAAAACACTTGCTGTGTTCTAATGTTAAAACACAGCAGTCAACACACAATGTAAGCAGAGCCAGAGCAAACTAAATGTACTGCATATCAACCAGGCTCCACTCATGATCTTAGGTGCGCCACAGTGCTTTACAATTTACTTAATATTTTTAAAATGTGGTCACTGTTTTGATGCAGGAAACATGGTAGCCAACGTGCACACAGTGAACTCAACCAGGATTGAAAAAAAACATGACTGGTTCTGTATTGAGTCTTAGCTGAGGGATAAATGCTGACCAAGATATAAAAACCCTTCGGTTTATCTTTCCACAGTGAAATAGAATCTTCTACTTCAGACAATTAAATATCTTCCCCAAAAAGTAACACTTCAGATTTCCAGATTATACATTCTTTATTTTATCTTATCTTTATAATTCTTTATTATCTCTGCTGCGGCCCTCTCCGAAATCATCTCATCTAAGTGACCATTTTCACACTGTCTCAACACAATTCCCACTAAACAACTGACATCCCAATTTCCCTGCCAAGCCAAAAAAAAAACAACTGTGGATGCTGAAGATCTGAAACAAAAACAGAAATTGCTGGAAAAATTCAGCAAGTCTGGCAGCATCTGTGAAGAGAAAGCAAAGTTAATGTCACAAATCCAGTGACCTTTCTTTAGGACTGTGGCAATACCACGGATCAATTTATTAGACACGTTACTAAACTGTCATTTAGTCAAAAGGAAATTATAAGTTTAGTTCAATTCCCATGATTGAATTAGTCCACTTCAATAAATCATTTGTGAAATGCCTCTCCTCAACCCTGTTTCCTCTCTAACCCTTCATCTTTCAGGAAGTGATTGAATTTATAAATGCTTAGAGGACGATTGATCCTTTTTTATTAATCAAGTGAATGAAGAGGGCGTAATTGGAAACAGAAAACTAACCGCTTAATTTGACAGCAAGTGGTTAATTTAAAATTCTAACACCCATCAACACACTTTCTGACAAAGTTATGGCAGATTCACAACAGTATCCAGAAAATAGTACTTACATTGATTAAAGAATCTTTGTATTTAATATGGAGTCTGTAATTAGAGATAGCGATCACAGCATCATCTGCACGGCCCAGGTATTCCACACCTTCCCCTTGGAGGACTGGAAAAGGCACCTGTGAGGAA
Organism: Rhincodon typus; assembly: GCF_021869965.1. Classification (NCBI taxonomy): domain Eukaryota; kingdom Metazoa; phylum Chordata; class Chondrichthyes; order Orectolobiformes; family Rhincodontidae; genus Rhincodon; species Rhincodon typus. The sequence goes on along the minus strand of NC_063357.1, from coordinate 30,993,982 downwards.
AACCATGAGGAAAGCAAATCTTGACAAGTCATTCACAGCACAATATACAAACATAAGACTAGACCACTGCAAGATTACAGCTGGATTGCTTTAAGAAACTAAGAACTCTATCTTCTACAACACTCCACAGAATTGCCTCACTGTGCCCAGATTTGTTTCTCCCTGCCTACCTTAACTGTTCCTAATGGAAGCTTATTTATTCAGTAATTACAAATTGGCAATTTGATGCAAGCAAAAATTTCTATTCGTGATATTTTTTCAGGAATTCTCACATAAACGTATTCCGTATTCAGCCTCTTCTGGAATACTGTGTCCAATTCTGGTCTCCCTGTTACAGGAAGGATATCATTCAACTGGGAGAGGGTTTAGAAGAGATTGTTGCCAGAAGTAGAGAGTTTGAGTTATAAGGAGAAACTGAACAGCTGTGAGTTTTTTCACTGGAGCTTAGGAGGTTGAGAGATGACTTCATAGAGGTTTATAAAATAGTGAAGGGTATCGATAAAGTGAATGGCTGGTGTCTTTTCCTTAGGGTGGGGGATTTCAAGACTAGGAGGCATATTTTTAAGGTGAGAGGAGAACGATTTAAAAAAGACATGGGGGGAATTTTTTTTCCTTGTTACCCAGAGTGCTTTGTGAGTGGAATGAACTTCCGGAGCAAATGGTGGATGCAGATACAGTTATAATACGTAAAAGACATTTTGATAAGTAAATGAATAAGAAATGTTTGGAGGGATATGGGCCCAGCTCAGGCAGTTTAGTTTGGGATTATGGCTGGCATGGACTGCTTGGACTAAAAGGGTCTGTTTCCATGCTGTATGACTACGTAGTGGTGGTGGTGTGCTGGTGGTGCAGGGACGGAATCAATGCTATACTGTCAAATGTAGCCAATCAGTACTTTGTCTTCTGATAAATCGAATGCATAGAAAGCAACAACTTCAATTATTTGAATGAAGAAACTAGTGGATGATCAATACTCTGATTCAAAGTTTCTACTACAAGCAAAATTCATCATACAAGATCATTTGCTGATTTTTTTTTTAACTCATTCAATTAGAACAAAATATCTTAATTACATATTTTATATACAAAAATGAAAAATGAAACAATAGAAAAAAAAAGTGTTTCAAAGTACACAAGTATTGCGTGAAATAAGGAAATGCAGAGGTAACAGGAAAAGACTGAGCAAGTGGAATTAAGTTTGACGCAAAGCACTGAACTCTTATTATATTTAAAGGCTCTACATAAATGAAAATTGTTGTAATATGGAACTGACAGACCTGACACTTAGCTGTAAATGTATGTGCATTATGTGACAAGTGCAAAACAATAAGGAGTTTCAACTGAAAAATTAAAAGCACTTGCCATGTCTGCTTAAGTTTAATGCCATCCAGGTCAGAGCACTTGATTGGCACCACATCCAGAAAACATTATTCCCTCCCTCACTGACACTCAGTAGAAGCAGTATACACTACCTACAACACACACCACAGAAATCACCAAGGATCCTTAGGTAACACCTTCCAAGACCATGACCACCTCTATTTGGAAAGAAGAGGGCAGCAGATACAAGAGAACACCGCATCTGCAAGGTCCTTTTCAAGCCACTCAACATTCCAACTTGGAAATCTATGACTGTTCTTTCAATGTTGCTGGGTCAAAATCCTGGAATTTACTCCCTAATGACATTGTGGGTCTGCCTACACCAAATGGACTGCATCAATTCAAGGCAGCAGCTAACCAACGCCTTCTCAAGGACAAGGGGAACGGATGATAAATCCTGGCACAGCCACCGAGCTCCACATCCACTGAACGAATAATCCTAAAAATCTACAGCACAGGAAAAGGATACCTGACCTGTATTTGCATCAATAAGGTTGAGGAGTTCCATGCTGCAGCAATCTTGTACAGTAACAACCAAGCTAGTCGTTAGAAATGCTGCTGATATTCTTCCAGTCAAATCATTTTCTTCTTAATTAGAACAAACATGATCAAATTAAAGTGAGGACGTTTGTCATATTTGCAGCACAATTTGGACAAGAAAAATGACTGAAAATTTCTGAAAAATCCTTTATCTACAATAAGCTTCAAGTGAGTTGTGAGTTTTCCACAGATGTTTACCAGCAGCAGTGCTTGAGTTCAGCAACTGACTACCAGTGACAGAATCATCAAGAGTTTCCTTCACGTACAGCTTCAGATTTTGAAACAATATGCAATAGCTTAACCACAATTTCATGGATTATAGACGTTATGATCAATTCAATCTTTTCACATACACAGGGTATTTTTAAAGTACTTTTCAGCCAATTCAATTCTTTTAAAGTGTGATCACTGTTGCTGTGTTGGCAAACATGGGAAACTAAGTCTGCACAACATGGTTCCACAAGAATAAGATATCAACGGATCTTCTCAATCTATCCCACTTAATAAAGTCCATCAGAATCTTAACAACCAGGGATATTTATGACACCAGCTCTGGGACCCTCTTGAGGCACAATGATAGTACTGCTACCTCTGAGCTAGCAAGGTACCATTTAGGTAGGTTCGGGTCTCACCTGTTCCAAAGAAATGATAACATCTCTGAACAGGTCGATTAGTAAACATCTATAACAACATCTCTAGGGGCCTGCTGGTGCAGTGGTAGTGTCCCTACCTCGGAGGTAGAAGGCCCAGGTTCAAGTCCCATCTGCTCCATGGGCATGTAATAACATATCGGAACAGGCTGTATTCTGTAGATGATGTCCATGGGGGGCTTCTGTGGCACTTGTGTCCCCACCTGAGCCAGGAAAGTCAGGTTCAGGTCCCACCATCTCCAGAGGTGTGTCATAACATTCCTGAACAGGTTGATTAAAAACACTGCCAGTTTGACAAAGATCTGTTTATTACTGTGGCTTATCATCATATACATCTAATTTAAATCAACATACATCATACCTACAAGAGTTGCTCTCATACAGCATGGACACAATGAACCCAAATTACCTCTTCTGCTACTGCAAATTTCCAACTGTTCTACACTTGTTTCTTGCTCCGACAGATTTTCACCAAGACTACATTTCTTCCTGAAATAGCAAGACAATGCTGCTCTACGCACATTTATGTAGAGCTTCCAGCATAACAAACTGATAAACATACCATCACTTTGGATTCAAGATGGTGCCAACACAGACTCTTTGCGAGCTCCCGATAGCAAATCTTATTCGAACATTGCTTATAACTCTATGATCTATATGTTCTTGTTTACAAGCTTGTACTGCTCACAAAGCAAAGCTTTTCACTGTACTTAGGTGCATGTGACTACAATAAATCAAATCACTTTACATGGCAAACACTCAGTAACCATTACTATTTTTTGCAAGGAAATGAATTCTAGCTACTGGTAAACAATTCTGAACTGTCAACATAATTCTATAATTAAAACACTAATTTCTTTCTTTGCTATTTCTTCATAAAACTTCCCTTACATGCACACACGGGAAAAAAGTACACGGTGTCATGGTTGGGGAAAGATTGGGAAGACAGTCCAATGGTCCCTATTTAGAATGCTTGCTCAGAAGATCCTTTTGCCTTTTCATAACTGGCTGCTCCTTGATCTTCCTTCTCCGGGTACTTTAACTTGCTTAAGTGGTACAGGGGAGCTAGTTCACACTTACAACATCTCAACTATTCGTTAAAAGTCACAGATTACAACAACTGAAGAGAGAAATAAACTGGCTTTCTTCAGGCTGAAGCTGTTCTCACTGAAAAGAAAGAACAGTTCTTTGCTTTCCAGAGGTACAATGGCTCTGCCTGTGAACTGTTCAGTTACCTTGGAGTTAATCATAGTTGTTGACAGGGAGAATGCCTTTATTATTGACAACAGGTCACCATTCCCCAGACCAATGAGCTACTTGCTGCTGGCTAAATCTCTATTCTTATCCCTTGGCTCCAGTTTGTGTGCAACTAGACTTGTTCACTGCTTGAGCAAACAGCAGTGGAAACAGCACTTACGTTAAAGTGTCAAACAGTTTGCTTTGAAAAGTGCAGCAATCCTTTACACAACCTTTGGTTTTAAAAAATCATTTTCACATTTCGGTCCACAAGCAGAATGATAAAAATTAAAATTTATGTTCTTTACAGGTCAAAAATTGTAAAAATGTAAAAAATACCTAGTTATGACAGTGATTTTATGGCAAATGTGCTCATTTTTGAGTCCTAAAACATCAACAGAAAATTTCTCTGAACTGGAAGCTATTTGTCCAGTGTTGTATCAGCTGTTTAATGAAGATAGACATAACTTACATTTAGATAACAGTTTCCAAGATCTCAAAAACCTCCAAAGCAGTTGACAGTCAATGAATTATTTCTGAAATATCGTCACTGTTTTAACATAGCAGTGTTCAGCCTCCATTCCAGCCTTGCCTGCTAGGTCTATGCCTTCATTTGTGTTCTCCCTTGTTTCCAAGGATGAATGGTTGAGAAAAAAACTGAACAAACAGATGTACACTGCCTCAGCACTGGAGGAGATATGGATGTCAATAAAGCTGCTTTCTCTCAACCCTACCGATGTGGCGCGGAAAGTCTGTATTTTTATTTGCAAGTTGTTGAAAGTGCAACGCATTTTTTTTCAGCTGCTGCTGGCCAAGTGGTAAAATCTTGGTAATATAGTCAAAAACCTAATCGATTACAATAGGATGGAGAGGAACACCACAGTATCCTGTATCTTCTTCAGTATTTCCATCAAACTGCTCTGAAGTTCTGATCATCCTAAGGTTACGACAATTTCATTCATACCATTCCTGTAATAAGTGGTTGAGAATTTGACAGAAGTTCCACAACGGGGAATTTAATAATGTGATTGAAAAATATTTCTCTTTTACAATTGGCAAGATCCCAGATCCAACTTCCTAAAGTTTAATTGAACCTAATTATCAGCACAAATTAATTGTAGTTTACATTTTAAATTATAAAATGCAGTGAATTGGAGAAAAGCAGATGTTCTGACCTTTACAGTGAAAGTTGGATGCGGGACACTAAAGCGAAGAACGTGGAAAGCTTATTTTAATTCCACTTCTCCCAGTGAGACTCTCAGCTGCTGCTCTTTATTAGACAAGAGAGTTTTGTATTTTCAGAGTTATCATGCAAAACGCACTACGGCTGTTGCACATGCGTAGGCGCAGCCAGTGACGTCACTTAGGTGCTATAGGGAAGACTCACAAGAAGCAACTGCGCATGCAATTATGACATCACCGATTTGCGTGCAGTGACATCAGCATGTGTGCTGCTGATAGTGAGGTCAAAGTTGGGTCCTCGTGGGAGCAGGGCAAAGAATGGGGGTGGGAGTGCCCGCCCTCTCCAGCCACCGCCTCATTGTCTGTCATATACCAAGTAGAGCTCCTCCCCTGAATACTTACACTTTCAGTCAGTTCATTGCAGAACATATGCCCAACTGTTTGCACCACCTGGTGGGGACATTCACAGTAAACACAACCTTTGGATTTTCAAATCAAAGATTAGAGATGACCTCTCCCAAGAATATTTCACAAGAAAAACCTCCACACTTAGAAGTGTTTGCTTTCTGGGAAGAAGCTAATTAGCAGTTACAGTGAAAATTAACAACTCATACATCAAGAGGGTACCTTCACATTCATTTATAGATTTAATTTTGTGCTAAGCACAAGTGCACTTAACATCAAAATGCAGAATGGTGAAAATTGGTCAGCACTATGTGGCGATTCACAGGAATTCTCTTTCCCACCAATTTGCACTTTAACAATAGTGTATTCCTCAACCACCATAAATTTTCAGCAAGATCCAAATCTAATGCATTATCCTGTTGACTTGACTGAAAAGTCCTAGTCGAGGATTAAAAAAGTTGAAATAGTGTTATGCTAATCAACAACTTTAACTCATCAGAGATGATCCAGCTTTATTGCAACAGGAGAGCAAACATAGCCCAGTCCTGCAATGCACAAAAAGCATCCACCTTGTTGGTGGGGGAGGTAATCAATATTGAAGGGTGATTGGGCTCTAATCCAGAATAAAGCTTGACTGGCACAGAATCCACCTTAACCATGTACTCCTGCCACCACTAACAAACAGTGACAGTAGTGCATACCATCTACAAGATGCACTGTAATAACTCACCAAGACTCCTGCAACAGAATGGCCCAACTCAACAACCTCTACCACCAGAAAGACATGGGGTACAGAGGCATAGGAGCCTGCAAGTTCTCCTCTATACTTGGCATTATCGTACCATTCCTTCACTGTCCCTGGATCAAAGTCCTGGTACCCCCTTCCTAACACTCGACCGAAAGCCCCACCATAAACTGCAGCAGTTCAGGCAGAGAGCTCACCACCAAGGGCAATTAGGAATGAATAATGAAAGCACCAACTGGACATAGATCCCATGAACAAATTTAAAGACATAAACCAACCACTGCTCCGGACCTTAAAAAAAAACGAAAGAACTGCGGATGCTGCAAATCAGGAGCAAAAACAAAGTTGCTGGAAAATCTCAGCAGGTCTGGCAGCATCTGTGAAGGGAAAAACAGGAGTTAATGTTTCAGGTCCAGTGACCCTTCCTCAGAACTCTGAGGAAAGGTCACCGGACCGGAAACGTTAACTCGGTTTTTTCCTTCACAGATGCTGCCAGACCTGCTGAACTGTTCTGGACTAGTAGTCTAAAACATGCTCTGGGACTACAGTTTAAATTCCACCATGACAGATGGTGAAATTTGATTTCAATAAAGTCTAGAATTAAAAGTCTAATAATGACCACAAAAGCAGTGTCGATATTTGTTAAAAAAAAACCCATCTGCTTCACTGATGACTTTTATGGAAAGCAATTTGCTATCCTTACCCAGTCTAGCTTACATGTTGACTGCAACCCACAGCAATATGGTTGATGGTCACCTCTCCTCTGAAATGACCTAGCAAGCCATTCAGTTGTACCAAAGCTCGAAAAAATGTTTCATTAAAGGAATGAAATGATACAGACGACTGTGCACTTTATTTAGGAACCACGAATAACAACAGCAAAGCCAGTCTTTTGAATTCTGCAGTCTTCCCTGCCAAAACTGGGAGAGCTCTCTCACAGACTAGTCAAGCAACCGCCTGATAGTTACACTCTCAGAATCATACCTTACACAAAGTTCCACACAACAATAGCACCATCCTGCCAGGACAGACCCAAGAGAGGTGGCGGCACGACAGTACAAGGTCAAAAGGGAGCCTTAACGTCTAATGGCATCAGATCAAACATGGGCAAGGAAACCTCCTGAAGATTACCATGTATCTCCATGTTCCCAGCCATCACAATCTCTCCACGACAATATCATTAGGAGTGACCTCCTCACAGGTGTTATGGAGACAAAGACCCGTCTTCACATTGCGGATATTCTCCACTACACTGGCACTACTATTGTACTGAATGGGATAGATTTCAAACAGATCTACCAATTCAGGACTACCCATGTGACAAACAGGGTTAAGCAGCAAGTGACAAACAGGGTTAAGCAGCA